>NW_006399793.1:17518168-17528598 GCF_000299155.1 Elephantulus edwardii | reverse complement strand
GAGAAGGGTGCAACAATGAATGAATGGAATTCCAAAATCTCTATAGATGTTCACTGAAAGGAAAAATAAATAATTAATAAAAAAAAACAAAACAAAAAAAACCAAACCCACAATAAAAGCCAATTTGTTTGTCCAACAGAAACTGGTGGAACCCCCAAGACTATGGCCGTTAGTCACCCTTGGAAAGTGGAATAAAACTCACCCCCCATGGCTCAATTGTCAGGCAACAAGAGACAGGCCTAGAGGGTGAACAGTAACACCAGAAAAGCACCTGCTCCTGAGAATAACTTTCCATATCAGGCCAAAAGAACAGCATTTTTCCAAGGATGAAGCCTTAAGGTAGAAAGCAGCAGGGTAGGATTCATGAAAAAGAGAATTACAAGGAGGAAGTGGGAAAAGTGAAATTACATTTTGGGTATTGTAATTAATACAATAAAATATGTACGAAAGGCACGGTAAAAAAAATCCTCAGGTTTGATTCTTTTTTTTTTTAAAGCCTTGCCTAAAAATCACACACACATATGCACACCACACTATCACACTATGCCAGTCTCAGCATCACCAGGGAATCTGTTAGAAATACAGACTCTTGGCTCCTATTTCAAAGTGTGAAAATAGAAACAGAAATTCTGGGAATGGAGCCTCATTATCTGGTTCAACAAACCCTCCAGGGATTGGGATTCACATCCATACATTTAAGATCTATCTTATATGTCCTCAGTGAGATGAGAGAGGAGCAGAGTGGCTGCAACAACTGGCTCAAGGACGTTAGTGACTTCCGACGGTGCAGGATTGGGCAGGCAGGGCTTTGTTCTGTTGTACAGGGGGTCTCTGTGAGTCAGAATCAACACAGTGGCACCTCACAGCAATATCTGAGGAAATTTACAGTGAGACCACTCCTTACAATTAGGCATGGAGAGCCTTCACCTCACGTACTTTGGGCATGTTAGCAGGAGGGATTCATCTCTGGAGGACAATAACCCTGGCGAAGTAAAGGTGAAAAAATGAGAAAGGCCTCTGTCACTGGGCTCACACACAGTGTACTGACTGTGAGGATGGTACAAGACTGGGCAGTATTTGGTCCTGTGGATACAGGGTCACTAGAAATCCAAACTGACTCAATGGTATCTAACAACTCTATATGTAATGTACTCAGTAAGCTATGATTACTGTTTTCAAGGAGTTTATTAGTTATTTACTATTGATAACAGTGACTATAAAAATTCTTACAACTGGACTGTTGTTTTTGTTATGTGCCGTTAAGTTGCCTGAGACTCATAGTGACCCTAAGTACAATAGCCCTAAACCCTGCCATATCCTGTGCCAATCTTATTGTCTCTGACATACCTACTCCCATTACCACAGTGACTGAATAAATCCATCTCACTGAGGGTTTTCCTCTCCTGCGCTGTCCCTCCACGCTCCCAAGCATGACGTCCTTCTTCAAGGACTGGTCCCCCCCTTGCAACATGTCCAAGTTATGTCAGATGGAGCTTCAGAATCCTTGCCTCCTTCAGAATCTTTGCAGCCTGGCTTCCCCCTCTTTAGGATGAACCTGTTTGTTCTCCTAGCAGTCCGTGGTATATTCAATACTCCAGCATCACAGCTCAAAGGCATCAATTCTCCTTCTATCATCCCTAGGCATTGTCTAGCTCTCTAATGCATAGTAAGTAAATGCAAAGACCATGGCCTGTATAAGGTACATCTTAGTCTCCAGACTGACATCATTGCTCTTCAGTACTTTGGAGAGGTCTCTGACAGCTGACTTTCCCAATGCAATTCATCTTTTAACTTCCTGGCTGCTGGTACCAAGAGTGTACTAGTATAAGCATTATTATGATAAATGGAGAAAAGACTGAAGTTGTTAAAGATTACATTTTACTTGGATTACAGTCAACATCCATGGGAGCAGCAATACTTAAATCAACGTGTTTTCACTGCGCATGTCTGCAGCCATCGACTGCTCAAAAGTGTGAAGGGACGAGCATGTTACTTTAAAGAATAAGTTGTACTTGACCCTAACCATGGTATGTCATTGCTCTACATGCAAGTGAAATTTGGAAAGTAAGGAAGACTAAAGAAGAAATGCCTTTTAATTGTACTGTTGGTGAAGAGCATTTAATATCCCTTGAGCTGCCAAAAGAATATGAACAAGCAAATATCTCTTGGAAGGAGTGTGGCTAGAGGGCTCCGTAGCAGGAAGGATGGTGAAACTTCACCTCTCATATTTTGGGCATGTTATCATGGACCATGTTATCAAGGAGAGACCAGGACCTCATGCTTTGGAAAGTAGAAGGTCAGAGGAAGAGAAGACAACTCCCTACCATGGATTTACACAGTAACTGGAACAATGGGCTTACATGCAGCAGAGATTAGGAGGATAGTACAGGACCAGACAAAATTTTTATCTGTTATACATGGAGTCACTAAGAGTCCGGCTTTACAGCACTTAACAATCAGAACAATACATAGATACATAGACTGAATATGGACCAACACCAGACTGCAACAAAGGCTCTAAGAGGGACAGATGTCTGTACACCCGGCTATTACATTGTGGTAGATAAAGGGATGGGAGGGAAGCGGTATGGTTTAGGGGACAAAGAATAAAAGAACAGGAATCCAAATTTCAGCAGAGTCTTACAAGATGAGTAGGGCTTTTGTTAATGTATATGTAGAAAGAAAAAGAATTTCAGATAGCAAGGGCCCCATGAGAAAAGTCAGGGAGACACACAGATCCGTGGTCAAGTGATTTAAGAGCAACACATGGTAGGGAAGGAAGCTGGGGGTTGAGAACTGCCATGAGCCCAAGCATGTTTGGAAAAATTATAATTCTAGGAGATATAAATGATAGAGTAGAGAAAGAAAAAGCTGTTGTGATCTTTATTTATTCACGTGTGATCTGAGTGACCGTTTACAAAGCAAACTGCAACCATTCCTACATAGTCTGTTGCATAAATGAATTACAATATACACCATGTAATCACAAATTCCCCACTTTCTGCCTGTTGTTTTCATTGCCACTAAACCTCCTTTTCTGTCCCTCCTGCCTCCCACACTTTATCCTTGAAATGAGAGACAATAATAAATTTAGGCCCATTACAGAAAGAGGACTAGAAACAAGGAAAAGATTTGAGAGACTTTTCTGGTAGAAATGGCCTCTGGGAATATCAAAGTTGGCTTGGACATTAAGAAAAAGGTAATACAAAAGTGAATGTGAAAATGGATGGGACCACTTGTGTTTTTGTGTCATGTTTTTAAAATTATACAAAACCAGGGGGGAAAGCAAGCCCAACTAGAGATTCTTATTTAGAAACGTACTTTCACTTTTTCAGTTGGTTTAGATGGTTTCTCTTTACTTTTAGATTGGTCAAAGTCTTCTGAAAGTTCATCAAAGAGTTCTGATTCACTCAGGAGCTGGAATGTAAAAAAAGAAGTAAACTGTATTATCAAATGATTCATTTTATTTTATTAGAAAAAAAGTTAATGAAAAACATTTTATTAAGCCATAATTAGAATTTAAAGTCTGAAGCTAGTTTATATAATTCTTAAAGTGTCTGCATTTTTGTCCACAGTTTTTTTAAATGAGATATTTCAAAATGGGCCTTTTCATCCACCAATGTAGGATAAATCTGTCATGGAATGACTATAGAATAATAATACTTTAGTGCATTTTTTAATCCTTTACTTAGTCAAAACTCTTCTTGATACACTTCAGAAGAATTTTATTCAAATGGCCTGCCTTTTCCCAGTGAATACGGGTGAAGTTGTTCTGGTGTGATTATTTTTTTCTTGCTTCCTTTTTAAGTCAGAGGAAACCAAGGCTACACATTCCTGTTCTACGTCTATATATGCTTTTGACAGGGGAGTTCTGCTGCCTTACTTCTTTCATTGAGGTATACAAAGATTCTGACTGACAACAATAGTTCTCCAATGACAGCATGGTGATTCAGAATCTAGGTTCAAGGTTAACAGCCTGCATTTTAGACCTAGTTTTGGTGTTTTCTAGTTAAATGACCCTGGGCAATTTATTTAACCTCTCTGAGTCTCAAATTCCTCATCTGTGGAATCGGTATAATAAGAATGCCTTTCTCATTCAGTTAGGACCAAAAAAGGATGTAACATCATGCATTTACACAGTGAGCGATTATTAGTTTTCTAATTACTCTTCTCACTACAGGTAACTATGATGGTTGCTATGAATCACTAAGAATAGCTAATCCCATGATTAGGATTAATCTGTCGCTCAATCTAGTAACAGAGTCATATTGACATCAACAACTAATATTTAAAGAATATTAATCAGTCTGGTGAAAATCATTATTTAAACAAATCAAACAAGGAGATATCTTGCAAATGTTTCTGTCAGATGTGTCCCTCTCCTAATCATCAGGTTAGCATAGATGTGTCCATAGTGAAATCAGGCCTGTCAGAAAGATCTCAATCTATATGTTATACTTGTATCGTTTTCTAAGTCTCAGACAAAACTTAGATATCAACCTTTGGTTTTTCTCCAGGCTCAGGCAATGGTAGTTTTCCATCCTGTAGGAAAAGAAAATAAAAATGTCATTTTCATATTCCATAAAGCTTCTGAGAATTGTAGGAGAGAAATTCTTTTATTTCTTATTCTATATCCATAAATCTGTGTTTAGTATTGACCTTTTACAAAGTATGAGGATAAGGGATTGGCATGCAATCAAGGTGATTTGGTACCTCTACTATAGTTTTTGTTGCTTCAGTAGCTTATATAAAGTTAAACAGACACTGTTGATAAAATTTTACTAAATATTAGGTATAGTTACATTTCCTTAAATGGAACTAAAAAAAATTGTTCCAATTATTGGACAAAACATTAGAAAAAAATTTGTTAGGAAAGATAGAGCTAAATTAAAGAAAGATTTTTAAAAAAGATTACACAAGGGCAAAGAGGGAAAGAAAATTTCTAAAACCATTTTCACAATTTGTTACTGTAATGTGTCATCGAGTTAGAACAGACTCATAGCTAATCCTCCAGTGGCATTTTGGAAGCTAATCCCACAGGAGGAGACGGCACCTCTTTACTCCATGTAGTAGCTGGTGGATTTAAGCCCTCTGCCTTTGGGATGGCAAGGAAACTCCGTATCACTAGGCCTCCAGAAGAATATTTATAAAATTTAAAAACTTCTAGAGGAAAGTCACAACAATTTTCCACAATTTGTTTATATGTATTATTTTAAAGATAATATGAAAATAATTATAAGAGTCAGTGAATAATCCTCATATCTAATACACACTATTAACAAAACTACCTACTTGACAATATTCATAAGGAGTTGTAAAGAGACCCGGTCGCACAGTGCAACTCAGCTGCTAACTAAAAGGTCAGTAGTTCAAACTTACCAGCTGCCTCTTGGGAGAAGAGACCTGGTGAGCTGCTTAGGAAACCCCAGCAGAGAAGATCTACTCTGCCCAATACTTGACTTGAATAATCACCATGGACTGAAATAACTCAATGGCAATGAATTTGGTTTATTTTGGCATGAGTAGTTGTATATGATATTTGCTACTGAGAAGATCGATGGGTGCTTTTATCCATCTGATAAAGAAAAACTTAGCGCTAAACCATTTCTCATTCTTTCTGATTTAAAGTTAGGGATCTATGCCAATCCTTGCTAATTAATGCAACACCTGAATGTGTGGGTGACTGCCGCAGTGGGCTCTAATGTGTCAGAAAAGGTGAGGCTGGCATAGAATGGGACAGGGTTCAGATCTGTTCTTCATAGGATTGCTATGGGTTGTACTCAGCTTGGCACCAAACAACAGCAAGTTAGGAACTCAGACAGGGATGAACTATCTTTTATAGACGGCAGAGAAGTAAAGGCTCAGGGCTTTCAGAGCAAGAACAGTTCAGGGGACCTTTGCTTCAAGTATGTAGATATTACCACACAGGACAGAAAGGCAAGATGAATATGCGGCTGTTTTGCACTATGGCTGAAAACTTACCTTGTCTGGTTTTAATCTGAACTCAGGTGGGATCGTTTCATCATCTTCACCACATGTCTTTAGCTTTTCTTCTCTGGATTTTGCCTGATGAAAACGAAGGGGAGGAAAAGACATCTGGAGAATATGTGTAAATGAGTGAGATTACTTCTCTAACTGACATCGGATTATAGAGAAGATCAGACCAGATGAAAGCAGCTGACAGTGCTCCGTCTGGGTCCTTGTGGAGGGCTGCGTGGGAGGCAGTATGGGGTGACTAAGAAGAGCAAAGCAGAGACAGGAGTCCTGGGTGGTTTGGTGATCTGCTCTCCTGAGCTCTGTGCCTTTGGGAAAAGAAAACTTGTCTCCAGCTTGGATTCTTTAGCTGTAAAATAAGGCTATTAAATCCTTAGCTTTAGGGACACAATGGTTAATTACCTGCCTGCTAAGCACTGTTGGTAGTTTGAACTCACAAGCCTTTCTAGGGGAGAAAGATAAGCTTTTGTACAGATTACAGCCTAGGAAATGTTATGGAGCAATACTATTCTGTCACGTGAGGTTTTTATGAACGGGAATAGACTCCCTGACACACAGTTATCCCAAACAAGCTAAGTGATTTGTCAGGATCTCCAGAAACAACAAAGCAAAAGATCCTTCAAAGACGGTAACGGTGGTGCAGAATTCAGTTGCAATAATTTTAATAGCCCTTACCTGTCTTAATTATGTGACCATTAAAGAAGGGGCAGGGGAGAGTCCCACTTCGTCCCGACGAATGTTAAATCCAGTTAGGAAGTGGAAAAATGTCCCATCACAAATCTTAGCAGATCTATGGCTAAATTAACTGTCTCTCTTTTGAAAGGTGTCCTTGCAACAGCACTGAGACTGCACTGCATTACAGGCCCAGAAACAACCTAACACACCAGAAAGAAAATTGTCACTCTATCGTCAATCACTGGCTTTCCATGATATAATGTTTGTATTTTAAACTCCTGGTAAGTAACCATCAGATTTCTGTGCATTTACTATTTTGTACCTATATTAAGGCATGGATTTAAAGTGTAAGATGAAGAATTTGATGTGCCTTAGGAAATGGAAGTCACTTAGGTAATTTGAGTCCAAACCACTGCTTCAATCTAGATGCCAATCTAAGATAATGATTCTCCATTGATTGAAGGATCCCTGGTGGTGCAATGGTTAAAAGCTCAGCTTCCAACCAAAAGGTCAGTAATTCAAACCCACCCTCCACAGAGTAGAAGAAAAGAACTGCTGATCTTTATGGGAATAAGGATTATAGCCTAGGAAACCCGATCATTCTACCCTGAACTAAAAGGTCATGAGGAATTGGAACAGATCCAAAGACACATGATAGCACTATTTAATTAATTAATTTACTGTAAAGTCATCAAGCATCACCAGCGAGGCAGTCATTGCTATATATATGTAGGCTTTGGAATTACACTTCTATGCCATAATTCACAGAAAGAAAAAGATGAAAAGATCACATGTGGTGACCTTGGGAGTTCCATGCTCGGCCAAATCCTTTCTTCCCTGTGTTTATCTTTGAATCCTTTAAAGGGCCTGCACTATTGGTATACAGTACATGTAGAGCAACCAATGTTTTCTGAACCGAAACAGCACTCAACTAGGGAACCAAACCAACAAATAGAAGAGAGATATAATGAGATACCATTGGTAGAATTAACATTTCAGCACCTCATCTCGGAAGTATTTTCCACAAAGCTGTGGAAAACCATGGAGGGGTGGTCTCCCCATGCTGACCATCAGACTTTCTGAGCACATCACAACAACAGACTCCCAGGACACACTGCACTCACCACCGGGGAAATTCAGTGCCAAGAGTCAGGAGACTTAAAGAGCCTCCTTCACAAAGAAGGATATGTTGTACAGGATTAACCTGGAAAACCAGTAAGTCAAAGGAATGCAAAAGAGTTCCTTTTGCTGGAATTTTAGTGGTTAACTGATGTTCCGAGGTTTTCTAGATAAAATTTAATATATTTTATCTGCTTCCTAAAACTAATCATTAAAACAGCTTTAAAAGTTCCTTTCACGTGACATTTTCACATTTACTGGACAAATTTTCATTCCTCTCAGACTCTTTTGCCCTTATTCAATCATCCTGATTCTCTGTTAAGGAGCCTGAGTCCCATTCACACAAGACCATGGAGTTCTGGTGATGGAACCACAACTGGTCTCCAATTTCCCTCATGAGTTTGTCAAAACCACCCTTTCCCTGAAAGTACACAGCAAGCATTCAGGATGCTCTACATAATACACATTCCACACTGTGTTTTCAGGAAGTTTCCTTGATTCTTAAATACATTACTTGGTCCTGGAGGAGAAGGGTTGCTGCTTCCCCTGCTCCTTTGCGTTCATTTTCACAAATTCTATTCTGCCACATCGTGCCTGGTGAGCCCTCAAGGTAAGTGGAAGACAGAAACTGGCCCATTTTGGACTAGGGTGGGCCCAGACTCAGGTAGAGCTGCTGGGAGTCTGGGAGGCTCCCCCTCCCTGACAACTGGGAGCCAGGAAGTGACAGTAGAGACAGTGGCTTTGTGACAGCATCACCTATGAACTGATAGGGTGGGGCCCTTCAGGCTCACTGCCTCCTCTCTTCATCTCCTGGGGCTTCTCCTCTCTTCACCTCCTGGGGCTTCTCCTCTCTTCACCTCCCTGGGCTTCTCTCTCGCTTTCCTAACATGTCTTGCCTGGAATGTCCCTAGGGTCACTCTCCTCTCCATTCCTCAATTTCCATCATTCCTCTCTCAGAAGACTGGGTCAAAAGAATTCTACAAAACATTTATTAAAGCCTATTATACCAAACAGAAGCTTGCTTTGACTCAGTTGTTGTTAAGTGCCATAGAGTCATAGGCAACTCATAGAGACCCTATGAACGAAAGACCTGAACACTTGTATAACTTTCGTCCTTTCTCCAGGTTCATTGGGTTTCTGGAGGGAAGCTGTTACGGAAGTGGATGCCACTCCTGCTTCCAAGCTTGTTTTAATCGGGGAGCCCCACCAAACACTGTCAACCATGGGTAACCATTCTTACATTTGACACATCAGTGTCACAGTGTTCAGCATCACAGCAACTATGAGTTACCTCCGTACAGCATGTGGACACACCAGGGTTATAGGACCTAGAATAATGTTTGACCAAAAACAATTAAAACTAGGCCTGAGGGCCACAAATTAGAGTCATCCACCTTGGGCTTGGTAGCATCACTCAGTAGGCAGGTTAAGATCTTAGAGTATTGGTTGGATGAACACTTATCAACATCATGTTCAAAGTATGCAGGACTTCTAGTTGAAGAATTAATCGTACTAGATTTTCTTAGGATCTGAGCTAACAATTTTAATATCTTTCTTCAGAATTAACAAGGAAGTAGTCATGACAAGCTTACAGCTCCCATCCTACCCCACTCTACCCGCATCTTCATCTTTCCTTACAAGACAAACAAAAGCACACAGAAACTTCTGGAAATACAAATGTCCAACTGCCACGAGAGCAGGCCGACTTCCTAACTACTCAACAGGCTGCCGACACTGACATCTTGCTATCTTGTTTCACAAAGTGACACCTAGGCTTTGGCAGAGAGGATTACCCTTCATTTCAAATATTAAAATTGTAGAAAGACTCAAATAGCCTTCTCAGTTGTCACCGAATAATAAATGCCTAGAATAACCAGACTCTGAGTAGAAGGCCGAATGCAGAACAGTTCATGAAGAAATAAGAGTATAATGTAAGAATTCCATCTATACATAATGCATTTAGCTCCACAAACTGCAGACACACTCCATGTGAATCCCCCATACAGTACCTCACTGACTTCCTTCAGAGAACTCAGGTCCAGCTCAGGCTCCGGCTTCCGAGTTCCCAGTGAGGCGGAAAGGGCATCAATAACTTCCTCACTCATTGTATTCTGTCAAAAATGAAAAATTCCTTCAATTTTTAACAACATTTAAAAAGAGAGAACATTTTCTCAGGCTCAACAATCTAGTGAGCCTAGAATGGTGAAATACAAGTTTCAAATATACGAGATGAATTTAAGGAAGCAGAAAAAAAGAAAAGAACTTACCAGTGAGTGAAAATTGGGTGTAAGACACCATTATCCACAATAATAGTGTTCTCAGAACATTTTACTCCTTATTTGGCAAATTAGTATCATAAATATGTAATAATTATATGGCTATAAAATACCTTTCTCAAAATAAAAGTTCCAAGCAGTAAACTATGTTGTTTGCTGATAAAAATGTTTCTCTAGAAATGACTTCTGATAATCTTGTCCTTTAGCAAAACAGCTGAGTGCAAGAAGCAGGGAACTGTAAATGGCTGGCTCTCTCCTCTGACACAAAGGCTGGCCACTGTAGGAACTCCCACTCTCAGGGGTGTGGTGCTCCAAACTGCTCCCACAAACAGTCAGATAAAAATAAACTGCCCACACATGAGAGGA
>NW_006399793.1:17478211-17518068 GCF_000299155.1 Elephantulus edwardii | reverse complement strand
GAGGAAAGAAGCTTTGACAGAAACTGCTCCTCACTCTTATCTTTCTTCTGGATGGAACTGTGTTTTCTCCTGCAACCCAGAGCCCTAAGACCACTGTATGGGATTTGTGAGAAGTTAGTTTGCTTTGAGTTCCTGGGAGATAGAAACAACACTCCTGACTGCTAATTAAGGGGTTAGCTCTTCAAGTCACCCCAGTTATGCACTGGAAGAAAGGTCTACTTATAATAGTCAGCCACTTAAAATCTTATGGAGTGCAGTTCTATTCTGACAACATGAATGTTGGAGTTGTCTCCACAGTATGTTTGGGTATTTTATTGGTGAATAAGAAAGATTGGCAGAAGCAGCTGAAATGGCATCTATCCAGTGAACAGCAGGGTTTTCACTATGAAAAATCAAGGTTGAAGATACAATGTTCTCAGAATGCAATTTCTCTGGATTCCTTCCCTTCTGTGTACCATAATACTGAGAGTCTCATCATAAAGAAGACAGTGCTGAAAGTCATTCTATGTCCTTACAGAAACTCTCAAACCCTGCTTGGAGATCATCAATATACCACTCATTGGTTTCACTATTCTTTTTTTTTTTAAATAATAATTTTTGTAGAATCATTACCATAAAAAACTGCAAAACATTTTTCAGATTGAAGATAGGAAGATTCCCTTCTGAATACCTTAAATGATTACCATATTTTAGTTACTCACTATTAGTACTATATTTTTACCTTGATTTCACTATTCTATACAGACTCAAATGAGATATACTGACATAGGGACTGTGGCAATGGGCTCAAGTATGTCAGAGATGATAAGGATGGCAGAGCGTTGTTTCACATCTTTTGGGCAGTTGCTAGGACAGGTTACGCCTTGAAGAGGAACCGCATGCTTGGAAAGGTGAAGGGACAGCGAAGGAGAGGAAGACCCACAATATATGGATGTACACATAGTGGGAATGGGTTTGAATGTGTCAGAGACTGCGAGAATGGCACAGAATAGGACAGGGTTCAGAGCTTTTGTTCATAGAGTTGCTATGAGTTATGCTCAATGGTATCTAACAAAAACAATAATTGGATATTTACAACCTCTCCTGTAGAAGCAAACATTGATGCCCTTTATCGCCATACCTATTGAATACTGTAGGGAGCTCTGGTAGCTTGGTGGTGAGGAACAGTGATGCTAATCCAAAGAAACGTGGTTCAAGTCCACCAGCTGCTCCACAGGGTAAAAATGGGCAATTTACTACACAGGTGTAATTTGCTTAAATTAAGTAAAATGGGTCATTTGTTCCACAGGAGAAAGTGGAGCAGTTGTGTAATTTATTGCCTCTGTAAACCCACAGGAGGTCATCCATGAGTTGGTTCTGACTAGACAGTACATAACAACAAGCCAATACTGTATTTGAAGTCCTAGCCAGAAGAAGAAAGCAAGGCAGGGAAATAAAAAGCATCTAAACTGCAAAGAGGAAGTAAACAAAAAAAAATCTCTATTTGCAGATGACATGATTCTATATATAAAAAATATGGAAGACTCAGCAAGAAAATTACTGGATCTACTTGACCAGTTAGGGTACACAGACTAAGGTGCGTCTGGTACAGGCCATGGTCTTTGCAATCACTTGTGATGCGTCAGAGAGTTGGACAATGACTAGGGAGGATAGAAGGAGAATTGATGCCTTTGAGCTTTGGTGTTGGAGAAGAGTGCTGAGGGTGCCATGGACTGCTAAGAAAACAAACACACTCATCCTGGAGAGGGTTAAACCGGGCTGCTCCTTGGAGGCAAGGATTCTGAGGCTTTATCTGACATACTTTGGTCATGTTGTAAGGAGGGACCGGTCCTTAGAGAGGGACATCATGCTTGGGAGGGTGGAGGACAGGCCCAGGAGGGGAAGGCCCTTTGAGAGATGGATTGATTCAGTGACTGGGGCAATTGGGATGAGTGTGTCAGAGACAATGAGATTGGCACAGGACAGAGTAGAGTTTAGAGTTGTACACAGGGTCGCTATGAGTCGCAAGTGTCTCGATGGCACATAACAAAAACAACAACAACTTGACCAGTTAAGCAAAATGGCAATATTTGTGTGTTGTCAAGTTGAGTCAGAACCAACTCACAGCTGACCCTCCAGTGTATTTTCAGACAGTTAACTGCAGGAAGAGAATGCCCATCTTTCTCTCATGAAGCAGCTGGTGGGTCTGAACCACATGTCTTTGAGCTGGCACTAAGTTACCAGAGCTCCCTCATACACTGATAGTGTGGCTGTAAAGTGGTGAACATGGAATGAAAGACAGTTCAGTCCCTCCTTAGAATATTAGGAATGGACATACCATTTGATCCAGCAGTCCCAACATAAAGTGTTTATCCCAACTAAGAGTTGCTATATGAACATCAATTTTTATTACAGTATTATTTATAATAATAAAGAGTTGGAAACAACCTAAGTATCTATCAGTAGACGAACGACTAAAGAAACTTATGGTAGATGCATCCAGTGAAGTATTATACAGATCTAATATAAAATTTAGGTATGAGACTGTCAGGAGAACAAACAGGTTCATCCTGGAGAGGGTAAAACCAGGTTGCTCCTTGGAGGCAAGGATTCTGAGGCATCTGACATACTTTGGGCATGTTGCAAAGAAGGACCAGTCCTTGGAGAGAGATACCATGCTTGGGAGGGTGGAGGGAACACACAAGAGAGGAAGACCCTTGATGAGATGGATTGAGTCAGTGACTGGAGTAGAGGGTAGGTGTGTCAGCGACAATAAGTTTGGCACAGGATAGAGCAGGTTTCTGAGCTATTGTATTATCGGGTCACTATGAGTTGCAAGCGACTTTACAGCACATCACAACAACAACAAACACTGAACCAGTACTCCAATCAGAGATATAAAATATGCAAACTGATTTTAGTAGAAAGCAGATAGAGAAACTCACCACAGACTCTGCAGAAGGCTGTGTAGCTCCATCTTTTTTCTGAAACAAATGTTAATTTGATGGTGTTAGGAAGGCACAGGTTTTTGAAAATATGTACTTCATGCTTATGAAGTGACAGTAAGTCAGTAACTAAGTGAAGATGTAGATTCCAAAACAATAAATAGTGACATAAATATAATTAACTTACATTCAAAAGTTGCCTATATTTTGGAGGAATTGTAACTTCTCTTTTACCCAACTCTTCTATGTGGGTGGAATCCATTGGATCCTAGAACAAAATCACACACAGATACTGTATCATTTATTAGTTGAGAAGCTTACATGTGTATGTTTTGTTTTGGGGTTTTTTTTGGGGGGGTTTCTATATGTGTATTCTGAAACCAAATACCATTATTAATTTATGAAGCTCATCAGATGAAATAGAAATCCTAATAAAAAAAAAAGATGAAATAGAAATCCTTAAGAAGCCAGTATTGAAGGAAAACCAAAACTAATTTCATACAAATGTTTTCCCCGTTATTTAATCAGTTCACCCCATTTGCAATGGTAGGAAATATGCAAAATATTGTACCAAAGTTGTATCCTACGTATGAGATATTTTGATTGAAAATGTTTTTATTATATAATTTTTCCAATATGTATATTAATTACTAGCAAAATGGATCTCTATAAATCCTAAATTCTAACTCTATCAGATTTAGAATTATTTTTTAATTCTCTGAAAAAGAAAAAAAAATCACAGATGCTTGAATGGCCCAGGCCACTTAAACTTGGATTATCTGTCTGTTGTTACTCAAGTTAGCTCAAGCGTTACCCCTACTCATTGACAGTGACTCGATTCCAACGTAGAGCCTCCATCAGATTTCTGCAGCTCTTGGTTTTTATAAGAGGAGATGGTTTATCTCTATCCCACAGTTGGAGAATTCCAACTGCCAACGTTTCTATCAGCAGCCTCATAGGTTATACCACCACAGCCCCTTCAAGTATTATCAGCATCTGCTTAATGCAATGCAACATTAACTGTCTCCAATTAAACAGCTTCATGTCTATAATTTAGGTAGATACAACACTGGAGCTTATCGCAATAGAGACAGAGGGGGGGAAAATATCCACATATAACTGGATAGCTGGACAACAATTCAAATTCAAGCTATTCTAGGGCCAAATGGATTAACTGTTAAGTCTTTGGCTTATCTTTTTATTTTTATTTGGTTTTTTTAAGAAAAAACCTACCAAAAGAACCTATCATTTTCCTACTCAGAATAGGAACAAAGTGACAGGAGGAAATCTCTAGAAATCAAAAGAAAGTCAAGTCATTGAGCTTAAATCTTGAGGACAGAAAATAAGTATTTGTAAAAAAAACAGCTGTATCTCAAGGCCATTTTCAATACAAATAATCAACAATCATTTGCTGAATCAATGTATTTACAGTAATTACTTCAGGACAAACTATTTAACCATCAATACTACATTTAAGTTGCTATTACTGACACTGATATTGTCTTTTTTCTAGTAAAGTGATAGATTATTAAGTATTTTCTCATATTTAATGACCTATCCATTATATATACAGACTTTAAGATCACATACAGAAACTTCTGGTCCGGTATATTTTGTATCATCTTCTTTGGTTTCTTCAGGTTTCCCCAAAGTGTCTACTAAGTCATCCAAGGCAGCATCAATGTCTGACTGGAAAAGAAAGCAAGTAGAAATGTTACACATATTTTACTTTGGATTTTTATGAAATAAAACATTTCTGATAGAAACTGCTAAACACTCAAAGTTCTCCAGTACCAAAATAGTTAAAATCTGGTTTCTGACAGACCCTGTTATTTAGAGTACAGATAAAAACATTCCTGTGAAAACAAAATTTTCCTAAGTTAAAAAAGTATTAACTACATGGATAAAATTATGTGCTCATTAAAGCTGCCTCTCTAATGTTCATTACATATATACACACAAAACCATTTTCCTAAAAGTCCTAAAAGTAAAAAATACTTGGTAATTCTTGTTTACCAATGATTTTCCAGAGTAATGTACAAAGAATGGCAATAAAACCTCTGCAGAGCACGATCTCTAAATATCTATTTCAAAAGTGGGTAACCCTGTGTCCTTTCACTTATGTTGGTTCTTATGTGCATTTGTTTCTTGAAGACATCTACAAAACAGCTACGACCAGAAGAGATGTTAAACTTATAAGAAGTGATAATTTACTGTTAACATGGGTTTTCATCAGTATAATGAAGGGAAGTCTGTGCTATTTTTAAAGCTAGGAATGACCCATTGTTGTTGTTGTTTTTGAGTGCCATCAAGTCAAAGGCAACTCATAGTGACCCTATGAACGACGGTCGTCAACACCTGCGTGACTTTCATCCTTTCTCCAGGTTCATAGGGTTTCTGGAGGCAAGCTATTTACAGAAGTGGATGCCACTCCTGCTTCCAAGCTTGTTTTAATCGGGGAGCGCCACCAAACACTGTCCACCTGGGAAATCATTCTCACATTTGACACATCAGTGTCACAGTGTTCAGCTTCAAAGAGTATTATTTTATTCAGATTAAAATAAAAGCTTAAAATGTTGCCTTGTTGTGAAGATTTACTTCTTGGCAACATTCTGCACTAATTTTGGTGTTTGCTGTATTCATATCAGCCATAATCATACATTGGTAAAAGAATTTGTGATCTGTTAATTATCTTTAGACTTTGTCCATTTGTAAGTTACAGAAATAGAGCAGCTTACTATTCTTTGGTAATACCTCTCGCTGAAGAAGGTATATTTTCTTGAGAGAAAACTACAATGTCAATTCCATGGTTAACTACTTGAGTTTGTATAACTTAAGTTTATAATACAAACAGTACATCATGCATGTAAGAAAATCAAATAAATCCATCATATTAGCTTCAAATAGTATTTCTTGTAGTGACAAATACAGTTGTGGTTAGGTGACATGACTGATGGTGACCCTATGAACAACAGATTTGAACTCTGTCCTATCCTGTCACATGAGCCCATTGTGGCAGTCACCATGTCAATCCACCTGGACTAAAGTTTTCCTCTCCTTCACCAACACTCTACCTTTCTGAGCATCCTTTCCCTCTCTAAGGAATAGCCCCTCCTAGCAACATACCTAAGTATTTAAGTATGTGAGGTAAAACGTCATCATCTTTGCCTCCAAAGAGCACTCTGGCTGCACTCTTTCCAAGATACACTTGTTTGTTCTTTTGGCAGTCCATGGGATATTCAGCACTTTTCTCCAACACCACAGCTCAAAGGCATCAGTCTTCTGCATCTTTATTCATAGTCCAGCTATTAGAAGCATAGCAGGTGTTTGGAAAGACCATACACTGAATTAGCCACACCTTAGCCCTCAAACTAACACCATTACTCCTCAATAATTTGGAGAGGTCCCTACCTTCAGACTGGCCAGGTAATTGTCCTCCAAATTTCCTAACATAGACTGGTGAGCACATCCAATGCTCCATCCGTTAATACAAACAAGCCAATTGGTATCCCATCGACTCCTGGGGCCTTATTTTTTGCTATTGCCTTCAATGCAGCTTCCACTTCCTCCTTAACTACCATTGGCTCCTGCTCAGTCAGTTCTTTTTGATACAGTCATTCTGTATATTCCATCTTCTTTTGATGCTTTCTGCATCATTTTGCATCCTTAAATATTGCAACTCAAGCCTTAAATTTGTTTTTCACTTCTCTCAGCCTAAGAAATGCAGAGCAAGTTCTTCCCAATTCCAGTTCTCTGCACTTTCCATAATAATAATTCGCTTCATCTTCTTGAGCTGCCCTTTGAAATCTTCTGTTCATCTCTTTCACTTCAGCATGTTTCCCCTTTGTTTTGGCTTCCTGACACTCTAGCACAATTTTTACAGTCTCTCTGACATCCATTTTGGTGTTTTTTTTCTCTTCTGTCTTTATAACGACCTTCTTTCTTCATGGATGATATTCTTGATATCATCCCATAACACATCTGGTTTTTGATAACTGATGTTCAATGATTTAAACCTATTCTTAAAATAATCTTGAAATTCAGATGGAATATATTTAAGATTATATCTTGGTTCTTGCAGACTTATTTTAATTTTCTTTGTCCTCAATTTGAACTTGCACATGAGTAACTGATTTTTTGACCCATAGTCTACCCCTGGCCTAGTTTTGACTACTGATACTGAATTTCTCCAACAATTCCTTTCACAGATATAGCAAATCTGATTCCTATGTAGCCCATCAGGTGAGGTCCATGTATAAAGTCATTGTTTGTGTCTTTTTAAAAAATACATTTGCAATGAATAAATCAGTGAAAATACAAAATTTTCCAGACTCATTTCTATCACCAAACCCATATTTTCTGAAGATCTTCACCACTGGGCCAATTGGCAGCATCATGATAGATGGAGACAAAATTGAGGTTGTTACAATTACAGCTTGCTTGGTTCCATAATCAACAAGACTCTTGGTACCAGCAGTCAGGAAATCAAAAAATGAATTGCACTGGGAAAATCTGTCAGGATGTCTCCAGAGTACTGAGAAGCAACAATGTAAGTCTAGAGACTATGGTGCACCTGATCCAGGCCATGATCTTAGCAATTAATCACTATGTATTAGGGATCTGGACAATGACTAACGATGACAGAAGAAGAATTCACGCCCTTGAGCTGTAGTGCTGGAGAAGAGTCTTGAAAATAACATGAATGGCCAAGAAAACAAATAGGTCTGTCTCAAAGAGTATGAAACCAAGTTTCTCCTTGGAAGCTAGGATTTTGAAGCTCTATCTCACATACTATGGGCACATGGCCAGGATGTACCAGCCCTTGGAGAAGAACATCATGCTTGGAAGGGTAGAGGGACAGGCGCAGGAGAGGAAGATTC
Source organism: Elephantulus edwardii (assembly GCF_000299155.1). Classification (NCBI taxonomy): domain Eukaryota; kingdom Metazoa; phylum Chordata; class Mammalia; order Macroscelidea; family Macroscelididae; genus Elephantulus; species Elephantulus edwardii. The sequence continues at coordinate 17,510,264 of NW_006399793.1, read as the reverse complement.
CAGATGAGATGGGTTGACAATAATTGAGGCAATGGGGGGAAGTGTGTTGGAGTCAGTGAGACTGGCTCAGGACAGGGCAGGCTTCAGAGCTGTTGTACACAGGGTTGCTATGAATTGCAGGCAATGTGATGGCACATAACAACAACAACATTCCTTCTTCACTGTTTCCAACTATCGCATTTCAGTCATCAATTAGGATTAACTCATCCTGAGTGCATGTTTGGTCAATTTCAGACTGCAAAATTTGGTAAAAATTTTCAATTTCTTCCTCTTTGGCTCTAGATGTAGGAGCATTTATTTGAATAACAGCGATATCAACAGGCCTTCCTTATGTATGTATGGATAACATCATATCATTCATAATATATAGTATTTCAGGATAGAACTTGAAATTGACTTTTTTACTATGGCCATTCTTCTTCTGCTTTTCATTCCAAGCTTAGCAGATATGATTGTCTGATTCAATGTGGCCAAAGCTAGTCCCTCATCTCACGAATGCCTAGAATGCCAATGTTCATGCATTTCACATCATTTTTCAAAATGTCTTGTTTTCCGACATTCAAGCTACATACATTCTATGTTCCAATTATTAAATGATGTTTGCCATTATTTTTCCTCATTTCGACTGATTCTAACCTGGATTCTATCACTACTACTGTAACTATCCGCATTTCTCTACTGTTCACAGGGTTGTTAGAAGCCTGTTATTTAAGAAGTGGAGGGCCAATTCTGCTTCATAGTCTGTCTTCATTTGGGAGCTCTGCTAAAACCTGTCTACCATAGGTAACACTGTGGCATCTGACACACCCGTGGCATAGCTTTCAGTATGACAGCAACCCACAAGTTATTTCAGTACAGCAAACTGGTAGAGAAGTGCTGTCCCAATTAGAACAATCTTCTCTCCAAACACAGCAAACTGATAATTTAGTTCATAATTATTAATAAGTGGTTGTTGTTGTTGATTGACATCAAGCTGAATGCAACTCATAGCGACCCTATGAACAAAAGTCCTGAGGCCTTTCTATAACTATGTTCATTTCTCAAAGTTCACAGAGTTTCCAGAGGCATGTTATTTAGGAAGTGGATGCTATTCGTGCTTCTAAAAATAACCAGTAAGATGTATATAAAAGTCAAAGGGGGGAAAGGAGGGGGCAGGGAGGCTGAGGGTGGAGGTGGTAAATCACGGGGTCACAGAGTTTTGTGGGAGGAGGGCTAGGGAGAAGGAATAAGGAAAGATCCAGTGGGGATGTGAAAAGATGGGGTAATAATAGGCATAAATGAATGGTGATTAATTTATTAAAACACGTTGTATAGGAATAACTATATGAAACAAACACAACAAACATAAATGACAAACAAGGTATACAAATTTTATGTGCAAACCAATGCAAAATTTAAATAGAAAATGGGTCCTGGATTCTTCATCTACAGGAAATTAGATTATGACAAACACTAAGAATCTATAGTCATTTTTAACTCCCCTTTTACACACTAAGCCAATAATTCACTAAAATCTTATGATGTTGCCTCTGTAACACCTCTGCATCATTCCCCACATGTTCAATCTATCAATATGTATAAATCTAATTTATACAGTCACAATTTATACAGGACGGCTGAGAGGGCCTCTGATCAACCTTCCACCTCTCTGTCTTTGCCTTTTCATCCTTCCCATACTGTCCCTTCAGGCCTCTGAAGCTCTGTTTCACTCGATCTGTTCTCTAGTCCTCAGAGGCTGCCACGTCAGGCTGAATCACATATCTAACTCACCTTGGCGTTCTCACTGGCATTCCATCAACCTGTCTTTCTGGTCTTCTAGAACCACACCCTCACTCACCTGCCCAAGATTTCACCCACACCAGAAAGCCCTCTGTGCCCTGGACACACCATGCTATTTCCCACCTTGATAGATTCGGATGCCTGTAATCCCAGCTATCTCTCCATGCCTAGATCAAACTGGACCTCTAGTTCTTTCAAAGTCTGTGCTGATTTCCCAACTGAGACAGAACCCCTGGATTCCTGATCAAACAGCTTCTGATGAAGCTCTTTCTTTTTAACTCTGAATTACACTCTCAGTTAGTTTGTCTTCTCCTCCACCTCTAAGTGGGCCACTCTGCAGCCAGTGTGTGCAGAGACCACTGCAATTATTTAAATGTCCTAGGTACAGAAAGTGAATGAATGAATGAGGCTTGTGGGGAGAGATGGAAGGCAGGTTTGATGAATCCCTATTTTACAGGGGAAGAATTAAACTAAAGAAAAGCTGGCCATGAATTCCAGTGCAAATCAACACACAACAGAATTGTATACAAGCCTCTTTTACTATTATCACTGGTGGCACTAGTTCATTAAGCTCAACCAAAAGTGGTAAGAAGCTGTCCTGCAATCACAAGAGAACATAGCCGGTGTCCACCAGCCGCTCGATGGGAGAAGGATGGGCACTCTCCTCCTGTGTGAATAAATGCCCCTCGAAACCTGCCAGAGGGTCAGCTATGTGTCGGTTAAGACTCAAGGGTACACAGCAACATACAACATTTAGATTGTTCTAATATATCTAGGTCTCTGCCTCAAGTGGATCCATTTTTTTAAAAAAGTGGATTTATTTTTAAAAGTATTTCATCAAAGTACTTCTCATCACAGAAGAGAGAAAGGTGCTTCCATGGGGTGGAGGGTAAGGCAGTGCAGGAGTGGTCTGTTGCTAGAAAAAAAAATCAAGTATTCCACTTTAAGTTTATGAAAAGAATGCCTTTACTCCACAGGTTCTCACTATTAGTTTGGATAAAAACCAAAGTGTCTCCTCCTAAAAAAAAAAAAAGCTAGGAAAAAAAACTGTTGTTCTAGGAAAAGTGTCATATATTTCCTTTCATAACTTTCTTTTCTTGATGTATGATGAAAAGTCAGTGAAGGAGAGGAAGACACCCCTTGCCCCCCACTGAAATGCATTGAGACAGGGATATCTGCAATGGGCTCTCATGTGTCAGAGATGATTATGATGGCACAGGACAGGGCAGGGGTCAGGTCTGTTGTTCAGAGGGTTGCTTTGAGTCATACAAGAGACTCGAGGGCACCTAACAACAACATAACTTTCTTTAACACCTAGCCTGCAGGAGATTACCCTCCCCGTTTTGGAAACCCAGGATATAAACAGTGATATAAATAGTTATTACTGTTCTTTTTTCTATGTTCATCTCCATTTTCTTATTTCAGCTAATTGTTACTTGAATTGCTTACTTGGGGAAAGGCTTAATAGCATTTCTGGGGGAGATATGACCTCTAAATTGATTATCGTGTGGTGGTGGTGGTGGTGGATGTCACTGAGGAAGTTCTAACTCATAGCAACCCTGTGAACAAAAGAAGGGAATCTTTTCTGACCCTGCAACATCTTCACAGTGCTCGCTATGCTTAAGTGCAGTGCTGCAGTCACTGTGTCAGGCCCTGTATCTCACTGAGGATCTTTTCCTTCTGTGGGAAGAAAAGCTACATTACTTCTCTGTGTATTCTTGGGCTAGTATATAAGCAGACCATTAAACAATTTAAAGGAGACTCACTACAATTAGCACGGCACACCCATTCGCCTTCCGAGAAGGTCTGCTATGTCTTTTCTGAAAACCTCCTTTGTCTATTCACGTAAATGCATGATTTACTTGCGTCAAAATATCCGGTGCTGATATTGAATGCTGAGAGTAATGTTTATTCAATTGCTAATGGAAAATTTATTTGCTTCAGTTCAAACTCATAAATTTCAAAGGCAGACTCTGTATCAACTCATATTTTCATTTTCTTGGCATGAGCACCAGGCCAAATATATATGACAAGTGCTGATACAGTATTTTTTAAATTAGTAAATTCAAAATCATTTTGGATGCTACTCCATTCACTTTATATCCCCCAAAAGCATGCTTTTCTTCACAAAAAGCCACACACAAAAAAGAGGAATTGAGTGTGATTTCACTGGAACCCTAAATGTTAGTGAGAATGGACGGAGATCGTGGGAGGTAAGGACTTCACCATGCACACAGTTCTGGTAAGGGAGGCACTGTCAGCACAGAGGCCCATCCTCCTTTGCATCTGTATCTATACTTACCTTGTCCTTTGGTTTGTCAGATGTCACAGTTACACCAGCAACCAGACTCTGTGCACTGTCACCTGTGTTCTTTGATTTAGTCTAAGAATAAGAATGAGAGAATGACATGATTAAGTATCTCTGGATGATGACTCTGGAGACTACGAGTTTCAAATGTCACTAGCAACTGCTAGTTTACCCTGGTGGTAAATGATAGTGAAATGACTACCATCTACCACGCAAGAGGCAATGCTGGGCACCATAAACGCTGGATTTAAGTGTCCATGTATGTAGCAAAAAAAGAAGTGGGGTCAGTCATGGACTATGGTACACTGGAGACCATAAACTAGATATAAAGGCTCTAGTCAACTGAATTGATTGTTCCCAAATATTCTGACTAGGTTATATGAGAAATGTGCACTTTAGCTCAAATAGTCTGACTTTAATTATTGGAACCCAATTAAAAATTATTTTTAATACTGTAAGACAACAAAATACCCATGTGGCCAGATTTAACTGGTGGGCCACAAATCTGTGATCTTTGATATAAAATATAAATTTGAGCAGAATTAGTTCTTGTCTTACAAGAGCTCACCATGAACGACATGTTCTTCTCAGAAGTATTTTCCTAAAAGTAGATCATCATCTGTAATAAAATGATCCTATTTCTGATTTGAGGTTGTGTAGGTTCATTAATTCCACAACAACATTATTTATTTTTTCTTAAATGAATGAGGTAGTGTATGCAGGGCACCCGTGTAGGTACAGCCGTGTGGAGAGGGATCTAGAAGGCAGCTCTAAGCTAAATTCTCCTGACCATGAGGAACCAGAGCTGCCTACTTGGCGGTCATGGCTGGCCACAGCTGCACGAGGGAGAGGGCTGGGTCATATACCCCTGGACTACTGCAGCCCGCTCAGGTTTCTATAGAGCATGAATTTCTACAAGAGTGTTTTCCAAACCTCAAAACTAGTAGATCTACATTATCATACACAATATATGAAGTACAGCCCCAGAGATTCAAACACAAAAACAGATATGAATAAAAGAGACCAAATCTATTGATGTCAAGTTAATCCCAACTCATGGAGACACTAGAGATAGAACTGCTTCACAATGTTTCCAAGGTTTCAAATATTTATGGAAACAGATTGCCATATTTTCCCAACCATGGTGCAGTTATTGAATTTGAACCGTTGACCTTTCTATTAGCAGCCCAATACTTAACATACTGTGCCATAATGGGTTCTTGGAAATGTGAATTAAGTGCTGCCAGGTTGAGTATGACTCACAGTGAACCAACGAACAATAGATCTGAAGCCTGTACTATCTTCCTCAATTCTGACAAGCTTGAGTTCACTGCTGCTGACTCTGTGTCAATCCATCTTCTTGAGGGTCTTACTCTCTTTTGCCGTCCCTCCACTTTTCCAAGCATGATATCCCTTTCCAAGGAAAACAGGCCCTCTTAAAAACATGCCCAAAGTATGTAAGAGAAAGCTTCATCATCTTTGCCTCCAAGGGGCATTCAGGCTGCATTTTTTCCAAGATGTTTCTCTTTGGGTTTTGTTTTCTTCCCCAATCTATTCAGTGCTCTTCTCTAACACCACAATTTAAAGGCATCAATTCTTCTCCTGTCATCCTTACTCACTGTCCAGTTCTCAGATGAAAACATAGCAAGTAATTAAAAAGAGCACGGTTGAAATCAGGCACACCTATCCTATAAGCTGAAATCACGGCTCTGTAGTATTTTGGAGAGGCTCTTACAAGCAGTCCTTCCCAATGCAACACATCTTTTGATTTCCTGACTTCTAGTACCAAGGGTGTTGATTGGGGATCCAAGTAAGATGAAATCATTGACAACTTGAATTATTTTTCCATCTATAATGATGTTGTCTATTGTCCCAGAAGTAAGAAGTTTTGTCTTCTTGATTTTGAGATACAATTCATATTGAAGGCTGATGATGCCTTTGGCCTTCTGAAGCAAGTGCTTTAAGTACTCCTTACTTTTAGCAAAAAAAAGTTTTGTCATCTGCATAATGTAGGTTGTTTATGAGTCTTCCTATGATCGTGATGCCCCAGTCTTCTTCATAGAGTTCAGCTTCTCAAATGATATGCTTATTGTAAAGATTGAATAGGTATGCAGACAGGATATGGCCCTAACCACTCAGTGTTTCCCTGCTCGGTTCAGACAACTGTTTCTTGATCTAGGCATAGGTTACATATAAGCATAAGTAAAGGTTCTGGAATTCCCACTCTTCTAAATGTTACTCATACTTTGTCATGATCTACACAGTCAAATGCCTTTGCAGAGGCACTAAAACACAGAAAGACATTCTTCTGGCTGGTATTCTCTGTTCTCAGCCAGGATCTATCTCGCATCAGCCATGATATTCCTGGTGCCACATCTCTTCTAAATCTAGCTTAAACTTTTAGCAGTTCCTTGCCAATACGTTACTCCAGCCATTTTTGGATGATCTTCAGCAACATTTTGCTAACATGTGATATTAATGATATTGTTCAGGCATTTCCATACTGTGCTGGATTACCTTTTTGGAGCATCAAAACAAGCATGGATCTCGTCTAGTCAGTTTTCCAGGTAGTTCTTTTCTGAATTTCCTGGCACAGACTGGTGAGCATGTCCACAGCTGCATCTGGTAGTTGAAATATGTCAAATGATTTCTCATAGATTCCTGAGGGTTTATCTTTTGCCAATGCTTTCAATGCAGCTTGAACTTTTCCCTTCATTACTATTGATTCTTTATCATATGCTACTTCCTGAAATGTTTCAGTGTTTACCAACTTTTTGGTACACTAACTCTGTGAATTCTTCCATTAACCATATGAAAAATAAATAGCTGCCACAGAATCAACCATAACTCATGGTGACCCCATGTGTGTCAGAGTAGAACTGTGCTTCCTGGGGATTTCAATGACTGATCTCTTTAAAGGAGATAGTAGACTTTCTTTCAAAGTGTCTCAAGGTGAACTAGAACCTCTGGCCTTTTGGTTGGCAGTTGAGTGCACTAACGGTGTGCACTAACCAAAGACGGCTGGTGACAGTTTTGTTTCTACCAACCTGCTTTATTTACCTTTGGTTCTTTTGACTTTTCACTATGAACATGCTTGTCTCCTGTATCTGATGCAGGTTTGGGCAAGCTTCTTGGCTGAAAGCACAAAGATAAATACGATTGTTGTTACCAAGATAATAATTTTAAGCATAACACTGATGTACTCTGTCGAGTACAAACAGTTCAAAACAGTTATGTTTTGTGTGCTTTTGAATCATGTAAACTTGAATTAGTGTAATAGAAACACATGTTAATGTAATTTCAATTTAGACCCCAAATTGAAAATAAAGCCGTTTCCCCCTAAAATTCAGCAAACTAACTGATTCATAACAACCCTACACTGGGTTTCTGAGACTATAAATATTTAAGGGAGGAAATGACCTCCTGTGGAGAAACTGGTGGATTCAAACAGCTAATGATCTAGTTACCTGGATAGTTATCTAGTTAGCTAGATAGCTGAAACTATCAAGGAGTCGCCTAATTTTCAAAATCTGCGTGTTAAATAAGTTGTAATACCAGATACTGCCACATGATGGTGCCATTTTAGAAAAGAAAAAAAAAGATGCTAGCCATCCTCTGGAGGGTTAGTCTTGAAGGATTACTGTGGAATTATTCCACACAAGGAAAATATTTTCATCTTAAAATAAAAAATCCTAGTGGCGCCCATTTACCTCTTTGTTTTCCTTTGGCTTCTCTTCTTGAAGTTTCTTCTCATGAACCACGGATGGCTGCCAATTTTAGAAAGATAAAAACTAGGTTACTTTCAAGACTTCTGTTTCCAGATTTTCGAAGAGGCTTAAGAACAAAAATTCTAGTTACATAATTCTACTGCTTTTAGGAACAGGAACTCTGCTGGCCTAGTAGTAAGAAGTTGCACTGCAATCGCAAAAGCATGCGGGTTCAAATCCACCAGCTTCTCCATGGCAAAAAGATGGGCAATCTCTTCCCGTGCAATTTACTGTCTCTGAAATCCCACAGGAGGGTCAGCAACGGGTGGATTCTGATGGCACACAACAGCAGCAATCTCTCTTAGGCCAATGCTTTGAGATATGAGAAGCTAGCACGCACTGTAAGGTCAATAGTCATTTGACCAACAGTTATAAAATAGTTATAATTTTTCAAAATCTATGGAGATCTTTCATTAGCTGAAGGTCCAGCAAAAGATTAGTACAATCACTGAATTAGTGTTGGTAGACACTACAAGAAAAGTCAATTTTTAAAAATCATCTTTCACAGAGAATAAAGAATACTGCATTTGAATAGCATTTTTTAAAAGTTCTATGACGTGTATAGTTTAACATTCTCTTGAGATCTTACAATAATCTAAGCATTTAACATGGAGTACAAGACAATTTCCACCACACTCACCCCTCACCGCTTCCTTCACTGAGCAAGACAGAGACCATCCCATCTGTTTGCCAAGGCCCTGGGTCTCCACAGCGACAACAGTGACTCAACTGCCAGCTAGCTGCTGAATTCCTCCCTCCTGCAATTACTATCTTAGGCAGAGAGACAGGAGTGTGCCTTTCAAACTATTAGATAGAATAATAAGCTTCACCATTCACGTAATGACTTCATCTTCAACCACACTTAAAGTCCTCTAGTCAAATAATTTGACTAAACATCTCGGTGCTTTCAAACATAGAAAACCTTGTTTTCTTGTTCTTGTGTGCCGCCTAGTTGAAATTGTCTCGTAACTGACCCTCCACTGGGTTTTCGGAGACAATAAACCTTACAGGAGGAGATTTCCCATCCTTCTCCCACAGAGTAGCAGGTGGGATTGCAGCACAACTTCTTACCATTAGGCTACCAGAGCCGAGTACTCCTTCCACAGGAAGGGGTGGGGAATAGGAGCGGTAGGGAGTTTAGGACCTTATGAGGAGAAATAGCCCTGCCAGAAGACAGCTGGGGAATAGCTTTTTGTCTACAGTCAGGAAACCATTTCCAAGAGAAACACAGCGCTGTCATCTGAGCTAATTAAGACAAACTCAGGTGGAAACCTGAAAATCACTCTATTCATGGGCTGTGTTCAACATACAGATTTTCTTGCTCCATCTTCAAAGTAACTGGATATGCTTCTCATTAGCCTTTGTTCCTCTTGCTTTATTATTTTTTTTTAATTACTATACTTTTTTTTTTTTCAAGGGAGCTCTGGTTTAGTGGTAAGGTGTTGTAACTCAACTGAAATTTACCAGTTTCACCACAGGAGAAAGACGGGACATCTTTTCTCATGTAATTTAATGTCTTTGAAAATTGCTGGAGGGTCAGCTATGAGTTGGTTCTGACTCAATGGTATATAACAACATTTAAAAAGACAAATCTAGATTTGAACAAAATGCCTTCTAAAGTTTACTATTTTATCAGTTAAATATATTCATTTTGATCAAATATAGGAGTCAAGGATTCTGAGGATCTGACATACTCTCGGCATATTGCAAGGAGGGATGAGTCTTCGGAGAGCGACTTGCTTGGAATGGTGGGGAGATGGAGAAAAAGAAGAAGACCCTCAATGAGATGGATTGATTCAGTGACTGGGGGTAGGTATGTCAGAGACAATAAGGTTGGCACGGGACAGAGAAGGTTTCTGGGCTCTTGTACATAGGGTCGCTATGAGTTGCAAGCAACTTGATGGCACATAACAACAATATAGGTTATGTGTTCTATTTTATATACAACCTACATAATTATATTTAAAAGAGTAATTAAAAATGAATTATATTAGCTTACAAATATTTCATAACATTCAGTAGTATCATTCAGTGTAGAAAACTGGTTATTAATTGCTTATTCTTACAAAAAAAAAATACACCAAATGACACAGTAGAGATTTAAATTACTTACCTTAGTTGATTGTGACTTCTTTTCAGGTTCTGTTTTTACATCCTACATTTAGAAAGAAATAAGTAAAAATGACAACGCTTATAAGATAACCAGATTTTTAACAACTAACAAGGAAGCTCAAAAGAGGTCATTTTGATCTAATAAAAACTTTATAAACAGAATTTATTACCCTTTGTTTTGTACTGTAACTCTAGATAAACATTTAAGAAGCCAAACCAACCCACCACCCTTGGCAAATTCCAACTTACAGCAGCCCTCATCAGGTTTCCAAGGCTGTAAATCTTTACGAGAGGAGACCAACCACCTTTCTCCTACAGACTGAGTTGGGAGATTCAAACTGTCAACCTTTGGGTTAGCAGTACCACCTCTGACACACTGTGCCTTGAAGGTTCTTTAGATGAGCATTTAAGTGCAATAGTATTCTTCTCCCAATATGGTGCACAGTGGCTGAGAAGTCAGCTGCCATCCAAAAGGCCTGTGATTAGAACCCACCAGGTTGTTCCACAGGAGAAAGATGTAGCCATCGGTAGCAAAAGTTCCAGCCACAGAGACCCTAATGGGGAAATTGGACTCTGTCATACAGGGTCCTTCTGAGTTGGAACAGACTGATAGCAATAGTAGCATTCTTTTATTACTATTTAGATGGTGATTTACGTATCACTTTTGCTATATGTATCAAAAAGATATAACGAAAATAAACATAGAAGTTAATGCATAAGAAAATAAAAACATCATCCTTTAAAGCCAAGGTGTGTTGTAAAGCCACTAGTGTGTTTATTAATGAAATCTTTGACACAGGTTTCAGCTGACAGTTTGAGGTAATGGGATATGACAGAACAGAGAATGGGATGTGATAGAAAATGGGATGTGATAGAATAGAAGGGACAGAAATACATGGAATTTCTTTTTAGTGCCAAAAGTGTGAGCAATGGTAACCAGAAAGGCCACAATAGGGTCAGGGGTCAGGTGTGGCAGCAGAGTGAGAGTCCTAAGATTAGCATGTGCTGAGCAACTAAAGTGGCCATTAGTAAACAGAGAAGCCCAGAGAATGAACCAGGTTACCTGCTTTTTGTGTCTTTTCTTGCTAGGAGAGAGTGGTTCTTCTATCTGTTCATTGATTAGAATGGTCTAACATTAGAACCAAGCCCCAAAAAGTTTTACCAGAATTGTCTAAAAGTTTATGTGGCAGTCAAATAAATAAAATGTACAGGGCAAATATGTTTATAGTAAGATATTTTCCAGTTCAATCCAATGTGCATAACTAAACAATGCTATAGGTGTGTAAATCCTAAGGTCTCAAATAAGCACTTCAATTTGGGTTTACTTTTTTCCAGAAAAAAAATATTAGTAATATTTTTATTAATAAAACAATTGCATTCCTTCTTCCTTTCCTTTATTTCTCTGTATAAAGGTTGCTTGAGCAAAGATATTTGCCACATAGATTTCTAAAGTTGCTTGTTGCTTGGAATTAAATAAAGTCACCTTTATCAGCTCTTCAAAATTCTGTCAACATAATCACAGAACAAGTTAGTAAATACCTAGTGCATTAATGTTTACTTTGCACACAGTAGTTCTGCAGGTAGAGAGCTAATCTAAAATCTTGGTTGGTTTTTTTTTTTTTTTGCACAGCTTGCTGTAATTCAGAACTTTTTTGTAGTGTTTTACAGAGTTTATCTAGAAAGGTTACTCATGCCAAGAAGAAAATTTCCTTAAATATACACACGCATTCTCAATACAGACAATATATGAAAAACTTTCTAAAACTTCAAAGAAAGACATTAAAAAAAACTAGGCCTAATGCTTCCTGATTTTCACAGATGATACTGAGCTTCTCTGATGATTCTTTCCACAGGTGATGTCTGTGTAGATTATTAGGTGAAATTGTGTAGTTGCCATTTATGTTTCTTATAAAAGGTATCTGCAATCAATTAAGTCATTGATAGTACAAAATTCTATCATTCTATCTCCAGCCGCATTTCTGTCACAAGTCCTTGTTTTCCAACAACTGACCCTTTCTTCCTTGTCCCCAACTTTTGCATTCCAGTCACTCACTATCATTAATGCTTCTTAGTTGCATTTCAATTTCTGACTGCAAAAGTAGGTAAAAATCTACTTCCTTCTCTTTGGCTCTGGTTTTTGGTGCATATTTCTGAATGACTGTGATATTAACAGGTCTTCCTTGTATGTATATGGATATTATCCTGTCATTCAGAACAAGACAGATCTAGAAATGGTCTGAAAGCAGAGAGTACCTGGAGAATGTCTACTTGTTTTATTGACTATGCACAGGCATTTGACTGCATGGATCACAACAAATGATGGCTAACATTGAGAAGAATGAAAATCCCAAAATACCTAAATGTGCTCCAGTGAAACCTATACTTAGACCACAAGCAGTTGTCAGAATAGAGCAAAGAAACCACTGTGCATTGTTCAAAATCAGTAAAGGAGTGTGTTAGGGATATGTCCTGTCTCCGCACATTTTCAATCTATATGCAAAACAGATCATTAAGGAGGCTGGACTTTAAGAATGAGAATGTGGTATCAGGATTGGAGGAAGCCTCATCAACAACCTGAATTATGCAGAAGACACAACCTTGCTTGCTGAAACTGAGGAGGATTTGAAATGTTTGCTACTGAAGGTCAAGGACTGTAGTCTTTAATACTGATTGAAGCTCAACATCAACAAAATGATTCTCACCACTTTAAGCAACTGGCAGCACCATGGTGGCTGGATATTGTTAACAATTTCAGCTCACTTAGTTCTACTATCAACACTGGCACTAGCAGTGAGGAAATCAAAAGATGAGTTGCATTAGGAAAGTCTGCTGTCAGGGACTTCTCCAAAGTACTGAAGAGCAACTGTGTCAGTCTAGAGACTAAGGTCCCCCTGATCCAAGCACAGTCTTCACAATTACTTGCTATGCGCCAGTGAGCTGGACAGCGATTAAGGATGACAGAAGACTTGATTACCTTTGAGTTGTGATGGTAGAGAAGAGTTTTGAACATACAATAGACTGCCAAAAGAACAAACAGGTTTGTCTTGAAGAGAGTTAAACCAAGTTGCTCCTTAGAGGCAAAGATTCTAACGCTCTATCTGACATACTCTGGGCATATTTCCAGGAGGGAACAGTTCTTGGAGAAGGACATCATGCTTGGACGGGTGAAGAGACAGCACAGGAAAGGAAGACCCTGGATGGTATGAACTGACACAGTAACAGGTAATGAGGGTAGGTATGCTGGAGACAGTGAGATTGGCTCCTCAAAGGGCAGAGTTCAGGGTTACTGTGCATAGGGTCGCTATATAGCACTAAACCATGCAATGTTACTTTGCTCTATTCACGTAACAGTCTCTTGTTCTACATACAGTTTTCACAAGAGTGCAATTAAGAGTTCTGGGATTCCCAATCCTCCCAACCTTCTCAATGTTAGCCATAACTTGTTATGATCCACACAATCAAATGCCTTTGTACAGTTAATAAAGATAGACATCTTTCTGGTATTCCCTGCTTTCAGCCAAACTCCACCAGCCATTAGCAATACTATCCCTGGTGTCATAGCCTCTTCTAAATCTAGCTTGAATTTCTGAAGTTCTTTTCTGGTGTACTGTTCTGGCTGGTTTGGGATAATCTTCAGCAAGATTTTGCTTTCATGTTACAGTAATGATACTGCTCAATAATTTCCATATCCTGCTGCATCTCCTTTCTCAGGAATAGGAATCAATATAAATCTCTTATTTCACTTAGTATTATGTTCTTAGAAGCATCCATATTATGCAATGTTTAATGAATTCTTTATTGTATAGTACTCTATAACATAGTACACTATAGTGAATATCCTGTAGACTGGAAAAAACAAACAAACTGATAAGTCTTGGAGAAGGTGCAGTCAGAGTGTTCCTTGGAGCAAAACTACTAGAGTTTCACCTCAATACTCTGGGCATACTCTGTTGCTAGGAGAGGCTATTCATTGGAAAAGGATGGCTTAGGAAGATGGGAGAATAGTGAAAGAGAGGAAGACCATCAACTAGGTAGACTGACATAGCAATGCAGCAATAACCAAAGCAATGGGCTTCAATGTGTCAGAGACTGTGAGGATGGCATAGGCTAGGACAGGGTTCAGATCTGTTGTTCATATGGTTACCATGAGTCGTACTAACTAGATGGCACCCAGCAACAACAATTCCACAGTGTAAATGTTCCTGAGTTCTTTTATCCATTCACCTATTGATAGACAACTGAGTTGTTTCCATCTCTTTGCTATTGTAAAATATGCTTCAATGAACACGAATGAATATTTATATGCATATATCTTCTTACATCATATTTCATTTTTTATATACACTTATTAGTATGAATATTTACACAGTGTACTATGCAACAATGAAAAACAATAAAGGATTCATGAAACACTGCATGCATGAAATAATGGATGTGTCTACAGAACATTATGCTAAGTGAAATAAGTCAGTCACAAAAAAGACAAATACTATATAAGACCACAGTTATAAAAAAGTTTATACACAGGTAGAATCATTCTTGGATGGTTACCAAGGATGATAAGGGAAGAGAATGAGAGTAAAAATTAGTAACTAGGTAAGAGACATATATGAATACAGGTGGTGGGAAAGATAATATCCAGTAAGGGAACGAAAAGCATAATATCACTAAAGAAAAGGAAGACACAGAAAAGTATAGGAGAATTAATGGAAATCAGAATTAGAGGGGGAAAGTACAGAATGTGTATGAATCTTGTTGTTATTATGTGCCATCGAGTTGCCTGCGAATCATAGTGACCCTATGTCGACAACAGCCCTAAATCCTGCTCTATTTTGTGCCAATCTCACTGTCTCTGACACATCTACTGCCATTACCCAGTCACTGAATCAATCCATCTCATAGAGGGTCTTCCTCTCCTGCACTATCCTTCCACCCTCCCAAGCATGATGTCCCTCTCCAAGGACTGGTCCCTTCTTGCAACATGCCCAAAGTATGTCAGACAAAGCTTCAGAATCCTTGCCTCCAAGGGGCAGCCCGGTTTAACCCTCTCTAAGACAAAGCTGTTTGTTTTTTTAGAAGTCCATGGTATACTCAATACTCTTCTCCAGCACCACAGCTCAAAGGCATCAATTCTCCTTCGGTGCTCCTTGGTCATTGTCCAACTCTCTGATGTATAACAAGTGATTGTGAAGACCATAGCCTGTATCAGACACACCTTAGTCTCCAGACTGACACCATTGCTCTTCAGTACTTTGGAGAGGTCCTTAACAGCAGACTTTCCCATTGCAACACATCTTTTAATTTCTTGGCTACTGGTGCCAAGAGTGTTGACTGTGGAGCCAGGCAAACGTTGTTAACAATCACAATCTCGTCACCATCCATTCTGATGTAGCCAATTGGCCCAGTGATGAGAATTTTTGTTTTCTGGATATTGAGCCTCAACCTATATTGAGGGCAGCAGTCCTTGACCTTCTCCAGCAAACGTGTCAGGCCCTCCTCAGTTTCAGCAAGCAGGGTTGTGTCATCTGCATAACACAGATTGTTGATGAATCTTCCTCCAATGGTGATCCCAATCCTCCCAACCTTCTCAATGTTAGCCATAACTTGTTATGATCCACACAATCAAATGCCTTTGTACAGTTAATAAAGATAGACATCTTTCTGGTATTCCCTGCTTTCAGCCAAGCTCCACCAGCCATTAGCAATACTATCCCTGGTGTCATAGCCTCTTCTAAGTCCAGCTTGAATTTCTGAAGTTCTTTTCTGGTGTACTGTTCTGGCTGGTTTGGGATAATCTTCAGCAGGATCTTGCTTGCATGTGATAGTAATGATACTGTTTGATAATTTCCACACTCTGTTGTATCCTCTTTCTTTGGAATGGAAACAAATATAGATCTCTTCCAGTCAGTTGGCCAAGTGGTTGTTCTCCAGATTTCATGACACAACTTGGTAAGCACATCCAGGGCAGCATCTGTTAGTGGAAATATATCAATTGGTATACCATCAATTCCTGGGGCCTTATTTTTTGCCAATTCCTTCAAAACAGCTTGAACTTCTTTCTTCATCACCATAGGCTCTTGCTCATATGTTGTTTCATGAAATTCTTCTACGTCTGCCAATTCCTTTCGGTACAGTGACTCTGTATACTCTTTCCATATGCTTTTAATAATTCCTGGATCATTTAATATTCTGCCCAAAGCATCCTTAAGTATAGCAACTCGAGGTTTAAATTTGTTCTTCAGTTCTTTGAGCTTAAGAAATAGTGAGTGAGTTTAGAGCTTTTGATTTTCTGACTCTAGCTCCTTGGATATTTCATTGTAATATTTTCCTTTGTGTATGAACAGTTGGGTGAAATATTAATTTGCCTTGTAATCCTTCACTCAAATTAGAAATAAAAATATGAAATTATACTAACAGGACAACACTTTTGGCACCAGCAGTCATGAAACCAAAATTTTTTTAATAAAAATTTTGTTATGAGGTAAATACTGCTGTCAGGGACCTTTTCAGAGTACTGAGAAGCAACAATATCAGTCTAGAGACTAAGGTGCGCCTAATCCAGGTCAGGGTCTTCACAGTTACTTGCAATGCATCAGAAAGCTGAAATATGACTAAGGATGACAGAAGAAGAATTGATGCCTTTGAGTTGTGGTGCTGGAGAAGAGTCTTGAATATGCCATGGTCCACCAAAAGAACAAATAGGTCTGTCCTGGAGAGGGTGAAATCAAAGTTCTCCTTATAGGCTAGGATTCTGAAGCTCTGTCTCACATACTTTGGGCATGTGGCCAGGAGGAATGGTTCTTGGGAAAGTACAATATGCTTGGAAGGGTGGAGACAGCAGAGGAAAGGAAGACCCCTGCATGAGATGGAGTGATACAGTAACTAGGGTAATGGGAGTATACTTGTTGCAGTCAGTGAGACTGGCTTCAGACAGAGCAGGCTTCAGAGCTGTTACTGTACATAAGGTTACTATGAGTCACAAGCAACCTGATGGCACATAACAACAACATTAAGAATGAATTTAAATATAAAATACCAAAAGAAGATAACAAAATCTTTTATTAAAAAATAAATTAAAAACAACAATGAATGGAAACTTTCATTTATGAGAGTCTGAATTTGGATAGTGTTAAGATATTTACAAGTTCCTTGAAAAAACAATTTAAACTTAACAGTACTAAATTATGTTGTCATGTTACTTGGGATAGGATCTTATTAGGATGTTAAAGGAATATAAATGGAAAGCAAGAAGCAAAAGAAGGCTGATGACTTTAAGCAGAGTAATAATGTAGTAATAATAATGAATTTGGGATGGCTCATAAAGGCATAAAGAATATTGTCTCATATGTGTTAGTTAAGAGTTCTTTGAAAATGTTCCCTCTTTAATCCCACCCCAGAATATTCTCCCCAAAAGGAGCTTAAGACATTGTAACCAAGGCATAGGGCTTAAAATAGTTAGCTTGCTATCAACTAGATCTCCCCTGTGTGACAATCTTATCAAGAAGACATTATTTTTTTTTCTTTTGGAATCACAAGAAAAGATTATTAGAATAAATCCCCAAATGAGCTCAACAAGGATTATCAAGAAAATGCTGTTTTTATGATTTCTTCTTTCTATGTTCATGGCAAGAAGCTGCACTGCAATCCCAAAGGCAAGTGGTTCAAATCCACCAGCTAGCTGTTCCTCGGGAGAAGGAATCACAATCTTCTCCTGTGCGATTAACTGTCTCTGAAAAGCAACTGGAGGGTCAGCTGTGTTGGTTTTAACTTTGCAGCACACAAGAGCAACAACATCAACATAGTGAGTTAGTGTAACTTTTCTTCCTCCTCAGTTTTTTAAATGGCAAGAACAATAGAATCATTTTTATCAAGAAGTTAATATATATTCTTTTTCAACCAAAAGAAATGTACTCAAGATAAAAAGTCCTGATAAAAACCTCCATTAATTTAAAACTAGAAAAATCCTAAGTGAATACTGTTTTCCAGATGTTCTAAAAATAATGTAAGCAAGTATAGGTGATCTGTGAGGTAAATACTGGGATTAGAAGATCCCTCCCGAAAAAGTTAGGAAGAAACTGTTTACTCTCGTAACTGAGTTTCCTCAAATACCAAACTTTTTTGTCAGCAATTACTCTATCTATGATTTGAAGCAGAAAAGAATAAACTAAAGTAGCATTCATTCAAGTTAACTATTGAAGGTTATTCATACCTTGGCTTCTGTGGGATTCATACTGGAAGGTTTGCTGGTTGCAACAGAGGAGGCTGACATCTAGAGAGAAAACAGAAAATAAATTGTATTTACCCTGTAAATTACACTGTCTGTAGCTCCATAAATTATCTCATAAACGATGTCTGTTGTTTAACTGTTCTATAAACTATGTTGTTCTTTAAATTCCATGTGCTGTGGGGAGACTTGCTGAGCGGCAGTCACTCCTCCACCACTGACAGATGGTGGCTCTGCATGAAGTGAGTCTGCTAACAATCCAATATAAGTCCTCGTCTTCCCATTGTGATTGGAGTGGAATTTACAAAGCATATTGGCTTTTCACTCAATCATGGATATTCATTTTGCTTTATAACATTAATTACAGTACCTATAATGTCTGACCATTCACTTTTTCTATAGGGCCTTTCCCTTCCCTCATCTTAGTAACTTTTTACTATTTGTTAATTCTCACTCCCTTATCCTTCCCTTTTTGAAGCAGGAGTGGCATCCACTTCCTAAACAACATGCCTCTGGAAACTCTATGAACTTTGATAAATGTTGATAGTTACAGAAAGGCTTGAGGCCTTTTGTTCATAATGTTGCTATGAGTCTGCTTGACTCAATGGCAGTCAACAACAATATCCTTCCCTTCCCTTCCTGTCCCTGATAACCATACAACAGTAATTCTGTGTATAAACCTTTCTTCAACTTCTTCTATCAAACTCAGATCTTCCATAAAGAAGAATTCTAAATCTACCACTAAACTACAAATGTCTCACTGAAACCCCATTCTCTCTGACATCTTTTACTTGTTTTCACCTAATTTAGGGCACTAGGTCCTACAAAAGTCCAGGAGTGTGTGCTACCCAGTGGGAGTTGAACATGGGTTTAAATTTTACGTTTGCTACTTGAGGCCTTTTTACAGAGTCCTGCCACGTCACCCAGTCTCCGGAAGGCCTCTGTAAGATGGCCTGATGCAGCAAGCCTAAAATTTAAGATTGAGGGTCAGGTGGAATGTTTGGTTGGTTTTTATTTAAGCCTCTTGTTTAGTGTAAGACATTCTGGAGAGTCCTTGTTTTTAAGGAGAGCCCCTCATCTCTATTTTGGAGACTGGGTGACATGACAGGACTCTGTAAGATGGGTGAGTTTGTTTTGGTTGAGGGTTGGGTGGAATGTCCAGTTGGTTTTTTATTTAAGCCTCTTGTTTAGTGTCAACAGGACATCCTAGAGGGCCCTCGGGCCCCTCATGTTATTGTATTTTGGAGGAACTTTCTTCTAAGTTGTACATAACTCTTCTGTCAATGTGCTGCACTGAGGTAATCTGGATTTGCTGTGATGCTGAACTTGTGCCATTGGGGGGGTCAAGTGCCATAATGGCTGCCCATGGTGGACAGTGTTTGGTGGAGCTCCCAGTTTAAGACAGGTTTGGAAGCAGGAACGGTATCCACTTCCTAAACTACATGTATCTGGAAACTCTATGAACTTGGAGAAATGACGATAGTTATAGAAAGGCTTCAGGTCTTTTGTTCATAGGGTTGCTATGAGTCATGCTCAACTCAAAGGCAATCAACAACAATAACAAACAACAACATCAACAACAACAACAACGTCAGGCCCTGATCTAGAAGAATTGGTGCATTTATGCTGTGGTGTTGGAAAAAAGTACTGAATATAGCATGAACTGCCAAAAGAACAAATGTGTACATGTTATGGAGAAAGCGCAGCCAGAATACTCCCTGGAGGCTGAGGACAAAGCCTTGTCTCACATACTTGTGTGTGTGTGTGTGTGTGTGTGTGTGTGTGTGTGTGTGTGTGTATGTGTCCAATGAAGGCACTTCTAATTATTATAATTTATTCGACTTAATAATTTTGCCCACAACAGAATGAGCCTGTTAATTGTCTCATATACTTTGGGCATGTTGCTAGGAGAGGCTATTTCTTAGGAAGAGACATCATGCTTGGAGAAGTGAAAGGTCAGCCAATCAGAGGATGTCCCTGAGTGAACTGGATCAACACAGTGACAGTAGCAGTAGGCTCAAGAGTGTCAGTGATGATAGGATGGCACAGGATATGACAGAGTTCAGATCTGCTGTTCACACGGTTGCTATGGGTCATACTGGACTTCACGGCACCTAAAAACACCACTTAGAAAACAACCTTGGCCAATTAAATATTCTGAGCTCCAGTTTCATCCATTCTCATTTTGTCTTCAGTAAATAAAAGTTATCTTGTAAGTCTACAGAAATCCCTAGCTGCTGACCAAATAGTTTAAACCAATCAGTTCCCCATGTGAGAAAGAGGTGGCAGTCTGCTTCCATTAGGGTTTATAGCCTTGAAGGCACTATGTAGTACACCTCATAGAGATGCTATGAACAACAGATCTGACCCCTATCTACCCTGTGCTATCCTCATCATCTCTGACACTTGAGCCCACTGCTGCAATCACCATGTCAGTCCATCTCACTGAAGGTCCTCCTTTCTTCTGCTGACTCTATCTTTCTGAACATGATATACCTTTCCAAAGAACAGCCTTTTAGAGTCACATCCCAAAGTACGTGAGACAAAGCTTTGCCATCTATTCAGCTCCTTACAGAGCTGATACAAGCAAGGATGGCAATGACTTTATTTTGCTTGTAAATTTATTTGAAGAATTCTTTCTTGGCATCTGACAAGGCACTGCCATTGAGTCGATGCTGAGTCACAGAGACCTCCGTCAGGTTTCTGAGGCTGTGAATTTTCACAGAAGGAGACTGCCCTTCTTGTTCCCTCAGAACAACTAGTGAATCTGAACCACTGACCTGTTGGTTAGCAACATGTGTAATACCCTCAGAACTCCTCTGTCATCATACGTATAATAAGTGCTCAGCAAATATTATTAGAAATAATATTACTTTATTTAATAATAATTTTTAGAAACAACAAAGATTTTTGAAACTCAATAGATTTGGGCTCAAATCCCAGCTCTGCCTCTTATTAATTAAGTAACTTTGAGTTTTGCTTTGTCAGGTATATAAATGGAAACAATTACAACTCATTTGTAGTGTAGTAATGTGCATAAAATGCCCTGCACATGGTGGTGGTTGTTGTAAAGTGTCATCAAGTCACAGGTGACTCATAGCAACCCTATATGAATGAAAGATCTGAACACTTGTATAACTTTCATCGTTTCTCCACGTTAATAGAGTTTCCGGAGGCATGCTATTGTGGAAGTGGATGCCACTCCTGCTTCTAAGCTTGTTTTAATCGAGGAGCTCCACCAAACACTGTCCACCATTGGTAACCATTATCACATTTACCACATCACAGCAACCATAAATTACCTCTGTACAGCAAATGGACAGACCAGTGGCACATGGTAAGTGCTCATTAAATTTAACTGGTATATCATTCCTCAGATCGTACACAAAATAGAAAAGGCAAGGACATAAACTCTGGGAAGTACATGTGTGAGTTCAAATTGTCCTTCCGTGACAACGGAAGAGAAGGTGGGAGACAGTGTTGCAGAGGAAACGTCACTGTGGTGTCTGTCTCATCTTAGCTTCTCCCTGGTAACAGGAGTAGATGAATGGGATCTGTAGCCATGAAACAATTTTCCTTGGACTTCTCGCAGTTAGTGGACACTACTTCTGCAATCAATTTACCTAAGTGATTTGATTACCTAAGTAGCATGTGTATGTAGTTGGTTGTCTGCATAGTATCAATTGCTCTTCTAGAGCTTGGCTTGAAGGATCTTGGTTAATATTAAGTAGGCAATTATCATCCTTTAAAACTCCAAACCTAGCTCAGTGAACCTCCTTAACATTTGAGTCCATTAGGTATCTGAGCCTTGGGATTCCATCTGGCATATGTTGCCTTCTTAAGTAGCGGACTGTCAGTAAACAGCTGCTGTCCTGCCAACACTCCCTTGAGACGTCCATAATTTGGACTTCACTCTGCTCTAAGCCAGGCCCTGAGTCACTCTGGAGGCTGAGTCACAGAACAGGACAAGCCTGCTGCTCCTGGCACCCGACTCCCAACATGGCAGCTCAGGAGAGTGGGCTGGAGGACACCACACCCACTCCAGGTCATGAACTTATTATATTCACCCTCTTCACCTAATGCAGACCAGGTTAATTCCCAGAGTTAGAGATAAATTGTCAAAATTTATAGATAAAAGTCCAAAGCTTTTATTCTCAAGCATTCTGTGTCATCAACTGGGCACTGCCTCCAGCATACATACAAAACACACTCTTCCTGGTCCTTGGGCCAGGGCACAGAATAGCAGGCTCACTCAAGGCACAGAGAACAGAAGACGTACCAAAAGTTATTTCCCTCATCAAAGGAATGAACAAAAAGATGAAATTTTCACTGAGGACATTTTAAAACAATGCATTTCTATTTTTTTAAAAAATTTCTTTTATTGGTCTCAATAAAATAATACATTTGCATTATATTTCATAGCATATTGTGTGATTTTTTATTATTGTTCAGGGGAGAATTAATCACGGGGTTGCACAATTTGATGAGTGGGGAAGTGAGGGAAATGGGAAGGAACTGGTTGTAAAAACAATGTATTCAAATTTTGTAAACAAACTAGCATAATAAAAACTAAAAAGAAACAAAAACAAAACTATAAAACACAATGCATTTCTGAGAGGCAAGGATGGTGAAATGTCATCACACATACTTTGGGTATACGTCAGAAGCCAGTCCTTGAAAAAAGACCTAATTCTGGGAAAGGTACAGTGTCAGTGAAGGAGATAAAGACTTTCCATAAAATACACTGACACACTGACTATAACAATGAGCGTGATGAGTATGAGAGAAATTAGGAGGATGGTGCAGGGCAGGGCAAGGTTTCTATCTGTTGTTTACAGTGTTTTTGGAAGCTGTAGTTGACTTACTAGTAATCTATCACAATGTCCCCATATTTGTATACTCTATATTTTATTATGACTGGTTATATAGATTTTCATTTAATAGCATGAAGGACCCTATATATCGCAGCTCTGAAGCCTGCCCTGTCCTGAGCAAGTTTTGCAGATTCCAACACACCCACCCCATTGCCCTACTTATTGTATCAATTCATCTCATACAGGCTCTTCCTCTTCTGTGCTATCCCTCCACTCTTCCAAGCATGATGTCCTCCAAGAACTGGTCCTTCCTGGTCATGTGCCCAAAGTATGTGAGATGGAGCTTGAAAATCCTAGCCTCCAAGGAGAATCTTGGTCTCATCCTCTCCAGGACAGAACTATTTGTTCTCCAGGCGGTCCATGGTAGGTTCAAGACTCTGCTCTAGCACCACAACTCAAAGACATCCTCAGTCATCATCCAGCTCTCTGATGCATAGCAAGTAACTGTGAAGCCCATGGGCTGGATTAGGCACATCTTCGTCTCTAGACTCACATTAATGCTTTTCAGTACTCTGGAGAGGTCCTTGACAGCAGACTTTTCCCAATGCAATGAGTCTTTTGAATTCCTGACTGTTGGTGTTAAGAGCGCTGATTGAGGAGCCAAGCAAACTGTAATTGTTAACAACCTCAATTTCTTCTCCATTTATCATAGTGCTGCCAACTGGCCCAGTGGTGACAATCTCTGTCTCTTTTATGTTGAGCTTCAGTTCATGTTGAAGACTATAATCCTTGACTTCTGCAGCAAGCGCTTCAAGTCTTCCTCCCTTTCAGTATGTAAGGTTGTATCATCTGCATAATGTAGTTGTTGATGAGTCTTCCTCCAACCCTGATGCCACACTCCTCCTCATAAAGCCCAGCCTCCTGAATGATCGGTTCCACATATAAATTGTAAAGATATGGAGCCAGGATGCATATCTGACACACTCATTTCTTGATTTTGAGCCACGCAATGTTTCCTTGCTCTGTTCTGAGAACTGCTTCCTGGTACAAGAATAGATTTTGCATTCTCATTCTCCTCAAGGTTAGCCACAATCTGTTGTGATCCACACAGTCAAATGCCTTTGCATAGTCGATGAAACACAGATAGACATTGCTCTGGTTCTCTTTGCTTTCTGCCAAGACCCATGAAAATCATTAAAGAAAATAATTATAAATAAGCTTGAAACCTCTTATAAAGGACATTTAGCCAAAGACGTTGGCCTCGCCTATCCTTTGTTGTTGTTGATTGCCACTGAGTTGAGCATGACTCATAGCGGCCCTATGAACAAAAGGTGCGAAGCCCTTCTGAAACAACTATCAACATTTATCAGAGTTCACAGGGTTTCCAGAGGCACATTATTTAGGAAGTGGATGTCACTCCTGCTTCCAAAACCTTAGATAAAATTTTCTCATGAACGCTTTATCTCATGACTAAGGTGCTAGGTATTTTGAAACTGAAGAAAGATGTTACTTTACAGAGTCTAGAAACAAGGGAAGTACCTTCCTCCTGCCTCTTTTATCAACTGAACTCTAGTTTATAGTGACTTACTAATTTTAGCATGTCTGTAAAAATAAGAACTTTTTACACTTGTTATCTTTGCTATCAGAAAGAATATATTTGTCTTTTAAATTCTTCTGCACTATATAAATTTGTAAGCATGGGCAGAAATAACTTTGGGAATTGAAAAATGTTGACGCATTAATGAACACATTTCTCACCATGTCAGAAAAGAACTTCAGAGATATGCTTGCTTTAGCATCTCTGCTTGAAGTAGATGAGAAAAACTGATGCTCACAGAGGCTGAATGACCCGTCCGAGGTTTACGGAGGCTCGCTGGCTGTGCATCATTATCCAGAACCCGTGTACCTGTACCTGGGACATACTTAATGGCAAGTACTGCACAGGTGCTGGGGACATGTTGGTCAAACTCTTATTATAATAACATATCCCTGCCTCTGTGAAATCAGAGTCTGCCATTGCCAAGTCAGAGGAGACAAAGATGAGAATAATCTCAGAAATAATAACTATGCCTAAAATACTCTTGACAAACCCAACAATGAAAGATAGGCTCAGGAGAGCAGACTAGGGAATCAGAACAAGGGGCGAGTAATTCTGAGGAAGTGACAGTTAATGTGGTGACTGGAAGAGAAGCAGACAAAAGGTTGAGAAGTAGCAGTCCATGGATGAGGATCTCAGAGCTGTGCTTGGCAGACTGCAACCCCAGCCGCCTGATTTTTAGACCAGGGCCCTCTACTGCAGTTTCTGCTATTTGACCCATCCTGTCCATGCAGGAGGCAGCCAGCACCAGAACACAGGAAAACAGGTCATAAGCATCAAAATAGCTACATGAGGTTAGTGTTCTAAACAAGACCTAAGTGAAACTCTTTTCCTTCTCAAATGAGCCATGAACATAACCAATATCTAGAGAACAGATTACTCTATAATTATTTATAATCTTGTGTATTATAATCTTGAGGGAAGGCATAAATAATAACAAAGAACAGAAACGGATATCACCCTTTACAACCCACCCATTTAATAACTGCTATTTGAAAAAGAACTCGAATAGCCTATGTGATGAATTTTTCTGATACCTGGGCAATTCTTCTATACACATCTTATGCATACGGTCACCTGACAGCCTTGTTGAAATGGGAGATTTCGATCCATCTGAGTTGGAATGAAAAATCTCAGCACGGGGATAGAACCTGAATGAAGCGGTTGGGAGCCTTGCCAACCTCAAAGTCTTGCGATGCTGATGGGAGTGAGAGGGCTGAGTGCTCTCACAGGTCATGCAGGCTTGGTTCAGAAATGGCACAGAGGGGGTGGGGCATCGAATGAGTCAGCCGTCTCCTTCCTCCTGCTAAACCTTGCTTCCCCTTCCTGCCCGCTGATGGCAGCCTTCCCATATCCTCCCACCTGCAGCACTGATCACCCGCACACCTGGACCTGCCTCTGTTTTTTGGGGGTTACTAAGCACATCGGCCCTGGTAGCCTAGTGGCAAGAAGCCGAAGGCCCGATTCAAGGCCACCAGATGCTCTGCGGGAGAAAGGTGGGCAATTCCCTCTGCCCCTGAAAACTCCCTGGAGGGTCGGCTATGGGTCAGTTCCAATTCTATGGTAAACAACAACAAGAAGAAGAAACACATCAGCTGCTCTTTCTTCACTTGATGAACTATCCCATCAATAATTTCACTGACTCACTATCTCCTCTCTGCCTAGGCAGTGGGACACTGGGGATCCCAGGCTCTCTCCTCTTCCTCTCTAATTGCTTTCTGTCTGGAAATCTCTCCCACTTGCACTTCACTCCCTAAGTTGTTCAATATTCTGTCTTAAAACCTCTGCTATCTCTCTTATACCATCGCTCCCTCAGAAAGTTGCTCTCTTTCCATGGTTTTAACTATTATTTATTGTGTGAACAACTATCCCTATTTTATTAGCAGTTCAGACTCATAATCATTGCTGTTGAGACAGGAGTGACTCAGAGCTGACCCTCCACTAGGTTTCTGAGACTATAAATTGCTCTGGAGGAGACAGCCCATGTTTCTCCAGAGGAACTGCTTGTAGAGTTGAACCACTCTAGTAGCACAACTCCATATGGAGACTTAAAAACATAAACCTTATCTCTACTATCACCAAACTACATTTAAGCAAGCTCTGAGAAAGTCACAGGCTCTCACACTTATTCTCCCCCTCACTGCCTCCGAGTGAGAACCAACTCTGATCTGGCGTCAGGTTTCTGAGGAGGAAAATCGCATGGAAGGAGATTAAACCTCTAAGGTAATTAATCAACTTCTTGGAGTTGCCATTTGCTCATCTGTAAAATGGAAAAAAAAATACCATCTGGAGTTGCTAGAAGGTCCAAAAGAGAAACGTAATGTAGAGGAATCACCTGGCCCTGAATCACTTAGATTGAGGTACAGTGCTAGTTTCAGCCTGCATCACCTTTCTATAACCACCCACACTGCTAGCCGAAACATGTATCACCTACAGCAGGATAAGACTAGTGTCTTCTAAAAGTTTCCCTGCTTTATGCTTTCCCAAATAGCCAGAGGAGTTGTGGAATGATATAAGGGACATCCTACATGGAAAAACAAACAAACAAAAACCCACAAAAAAAAAAATCTACCTACAAAAGGTCTTTAAAGAGATAGGAAAGAAAGAAAATACCAAACTGGAGGTCTGAAGAGACTCTGAAACTTGCTCTTGAGCAAACAGTAGCTAAAGCTAAAAGGCAGCTCAAGAAAACAAAGTATAATAAAAAGTGCAGACTTGGAGTTAGAAAACCAAGAGAGAAGAATAAACTCACATTTCTTAAGCTGAAAAAAAAAAATAAAGGAAAACAATCAAGCCTGGGGTTGCAATGTTGAACTATCAACACCCATAGAAACTGAAGCCAAGAAAGTAAATGCAGTAATGGGAAAAAGACCTTTTAAGAATCAAAGATGCCATAATAAGGCTGAAGGTGTGCCTGGCCCAACATTAATTTTTAACATTGTTGTTGTTGTGTCCTGTCAAGTCAGAACTGACCCATAGCTGTTCTGCTAAATCCACAGGGGAATACAATTACCTAAAGTTACTAAAGGAGGACTAACTTCCTTTAAAAACAAACAAAAAAAAACCCACAAAACTTGTTTTATTGACTGTGCAAAGGCATTCTTTAAAAAAACATCAAACTGTTTCATTTGTTTCCACTGTTGCAAATTTTCTTCCCCTCTGCCCTCCTCCCTCTTTCATCCCTCCCTGCAATGCACCTCTTGTTCCAGACTGTTGTCATATATACTTCATACACATAACTAATAATATATTCCTTTTGAAGAGAGAATGGGAAAAGAGTGGATAGATAATGAACACTGCATTAGATCAGATGAGTGGAAGAACTGTCCAACAGGACTTGCTTCTTAAGTAAAGAAATATCTCAAATAGTGAGTGAAAATCACAGATGTCTGTTTTAACAAAAATTTTTTCCCCAAAGATTTGAACCACTAGTCATAATGTTAAGCTCTGTGAGGGCAGGGGCCACATCTGTCTAAGTCACTGCTGTGTACCCAGGGTCTGGCATATAGTGGGTGTGTTTTTGTTGTTTACCACCAAGGTGGAATCAACTCCTAGCTGACCCTGCACTGGGTTTTCAGAGGCAGTAAATCTCATGGGAGGAGACTGTCCATCCTTCTCCCTTGGAGTAGCTGATGGATTCAAACTACACATCACTGAGCTGGCAGCACAACTCCTTACCATCAAGTCAGCTGGTAGGTGAGTGAGTAACTGTTAAATAAATACATGAATTTGTACAAGAGTATAATCTGATGGCTTAAAAGCAGTATTATAGTGGGGGTTATTTCACAACATATAACTGGAGATTATGTGCAAAAGTACTGATCAGGGAGAGAAAGGAGAGTGCAAAACAGAATTTCAGATTCTCCTGGAGTCCAGATTTTCCCAAGGCAATAGGGATGGCTGAGCCACTAAAACTGTGGCTCGGGAATGGAGTTTGGACCAAGAATGTGCCCTAAAGTCATTTTAGGGCTAGGCAGTGTTTCGACTTAACTAGTAAAGAATGTCTGCCTTGAGCACCAGACTCTTTTGAGACCTAAATATAAAGGATCAAATTGAGAACAAGAATTTCAAGGATTAAATGGCAATGATGAACGCTGTAGATTAGTGGTAAGGAAAGGGCTGGTCAGAAGGACCTCAAGAGCTGTACAACTGGAGGCCAGGGGCTCTGGTCAATGTCACCAAGCTGCGCACGTGAAAACTCAAATAGGCATATGCTTTGCCACATAAATTCTCAGCAACAACTGCAAATAAACAGAATTGTCAATAGGTGCCTCTGAATCACCTATGACTCATAGTGACCCTATGAGCAACAATCTGAACCTTGCACTACCCTGTATCATCTTCCTGATCTCTGACACACACTGTGTCAATCCACCCTGCTGGGGCTCTTGCTCTCTTTTGCTGACCCTCCACCTATCCCAGCATCACGTCCCTGTCCCAGGACCGGGTCTTCGTGACAACACATCCCAACTATGTGAGATGAAGGTTCCCCATCTGCGACTAAGGAGCACTCTGGTTGCACTGACCCCAGGCTGACTTGTTTGTTCTTTTGGCAATCCGTGGGTGCTCTGTTCTCCAACTCCAAGGCATAGATTCTTCTCCTGTCCTCCTTATTCATTGTCCAACTTTCAGATACGTAAGATATAAATAAAAATACTATGGTTTGGATCAGGTATATCTTAACACTTTCTAAAAAATTTGACAAGAAAAACAAATTCTGTTCAAAATCCTGTTAGAAAACTGACATAATTCCCATCATCAACCAGGAATTATACAACTAAAAAGAAAAAAAAAATACACATGCACAAAACAGTCATGAACTATTTGCTAAACACTGAGCTGCAGAAAAGGCTGGTGATGAGGGTTTTTCCTAAGGAAAGTCCTGCCATTCCTTAGCGAAAACATGGAGACACCAAGGGTGCAGGTTTCCATCTTCCTTTCTATAATGGTGACTCTGTGTATTTAGCTGTTTAAGTTTTAAGTTTGTCCAGTGTTGGTCAAACTGTCATACAATGACAGATAGTCTTCTACTTCATTATCAAGCATAATAGTGGTGCTTTTTTTAAGACCTGAAATATATCTAACAGAGTACACTGAAGTCAGTAAACATGAGAATGAGAAAGGACTGTATTATTTTTCCAGGTCTTTTAAGTTTCCCCCTTTAGACAGAGAACGGTTTTTCTATCACTCATTTTTATGGAAAATTTTTGTGTTTTACTTCTCTGATGGCTTTGCCATACACATGCCCCCTCATTCATAGATTTTACTGTATAGTGTTCCGCCATGTTGTTGTTGTTGTTGTTGTTGTTATGTATCATCAAGTTGGAACTGACTCCTAGCTGACCCTCCCAGAGGTTCTCAGAGGCAATAAATTGCACTGGAGGTTATGGCCATCTTTCTCCTGAGGAGCAGCTGGTGAATTTGAGGTGGGTGTCTTTGGGTTGTCAGTGTAACTCCTTACTAGAAGGCCACAAGAGCTCCTCTGATGAAAGATAGGCAATGAGTTGTTATGAAAGAGATCAATCTGTCTCTTTGAGACAAAACATGATTTTGCATTAGTATATCTAGTTAGGGAAACAGCTTACACCTCAGAATGCCATGTAAGGCAAGACTAATTGTGATACACTCTCAAGTACAATAATATGCTAGGAAATAAGGAGACTTAATTTCTGAAGGAATGGATCTGGTAAACAAGAAAGGCTTCACAAAAGTCAGTCAACTGTATGAGTCACAACCAGGTCATGGCCCGACCCTCCAGGGAGTTTTCAGAGCCTGTAAATCACCCAGGAGATTGTGCAGCCTCTTCCCTCAGGGCCACTGCTGAGTTCTAAGCAGACACCACCAGAGAGACACCACCACTGGTTTAGCAGCACAACTCCCTACAGATTATGCCATCACGTTCCCTCTTTATAAAGGAGGTAAAGACTGTTTAGTACTTAGGAAGTAGAGACTATCAAATCGTCTATGTACAGAAACAGCAACGAGTGTTTATCCATCTGACAGAAATCTTTATAAAATCTTAAGAGCATGAAAATCTTCAATTTATAAATGGGAAAACTGAGGCTCGGAGTTTAAGCACATTTAAGTCACATAGTTAGAAATTATAAAACTGAGATCTGGACCTACATCTGACCACAATGACCACAGATTTTTGGTATAAAATGCTGGCTCCTTGAATTTTAAAAATTCAAATGGGTGGATTTCACAACAAATGCTGCTGGAAGTGAACAGTCCAGGTGAACACAGCAATCTGAGAAAGACTTGAAAGTGGGAAAGTATAGGAGATAATTCAGTCTACAGTACCTGTGCAACCCACTAGATGGAAGAGAACCTGCTAAAAATGAAGAATGGAAAATTCGTATATCTAGGACATGTATATCTAAGATTATACACATATATAATATATAAGGTATGTGGGTATATATAACACATATATAATATATATTATAATCTATAACTGTTGGTGTCAGGTAGGTCAAGTTGGAAACGACGTAGCTGATCCTGCAGAAGGTTTTTCATAGGCAGCAAATCACACAGAGGACACTCACTACCTATCTTTCTCCTGGGGAGCTGCTGGTGGATTTGAAGTGTGTGCCTTTGGCTTGACAATGCAGGTCCTATCACTGGGCCACCAGAAGTTCTTTAATCTATAAAGCCTCTCTATAGTAATCATACTCATAGGGAGCTCTGATAGCATAATCCATAGGGAGCTGCCCTGCTAACCCAAGGCAGGACCTCTGGTAATTTGAAGCTACGAGGGCTCTACAGAAGAAAGAGGTGCCTCTCCTCCTGTGCAATTGACAGTCTTTGAAAACCTGCTGGAGGGTAAGTCATGAGTGGGCTGACTAAGCTATGCTCACAGATCATGCTTAGACTCACAGCTGACTGACCCTTTGGCAGGTTTTCAGAGGCTGTAAATCACATGGGAGGGAGCTCTGGTGGCCTAACAGTATGAAGCTGCACTGTAATCTCAAACATATGCAGTTTGAATCCATCAGCTACTTTGTGGAAGAAGGAATGGGAAATCTCCTCGCATGAGATAGATTTGTTGTTGTTGTTTAATGCCGTTGAGTCGTAGACGACTCATAGTGACCCTATGAACAAACAGCCTGAGCAGTGTTCGTACATAGAGTTTCCGGAGGCAAGCCATTTTGGAAATGGATGCCGCTCCTGCTTCCAGGAGATAGATTTACTGCCTCTGAAAACCTGGGGACGGGGTGGGGGGGGGTCAGCTATGGGTCGATTCCAACTTAATATTGCACCACCACCACAACAAAATGAATGGGAGGACAATGCATGATGCACGTCTTTTTCTTTCTCCCTCACAGCTGGCGGCAGATTTGACTTGCTAGAGATGTGTCACCTTTAGGTGGTGAGCAGCACAACTCCCTACCCACTAGGTGACCAGAGCAATTAGATTCATAGAATATATGAGACTCATAGTGGCCACGT
>NW_006399793.1:17471243-17475041 GCF_000299155.1 Elephantulus edwardii | reverse complement strand
CTGATCTGTTCTTCACAGGGTTGCTAGGAGACATTGTCAGTTCAATGGTACGTAGCAACAACACAAGCAGCAATTACAAGCTCTGGGAAGTGCAGAGTACTTCATGCTTTGGCCTCTGATGCAAGTCCTGGGCAGATCTCTAAATAAACATTCAAGTGTTTCTTGGCAACTGGGACAATAGCCGCAGCTGAACTGTGGCCTAAATCCAAGCCAGAGAGACTGGAGAACAGGTGGCCACACCCTGAGAACGTCCAATTATGAGCACCAGACAACTGGAAGTGGTATGAAATCCACGTAAGGTGGAGGCCGAGCTTCCAGTACCAAGGCAACTGCTTCACTGCTTTTTATACTCCCAATTCTCAAGTTTTTGTTTTAGGTTTTTTTGTTGTTGGGGTTTTTTTTTGTTTGTTTGTTTTCTGGGGTTTTTATTTTGTTTTGTTTTTTGTGGTTTTTTTTGCAAAGATTAAGAGACAGTTTCACAACACAGATCTTTTCATACTTATGTTCCTGCCTGAAGGGATTCTTATTTGATGAATGAAATAATTCCACAAATGGCTGACCCTTGGTTGCCCAAGACAGAGCAAAGCAAAGAATAAAGATTCCAAAGGACAGCTCACACTCCCCCCTGGCTTCTTCCCTAGAGAAGATCTGCAATGCAAGCAGTTATTGAAGGCTCCGAATCTAACTAATTCAGCTAATAGATGCTATACAAAAGACAATAGGAAAGACAGCCTTGACAAGCTGTGTGAGCAAGCCTCAGCCGCTCCAGATCTCGGTTTCCTCATCTGTAAACTGATGGGCCTGAGGACTTTTTAATTCAGTGACTAATAATATGTGAGAGGAATTCTGGTGGCCTAGTGGCAAGAAACTGTGCTGCAAACCTGAAGGCACATGGTTCTAATCCACCAGTTGCTCCACAGCAGAGGGATGGGTAATCTCTCCTGCAATTAACTGCCTCTGAAAATCCACTGGAGGGTCAGCTATGGGTCAGTTTAGACTTGATGGTACTGAACAACAACAATAACAATATGTTTCAATTATGTGATGTTTATGAAAAAAATCTTGTATCCAAAGATAAATGGTCAGTGAGGAAGCATCCCAGTCCACAGACCTAGATTCTAATTTTAGCTGTAACTTCAGACAAGCTGCTCACACTTCTCAAATCTGAGCTGCTTTACTTTGTTAAATGGGTACAGAAATTATACTCTCAAATGAACGTGTATTTCCATTGAGAGTTTGGCTCAGAGCCCAGCACTTATTTCAGTAATCATCAGTGATTTTTATTATTTATGAACACCAATAGCTTAAAAAGGTTCTTATTCCTTGGCCTCTGACTGACTGGACAGTTCTGTGGCGATCACTGTTTTGATAAGTTATACAACAATCTTGTTTACCTCTCTCAAACAATAAAGTACATACTTATTTTAATGATGACATTTTCTTTGGATTCAAATGCAAACATATTCTAGCTAAATGAGAATTGAGAATCTGGCAACAAGAACCCAACCAAACCCACTCCTGAATCACCTCTGATTCACAATGACCCTGTACAACAGAGGTGTTCTGCCCTATTGGGTTTTCAAAGCTATAAACCTTCATAGAAGTAGAATGTCTCCTCTATCTCCTGAGAAGTGGGTTCAAACCACCATTTCGTCAACAGGCCAATGCTTAATCCACTGTGCCACTAGAACTCCTTAACAAGAGCACTGATTTGTACACATTCAAATTCATACTGAGTTCTAAAAGTCTAAAGCATATATGATTCTCTTAGTTACTTGGTGCTGCTGTAACAGAAATAGCACAAATAGTGGCTTTAAAGAACAAAAATGTATTTCCTCACAGTTCTGTTGTTGTGTGCCTCTGAGTTGGAACTGACTCAAAGCTGACCCTCCAGAGGGCTTTCGGAGGATATGCACTGCAAGGAAGGGGAATGTTCATAATGGTCTGGGCCATGTACACTCCTTGGGTTAAGCCTCTCTTCTAGTTTCTGCTCTCTGCCAGCATTCCTTGTTGTTTCTTTATGCCATCTGTCTTCCACCTATGTACGTCTGTCATTCTGCTCATTTGATAACTCAGAAATGATTAGCTTTAGAGCCCATCCTATTCTGATATGGCTTCATTAACTAAAGTAAAGCCCTATCTCCAAATGGGCATATTTATAGGTAGAGGGGTGAGGACTTTAACACATATATTGGGAGGATATAATTTAAACCATAACAATTGTTACTTAGTTATGATCACTGCCTAACAATCAAAAAGGTTTGAGTTCATTTGGTCTCAGATATTTTTTGGTTTAGCTTCCACAAGTCCACTCATTCCTTATGGGCAGACCTGTACCTACCCCTGGTGGACAGTCCTTAAGTGCTGGGCAACTAATCCAAAGGTGGTATCTCTCTGCCAGTTCAAATCTACCAGCAGCTCCAAAAGAGAAAGATGAGTCACCTCTTCCCATGTGACTTACAGTCTCTGAAATCCCCTTGGAGGGCCAGCTATGAGCCAGTTCCTACTTAACAGCCAATGAGTGAATGCGTGAAGACCTAATGGGGGATGAGCGAAACATGAAACCTTTTATGGGAGCAATAAAGGGCCCCTGGTAGAATAGCAGTTAAAGTACTCAGTTGCTAACCAAAAAAAAAAATCAATGGTTCAAATCCCTTAGCCAACCAAAGACAGAATAATGTGGTGATCTGCCTCCATAAAGATTTACAACATTGGAAATCCTGTTGGGCACTTAGGTTGCCATGAGCTGGAATGCACTGAACAGCACCGGGTTTGTTTGGTTCTTGTTTGTGTTTTAAAATCAAATGCCAGGTATTCAATGGCTATAGTGATGATAGTCTCAAGAACGTCTTTGAAATCAAGGAAGAACTCCTGATGAAATCTTGATAAAAGGCCCATTCTAAAGAGACTGAGAATGGGACTTATCAGGTTACCCTTGTTAAGCTGTTAAGCATGCTTCTCACTTCTCAAGGAAGCATGCTCCTAATTCAAAGACCTAAATTAGGGGGGTTAATTTAGGCTTTGCCCAAAGTGATAGTCAAATAATAAAATATGGCATGAAATGTATCATTCCTTAAAGCACCAAAGGCAAACAAATTCACAAAGTATAGTAATACTAAAGTAACTTTTACAAATATTTAAGGGGGAGATTTGCTCAGTGATTACAATATGATGGCTATTTACCCAGATTGAAACCCAGCTCTGCTATAAACCTGATCCAGTCCAGAGTCTTTGCAATTACTTGCTATGCATCAGAAAGCTGGACAATGACAAGGGATGACAGAAAGAGAATTGATGTCTTTGAGCTGTGGTGCTGGAGAAGAATACTGAATATACCACGGACTGCATGGAGAACAAACAGGTTCATCCTATAGTGGGTGAGACCAGGTTGCTCCTTGGAGGCAAGGATTCTGACATACTTTGGACATGTTGCCAGAAGAGACCAGTCCTTGGAGAGGAACGTCATGCTTGAGAAGGTAGAAGGACAGTACAAGAGAAAAAGATCCTTGATGAGATGGATTGATTCAGTGATTGAGGTAAGCAGGATAGGTGTGTCAGAGACAATAAGATTGGCACAGGACAGAGAAAGGTTTAGGGCTGTGTACAAAGGGTCAATATGAGTTGCAGGTGACTCGACAGCACATAACAACAACAACAGTACCTTTGATTGCATTTCATCTTATTTTTCCTTTTAATTAAAATTCACTGGAACAGAAAGATAGATTTTGGACTAAGTTTCAAACAGATATAAAATATATGAGCATTGTTGCTATAACATAAGGAAAAGTTCTGCATTTC
>NW_006399793.1:17459926-17470203 GCF_000299155.1 Elephantulus edwardii | reverse complement strand
AACAACAACATGATACTGAATATAACAATGAAGAGCACAACGTTGGTTTCTAACGTGATTTTGCTTCTAGATCTCACACACTTTGGGCAGGTTGTTAGGAGAGAAAGATACTCCACAAGATGGACAGAGGCAGTGGCTGTAACAACGGACCTGAGTACTGTGGAGACGGTGAGGACAGTGCAGTATAAGGCAAGGTTCAGGTCAGGGTTCATTGTGTCCCTATGAGTCAAAGCTGATTGGGTGCACTTAACAACATCAATAGATACAAATTGTATGTTCTTTCAAAAAGAACTTTAAAATCAAAAGAGCCTTGCTATCTATACGACCCAGGCTAAGCAATTTTATCTCTCTGCACAATGATATCCTCATTTATAAATCTGGCACAATACCCACTTAGCCAGTAATATATTATAGTAGAAAAGAATAATTGAAAATCAATTGGTTAATTGGTAAATTGGTTATCACAGTAGTTGTCCAATAAATTAGGATATTTTGGATTTTTCCCCCCTTCTTTTCATTTATTTTCAAGTTATCTGGATTCTGGAGAGCTTTACACATTGCACACATGCTATCAATCCATTCACCAGGTCAAGCTCATTGCCATAGAGTTAGAACCGACACGTAGCTGCCCTTCCTTTGGATTTTTGAGGCTGTATGTCATGTGGACCAATTGGCAGCATCAGGGTGGATGGCAAAGAGATTGAGACTGTCCACAGCTTCAGTTTACTCGGCTCCACGGTCAACACTCTCAACACCAGCAGCCAGGAAATAAAAAAACATATTGCGATGGGACAGTCTGCTGTTAGGGACCTCTCTAAAGTACTCAAAAGCAACGGTGTGTCTCTGGAGACTGTCTGATACAGGCCATGGTCTTTGCAATCACTTGTTATGCATCAGAGAGTTGGACAATGACTAGGGAGGATAGAAGGAGAATGCCTTTGAGCTGTGGTGCTGGAGAAGAGTACTGAGGGTACCATGGACTGCCAAGAAAACAAACAGATTCATCCTGGAGAGAGTTAAACCAGGCTACTCCTTGAAGGCAAGGATTCTGGGGCTTTGTCTGGCATACTTTGGACACGTTGTAAGGAGGGAGAGGTCCTTGGAGAGGGACATCATGCTTGGTAGGGTGGAGGGACAGCACAGGAGGGGAAGACCCTCTATGACGTGGATTGATTCAGTGACTGGGGTAATTCGGGATGGATGTGTTGGAGGCAGTGCGATTGGCACAGGATAGAGCAGGGTTTAGGGCTTTGTATATAGGGTCTCTATGAGTCGCAAGCGACTCGACGGCACATAACAATAACAACAACAAGAAGTCATGTGGGAAGAGACTGCTAGTCAGGTTTGTCTGACGCAAGCCCTGATATTTTCAATTGCTTCATATGCATGTTTAAGTTGGACAATGAATAAGGAAGACTGACAAAAAAATTGATGTCTACAAGCTGTGATGGTCAGGATACTAAACATACTACACAACGACAAAAGAACAAATCCGCCTTGAAAGGAGTGCACGCACAATGTTTCTTAGAAGCAAGCACGATGACGGTTCACATCGTATATTTTGGGCATATTATCAGGACGGTCTAATCCCCAGGAAAGGACCTCATGTTTGGAGAGAAGGGAAAGGGGTCAGTTAAAAAGAGTAAGATCCTCAATAAGATGAAGTGAAACGGTGACTGCAACAATGGGCTTAAACACACCAGAGATTGTGACAGCACAAAATCAGGCAGTGTTCTGGTGTTATACATAGGGTGGCCATGAGCTGGAGTCGATGGTGCCTAACGACAATAACAACAACACAATCTTAAGCTTCCTCTCCACACACACACACACACACACACACACACACACACACACACACCAGTTGTCCTTATGTTTTAAACAGTAATCAAATCTTAAGTTATCTAGAGCAGGATATGGAGAAGGTGCACATACATACATAATCCAAGATGTGGTTTACCACAGGTTCAACTGGACATGATGTTGTTATGTGCTGTAGGGTCACCTGCAACTCGCAGTGCCTCTATGCACAACAGCTCTGAAGCCTTCCCTAGCGTGAGCCAGTCTCACTGTCTCAGATACACCTACTCATACAATCCCAGTATCAATCCATCTCTACCTGGGTTTTCCTCTCCTGCACTGTTCCTCCCTTCCAAGGATGATGTCATTCTCCAACGACTGGTTCCTCCTGGCCACATACCCAAAGTATATCAGATAGGGTGTCAAAATCTTTGCCTCCAAGGAGAAACTCAGTTTCACTCTCTACAGGATAAGCCTGTTTGTTCACTTGGCAGTTTATGGTATGTTCAATACTCTCCTACAGCATCACAACTCAAAAGCTTTGGTTCTTTTTCTGACATCTTTAGTCATTGTCCAGCTCTCTGATGTACAGCAAGTAACTGCGAAGACCATGGCATGAATCAGGGACACCTAAGTCCCTAGATTGACTCACTGCTTTTCAGCACTCTGGAGCGGTCCCTGACAACAGATTTTTCCTAATGCAAGTCAACTTTTGATTTCCTATCTGTTAGCATCATGAGTGTTGTGAGTAAGCTAAAATTGTTAATAATCTCAATTTCTTCTCTATCTGTTATGGTGCTGTCAGTTGGTCCAGTGGTGAGAAAGTTTGTTTTCTTGATTTTGAGCTTCAATCCATATTGAAGACTGTAGTCCTTGGCCTTCTGTACCTTACGCTTCATGTCCTCCTCATTTTTGGCAGGCAAGATTGTGTCATCTACAAAATGCAGACTGTTCATGAGTCTTCTTCTAATCCTGATGCCACATCCTTCATGAAGTCCAGCATCCTGAATGATCTGTTCCCCACATAGATCAAGATTTTCTTTTCAAATATGCAGATGGACATTTATCACAGTCAATCTTCGGAAACATGCAAACAGATATAAGGATTATCAGAAAAGCTAGAAAATAAAACATTTCCAATTTAAGACTATCCTTGCTTGCTACAAGAATGTTGTTAAAAATAGTTCAGCACCTAATACTTGAATAATGAAAACATTTCTGAAGTCAACAGAAGGGTTAAACTCAACAGGCAAAGGAAATTATCTTTTTTATTTAAAAAAAAATATTTAGCAAGGGGATATTTGGATGATATGGATGTCTTAAGGCTAAAGATCTAAATTTCAAAGGTTACAGTTAGAGTGTATGTGGAAGAGAATTAGTTTGAGTTTTCTTTTAGATCATTACTGAGGGAGAAAATCGTCACGTATAAGAATTTAAACTATAATCAATAGAAGAGAATATCAAAAGAATGTCTAATTATGTTTTATTGACTAGGCAAAGGCCACAGGATCATAAGAAATTGTAGCTAACATTGGGAAGAATTGTAATTCTAAAACACTTAATTGTGCTCATGCAAAACCTATACCTAGACCAAGAGGATGTCGTGTGAACAGAGCAAAGGAACACTGCATGGATTAAAATCAAGAAGGGTGAAGGTCAGGGCTCTTTCTTTCTTCATACCTACTGTATCCTGAGCAAATCATTCAAGAAGCTGGACTTTATGAAGAGGAATATGACACCAGAATCAGAAGAAGACTCAGCAATAAACTTGTGCTATGCAGATGACACAACCTTGCGTGTGGAAACCTGAGAGGACTTGAAACACTTGCTCTAGAAGATCCAGGACTACAGCCTTCAAATGAGTTACACATCAACATCAAGGGTAAAAAAAAATTCTTCATCACTAGACAATTAGGTAACATAATGATAGATGGATAAAAAGACTGAAGTTGTCAATAAATTCATCTTACTTGGATCCACAATCAAGACCCTTAGTATCAGCATTCAAGAAGTCAGAAGATGTGTTACATTGGAAACATCTGCTGTCAAGGACTACTTCAAAGTGCTTAACAGCAATGGTGTCCATTTAAAGACTAAGGTGCGTCTGACTCAAATCACAGTCCTTTCAATTATTCCCTATGCCATCTGAAAGTTGGACAATGAATAAGAATGACAAAATAAGAATCAATGTCTTTGAGTTATGGTGCTGGAGAAAAAGCACTGAATTCCCATGGAATGCCAAGAGAACAAACAAGAATGTCTTAGAGAAAAGGAGAAGGGTGCTCCCTCACCGCAAAGATAGTGAAGCAACTTTGCACATACTTTGGCCATGTTGTTAGGATGAGCCAGTTCTTAGAAAAGAAAATCATGCTAGGAGGGTGCAGAGACAGTGAAAGAGCCTAAATGCTAACTAAAAAGAGCATGCAAAGGCATACCAGATGATCCTACAGTACCTCAAAAATATGTGAGGGGTTAAAGGTTATTAGAAATCAGTACTCAACTTACAAAGGTGATACCCATGGCAGTGGCCACATGCTTTCTTGAAACTATAGCTGCTGGAGGTATGACCAATTCTAATACTGCTATAATGTACAGGCTGGTATTCTAGAACCTTTGAGAAACTTCTAATGACATAAATACCAAGTATATTAAAAACAAACAAGAAAATAATGCCGTTTTCAAATTACTTAGTTGAGATTTCAAACAGTATCTATCTCTGTACCTCAAAGATCTAAAATTCAAAGAAACATGTTTTGGGGTGGCATCAGATAATGTAAAAATAAAAGGGGGAGGTGGGTGCGCCTTATGAAATATGAGAGCATTTCCCATTTAAACACTTTCAAATGTCAAACATTTCAAATTCCATGGAGTAAGCCTAAGAAAGTTGGTTTGTATTTTGATAGAATTACTCCCTTATGTTCCAAATACCACTAAATACTGGATAAAACTTAACATGAAAATGAAAATACATGCTAACTTTGAAAAACCTGTTGCCATCAAGTTGACTCTGACTCAGTGATGAAGTATGACAGAGTATAACTGCCTCACAGGGTTTCCAAGGCTGTAATCTTTGTAAAAGCAGACTGCTACATCTTTTTACTGTAGGAGTGGCTGGGAGGTTCAAACCCCTTACTTTTCAATTAACAGTTAAGTCCTTAACCACTGTGCTGCCAGAGCCCATTCAACTTGAAAGAAGTAAGGAAAACCTCCAAGTAACCAAATGGAAAGGGAAATGAAAATCCTCCAGTGAGCAAGGCTGAAGTTGAACGGCTCATGGAAATATCAGAATTGGATTTAACACCAGACTGCCGAGGATTCATTCCCTAAATGAGAAAGATTCCCTGGATGCAGGCCACCAGCTGCACTACTGGCATAAAGTTCACACACACAAAGCCATGTCATTAAACAACCCACCTGCTCAGGACAATAGAAGTTATTCCAAATTCGTGTTGTGGTTCACATGGCATTCATCTATGTGGAGTAGAGGCAGCAAGCATCTGATAAAAATTGTAATTCTGAGCAAAATTGTTGCAGTTAGGTGCTGTTGAGTCATAGACGACTCATAGTAACTCTATGAACGAAAGACCTGAACGCTTGTATAACTTTCATCGTTTCTCCAGGTTCATAGGGTTTCCAGAGGCAAGCCATTTTGGAAGTGGATGCCACTCCTGCTTCCAAGCTTGTTTTAATCTGGGAGTTCCACCAAACACTGTCCACCATGGGTAACCATTCTCACATTTGACACATCAGCATCACAGTGTTTAGCATCACAGCAACCATGAACTACCTCTCTCTGTACAGCAAATGGACAGACCAGTGCTATACCATGAGAGCATACATATTCATAGCATGGGAGAAAACGGACTCTTGTATTAAACTACATCATTGAAGATAAGCTCTAAGTAACTTTTTTTCAAATCCCATCAAGAAATAAAACCACTTCAACCATGTGGATTGACAAAGTGACTGAAGCAATGGGCCCAAGCGGACTGGAGACTGGGAGTATGGCATAGGATAGGACAGGGCTCATATATGTTGTTCATATGGTCACTCTGAGTCATGCTTGACTTGACAGCACCTAACAACAACAACAAAAACAGTGAGACACTCAGCAGTTAAAAAACCGGAGTTAATGACACTTTAAGAACTAAAGAGAAGAGAAGAATCTGAAAGAGACTATAAAAGAAACATTTTGAACTTCAGAGACAAAGGAAATATTAAAAATCATAAAGCAAAACCAGAAAAGATCAAGTATAAACTGCATGTAGCTGAAGAAAGATTTTGGCAATCAGAAGATAAATCTGAGGCCATTATCCAGAATACAGCAACGAAAATAAAAGACAGTAAATACGAAAGAGCAGTTAAGAAGAGAGAAAGGTAAATTTTAAAGTCATTACTTTGCAGTCCCTGCGGTAGACCAAGCCCTCTAAATGGAATCCACCCACTGCTGTCAAGTCCGTATCAACTCACAGCAAGCTTGTATGGCAGAGGAGATCTGCCCCAAGGGGTTTCCAAGTTTATATTACTCTTTATGGAAGCAGACTGCCACATCTTTCTTCCATGAAGGTCTGTTCTGAACCACCAACCTTTTGATTCATGGTTGGGTGCTTTAACCACTGTACTACCAACTCTCCTTCTGCATCTGATACAATTTTGTAAATCAATATGATGAGACAATGTATGTCTAAAACCATGTGAGGTGCTTGGACATATTGTCCATGTGGTAACTTTGTAATCAAAGATTTTCTTTGGTTACTTTTGTATTCTGACAGAAATGGAGTTAT
Organism: Elephantulus edwardii; assembly: GCF_000299155.1. Classification (NCBI taxonomy): domain Eukaryota; kingdom Metazoa; phylum Chordata; class Mammalia; order Macroscelidea; family Macroscelididae; genus Elephantulus; species Elephantulus edwardii. The sequence continues at coordinate 17,463,619 of NW_006399793.1, read as the reverse complement.
ACAAATGAATTGTGTTCATTCTGCAGACTAGAGACATATTTGTCTCTTTTCATGATAAGAAGGAAATGGGGAAGGGGAAGCATATCAATTTGAAAAAACACAAATATTTCCATTTTCTGCTAACTTGCCTGGTCATCCTTATCCAATAGTTGATAAAGGAACAACTCATACACCAGGCTCTGTTCCTGTGTTCCCTGTAGGAACAGTGTTCTCTCACTCCTCCACAGGTCTGTTTCCCATTCTACTCTGGCCTATTCTGGAGGCTCTATGGTCAGGTAAGTCTTTTATACTCAGTCCACTACAGCAGTCAGAGGGTTTTCTCACAGACTAAGAGTATAATTCTCTTGTAGAAGCTCTGAACAAAACGAGGGTATTTCTGGCCATTCTTCAAACTCCAAAAGGACAGTATGGACATCAATCAATCCAGAACTACAAAGGGAGCCTTAAGTGTTATAGGTGCCATCAAGTCCAGTAAGACTCACAGCAACCTGATGAACAACAGATTTGAACCCTGTCCTATCCTGTGCCACCTTCATCATTTCTGACATACTTATCCGAGCCACTGCAGCAGCCACCGTGTCAATCCATCTTGTTGAAGGGTTTTCCTCTCTTTGACTCTCTAACTTTCTAATCATGATGTCCTTTTCCAAGGAACAGCTTCTTGTAACAACACACCCAACGTATGTGAGAAAAAACTGTGTCACTTTTGCTTCCAAAGATACACAAGTTGTATTTTCTCTAAAATAGAAAGTATCTGTCTGTTCTTTAGGTAATCTTCTGAGGAGAGACCAGTCCTTGGAGAGGGACATCATGCTTGGGAGGGTGGAGGGACAACGCAGGAGAGGAAGGCCCTCTATGAGGTGGATTGATTCAGTGACTGTGATAATCGTGATGGGAGTGTCAGAGACAGTGCGACTGGCACTGGACAGAGCAGAGTTTAGGGCTGTTATACACAGGGTCGCTATGAGTCTCAAGTGACGCAACGGCACATAACAACAACAACAACATGGGGCATTCAGTACTCTTCTCCAACACCATATGGGTAGCTGGAATTGTCATCAAAATGTCACTGTACTTCTAAGACCAGAAGACAACCAATTACAGATGGTCCTATAGTCCAAATCACTGCCTAACACAGTAGATATCAAACTTTTTAACAGGTGTAGTTTCACTTGCTAGGAAACTTATAAAGTCCTAGATTATCCAGTTCTAACCACCCTGGAATCTGATGGCTTAGGTCTAAGGTGGGCTCAGGAAATCACTGGACCAGGTCCAGTTGCCCTCTAGTGGACAGACAGTTACAAGAAGAGGAAAGACTTTCTCAGCTTGCAAGTTAAACTGTGAGAAAGAGAGGCTCTGTATGTAAGAGTTGAAGTGTATTTCACAGGCTCCTCAAGGGCTGGGTTTTTGGGGAAGAAAATCACCAGGCCTTTCTTCTGAGGTACTACTGGGAGAACCAGAACTTCAAACATTTTCATTAATATCCTTGCATGTTAACTATCTACACTACCCACCAATTCTTTAAGAATAACTTAAAGAAATCTGCTACAGGCATTCTCCAGACTAAATTTCATAAAGCATTGTCTGAGAATCCTAAAAAGGTGTAAGGCATCCCCAGGAGAAGAAATGGGAGTGCCCTAAGGCCTTGGGAATTACTTCTGTGGAATTACTCTACTCATTTGAACCTTGCTTGAAAACCAAGAGCCTTCTCTTATATGCTTCCGTTTTCTAAGGAGATCTCAATTATTAAACCACAACTTCCTGCTCATTAAAATAAATGTGTGTGTCAGGGCTGTATCCTTTCTCCATACCTAGTCAATGTGTATGCTGAGCAAATAATATGAGACACTGGACTTTATCAAGTAGAATGTAGCAGCTAGATTGGAGGAAGAAAGACTCAACATCCTATGTTATACAGTTGACACAACTCTGCTTGCTGAAAATGAGGAAGAGATGAGGTGCTTGTTGCAGAAGATCAAGGACTACACCTTTCAATATGGATTGCATCTTAACATCAAGAAACAAAGAAATGCTCTTTACTGGCCCAACAGGCAACATCTGATGCTGTCGTTATTGTTATGTACCATGGAGTCAGAATGATCTACCAGTTGACCTTCCAGTGGGTTTTCAGAGGCAGTAAATCACATGAGAGGACACAGCCTGTCTTTCTCCCACAGAGCAACTGGTGAGTTCAAACCAGGTGGCTGTGGGATTGCAGTGACACTCTTACCACTAAGCCTGCAGAGCTCCCAAACTTCATGATAGATGGAGAGAAAAAAAAATTACATTTTCAGCAATTTCACCTGACTTTGATACACAATCAACATCTTTGGTACCACGAGTCAGGAGATTAAGAGACATATAGCACTGAAAGGCTTGTTGTTAGAGATCACTTCAAAGTCCTGAAGAGCAAGGATATAAGTTTAAAGACTATGGTGTGCCTGAATCAAGCCAGGGTCTTTCCAATCACCTGCTTACATGTGAGAGCTGGACAATGAATAAGGATGACAGAAGAAGAATCTATCTTTTTGAATTGTGGCGTTGGAGAAGAACACTGAATATCCTATGGGTCAAAAGAATAAACCGATTTGTCTCTTGAGAAAGCACAATACAGTGATCCTTAAAGGCAAGGTAGGTGAAGCTTTCTCTCACATACACTGGGGATGTTGTTAAGGGAGCATGTTACTTGGAAATGGACATACCACTTAGAAATGTGGATGGTCAGTGAAAGAGAGGAAAACCCTCAACAAGATGGACTGATATGATGACCATGGATGGCAAGGGCTCAAGTGTGTTTGGGATGATAAAGATGGCGCAGGATAGGACTGAATTCAGATCAGTTATTCATAGGGTTGCTATGAATTGTATTGGTCTCAAGAGCACCTAAGAACAAAAACAACAACCTGCTATTCCAGAGAATTTACTTATATTACTTTAACTTTGATGGTGTATTCATCCATTGGGAGCTGTGCTTCTAACACAAAGGCCATGGCTCTTTTGTAGTTTGGTCTACCCAGCATTTCTGTAAGAAAAAGATGGGTAATCTCCTTCCCTGGAATTTACAGCCTCAGAAGTCCAGTGGACAGTCAGTTTTGACTTGATAACAATGAGTTATGAGTTTATCATTCCTTAGTAACACAACAACAAGACTTGGTAGGATTTTAGTCAAAGTTACATTTACCCCTGACCTACATCTCTTTGGAAGCAGGAGTGGCATCCATTTCCTAAACAACATGCCTCTGGAAACTCTGTGAACTTTGATATATGACAATAGTTATAGAACAGTGTCAGGTCTTTTATTTCTAGGGTCGCTATGAGTTGTGCTCAACTCGATGGCAATCAACAACAATAACAACCTCTATTTTTTTTTATGATCAATAGTTGTAAGCAGACCCTAGTGATTGGAACATGGAATGTGAGAGCCATGAATGTAGGAAAATTAGAAATTGTTAAGAAAGAAATGGAACGCATAAACACTGACATATTAGGCATTGGGGAGATGAGATGGACTGGCATGGGGCATTTGGAGCCAGATGACCATATGATATATTACTCTGGAGATGAAAAGACAAGGAAAAATGGGGTTGCCTTTATAGTAAAAAACGTAATTTCTAGATCCATCTTGAAGTACAACATCATGAGTGACAGGATTATATCCATACGCTTACAAGGAAGTCCAGTGAATACCACTAT
>NW_006399793.1:17444519-17456728 GCF_000299155.1 Elephantulus edwardii | reverse complement strand
GGATTGTAAAATGGTGCAACCACTCTCTGGAAGACAGTTTGGTGCTTCCTCAAAAAGTTAAACTCGATACTCCATATGATTCAGCTATTCTGCTACTAGGAATATACACCAAGGAAATTAGAACTGAGACAAAAATGGAGATTTGTACACCAATGTTTATGGCAGTGTTATTCACCACCACAAGAACACAGACACAGCTCAAATGTCAAACCACAATTGGAAGGACTGAAAAATCGTGGTACATTCACACAATGGAATACTATGCAGCATTCAGGAGCAATGATTTTGAAAAATACAACGTAACTTGGGAAAGACTGGAGAGCATTATGCTGGCTGAACTAATGCAGTCACATAAGGACAAATATGGCATAAGGCCACTACTGTAAAGATAGAAGGACAACTATGAAAACATGTGCAAGAACTCAACAGGGGGATGGGGGAGTGAAGAGATGAGGACTGGTGTGGGGTGAAATCATAGGGCTGGATAGTTTGGTATGTGGAAGGCGGGGAAACATGGGAAAAGATCTGGGTGAAATGACAGCGTAATGATGGGGAAGGCACAATGGTGACTGAGTTTATAAAACGTAATGTATGAGAATGACTATATGAAAAACAATGTGAATGGAGAATAGTATGAAAGCAATGTATATAAACTTTGTAAGCAAACCAAATTTAAAAAATAATAATTATGTAATATAGAATGTATATGAATGATTGTATTAAATACAACATAAATGAAAGATTGTATAAAACACAATGTATATGAATGAAACATAATGTAAAGGAATTATATGAAAGCCAATTTAAAAAAAAATAAAGGTCCCTAAGTTAATTCAATATCAGGATTCACCAGGTAGCCAGGTATGAAATAAGCAACTTGATTTAGATTAAATATATTGTTAAGGATAAGAAATGCATGGACTTCAAGGACCAGTAATTGTGACTGTTCATGAAATTGTCATCTTTAGTATCTTTGGTTGGTTAATGAAAAAAGCAGGAGCATTAAGAGCAACTGGAACCTATAACCTCTCAAAATCTGATTAGAGAACTGATTAACACACACCCAGTCTGCTAGGGGGAGAGAGGGTCTCTAGAGACTCAACCCAGAATGGAAATCTCTGGTACAGCTAACATCTTGAAGACACATCAGACTGTCTACAAGGAAAGGTTGTCAAGATTTCATCTCTTCTATTGCTGTATGTGACCTTGAGTCAATTCCTAGTCATTGAAATGCTATGCACAATGGATTGAATCTGTCTCTTTCTGTGCCATCTTCAACATCAGTGTTATATCTGAGCACACTGTTGTAGTCACTGTGTCAATCAATCTTGTTGAGGGTCTTCCTCCTTTTTACCAACCTTTTATCAAGCATAATCTTTTGATAGTATGTCCAAAGTAAATAAGACTAAATTTTGCCACCCTTACTTTGAAGGATCACTCTGGCTATACTTTTCCCAAAACACTTGTTCATTCTGGCACTTAATGGTGGTTGTTGTTAGGTGCTGTCAAGTTGACTATTATTCTCAGTGACCCTGTGGTCAATTAACTTGAACTTTGTTCTATCTTGCATCATCCACTAGGCTCAAGCTCATTGTTACAATCACCATATCAATCCGTCTCACTGAGAGTCTTTCTCGCTTTCACTGGCCTCCTGATGTGTTTTATCCAAGGACTGGCCCCTGTTGATAACATACTCTAAGTGTGGAGAATTTCACCATCCTTGCCTCTCAGTAGCACCCTGGTTGCATATTCTCCAAAAGAAATTTGTTTGTTCTTTTGGTCATCCAGCGTATGTTCACTATTTTTCACTAACACCATAATTCAGAGGTATCAATTTTCCTTCAGCCTTTCCAGCTTTCATGTGATATGTGATGAATGGTTTGGGTCAAGTGTATCTTAGTCTGCAAGGTGCCATCTCTGCTTTTAACAAAGCAAAAGAAGTCTTTTGCAGTATATTTGCCCAAATGTATCAGAGGCTCCTGAATTAATAGAACTCTGTACACAAAATAGTATATGTAAAAGAGTGAAACTGTAGATATTTGTTCCCATTCCAAAGAAAGGTGACCCAACGGAGTGTGGAACAATATAGAACAATATCATTGATATCACATGAAAGCAAAATTCTATTGAAGATTATCCAAAAACGACTAGAACAGCACATTAACAGAGAACTGCCTGAAGTGCAGGCTGGGTTTAGAAGAAGTCATGGTACTAGGGATATTATAGCTAATGTTAGATGGATCTTGGCTGAAAAAAGAGAGTATCAGAGGAATGTCTGTGTTTCATTTACTATGCAAAGGCATTTGACTACGTGGATCACAACAAACTGTGCTGATTCTGAGAAGAATGGGAATCCCAGAACACTTAATTGTGCTTATGTGAAGCCTATTACTTGGACCAGGAGGCGGCTGTCAGAACAGAGGCAGGAGACACTACATGGTTCAAAATTGGGGAGGGTGTATTCCAGGGATGTATCCTATCTCCGTATCTTTTCAATCTATATGTGGAACAGACTATCTGGAAGGCTGGGCTCCATGAGGAGAAATGTGGCATCAGGACTGGAGGCAGACTCATCAACAATCTGTATTATGCAGATGACACAACCCTGCTTGCTGAAACTGAGGAGGATCTGAAGCGCTTGCTATAGAAGGTCAAGGACTGCAGCCTTCAATATGGATTGAGGCTCAATATCAAGATGACAAAGAATCTCACCACTGGGCCAATTGGCAGCATTAGGATAGATGGTGAAGAGATTGAGATTGTTAATAGGTTTAGTTTGCTTGGCTCCACAATCAACACTCTTGGCACCAGCAGCCATAAAATTAAAAGATTAATTGCATTGGGAAAATTTGCCACCAGAGACCTCTCCAAAGTACTGAAGAACAATGATGTCAGTCTGAAGACTATGGTGCACCTGATCCAGGCCACAGTCTTTGCAATAACTTGCTATGCATCAGGATGCTGGACAATGATTAGGGATGATAGAAAGAGATTGATGCTTTAGAGCTGTTGAGACAAGTATTGAATATACTATGGGCTGGTAGGAGAACAAACAGGTTCATTCTAGAGAGAATGAGACCAGGCTGCTCTTTGGAGGCAAGAATTCTGAAGCTTCATTTGACAGACTTTGGACATGTTGCAAGGTGAGACCAGTCCTTGGAGAGGGATGTCTTGCTTGGGAGGGTGGAGGAACAGCCCAAGAGAGGAAGACCTTTGATGAGATACACTGACTCAGTGACTGAGGTAATGGGGATATGTGTGTCAGAGACAAAAGATTGGCATAGGATAGAGCAGGGTTTAGGATTGTTGACAAAAGATTGGCACAGAATAGAGCAGGGTTTAGGGTTGCTGACAAAAGATTAGCACAGAATAGAGCAGGGTTTAGGGCTATTGTACATAGGGTCACTATGAGTTGCAGGTGACTCGATAGCACACATTTTCTCCTAAAGCCTGGTCCATTCTGACAACATGTCAAAATATATGAGATGAAGTTGCAGAGAAATCAGAGAGTAAAATTAAAAAAAATAATGGATAGTGAGTGAGCCAGTGTGTGGAAACTTGAACTTGACTTCTTCAGAGCAGTCCTGCTTTTGATCAACCATAACTCTACTTGAAGAGTACCTCCTGTCCCTGGAAATTATCTTTACTATTGGTATTTTTGTTTGTTTTAGACTCATCTGGATGCAGATTTCCTTTAAGGATAACTATTTGGTGGCCTGTGGTTCTAATCCACCAATTGATCCACAGAAGAAAGGTGGGCAATTTCCTCCTGTATGAGTAATTACCTCTGATAACCCACTGAGGGTTCAGCTATGGAAGAAAACATCATGCTAGGAAAGGATCAGCAATAAAGAGGCAGCCCCTCAGTGAGGAAGATTGATGCAGTGACCATAACAATGAACCTGAGCATTGCAGAGACCATGCTGAGCTGCAAAGTTCTTAAACATAGTGGAGAACTGGACGATTCTGATCAGCTAGAGGTCAGTTCCGACTCAATGGTACACAACAACAAAAATCTCTAATGTCTATGTGCGGAAAGACAGATTCCCAAAATTAACTCCATGCCCCCTTTTTCAATCTTCTCTGAACTGCTGCAGATCTTGCTAGCAATGAGATTGCTTGTTTTCTCCGATGGAGCCACTAGTGGATTTGAGCTGCGGAGAAGGATGGTCTTTGGGTTAGCAGCAGGACTCCATACAGACTACTCAATTTTACTATGTAATAATATTACTATCTCTCAAAAACCTCAAACTAGTAGGTTTTTAGAGTAACAATATTCTAGAACTTTTTGCACTGTCTCTATTTGTTTATATGGAACATGCCTCATTTATTATCATTAGCACTGTGTCTGGGCATGGGGGCTTTCTTAAGAGATCTTTTCTGATACTGTTTCTAGGTGCAATGTTCTTAAACACAGTGGAGATCCTGATGGTGCTTATCAACAGATCAACAATCTGCTGCACAGCCGTTCATTGTGTCACTGTGGCTCATAGTTGACAATATTCTGATACTTTTCCCAGACTTCTACAAAAGACTACAGTTGTCTTCTCTATTCTTTTGTTGTTGGAGGTGGTTGATTCTAACACAGTGACCTTACGTGACACAGCAGATCTGCCCATAGGGTTTTCAAGGCCATAATCCTTACAGGAGAAGACTGTCACATCTTACTCTTTCACACTGCATTTGCCCTTATGTGGCTGGTGGGTTTGAACAGGTGTACTTTTGTGTAGCTGCTGAGCATTTAACCTTTGCCCAAGGCTCCCTCTTTTCTGATTATCTATCCTCAAGCCAAAACACAAACATGTTAAATTTTGAAAACTACTAGCAAAGTCTAAAGAATAGAATGATTTTTCCATTTTCCCAGGATAGATTTCTATATTAACGCAACAGCATCCTAGACATCTATTCATATTATAATAAAATCTATGTTTTCCATTCAATAACTATTTACTAAAAACTAACTCTGGGAAAAAGTCCATGATAGATGCAATGGTGATACAAAGATGCAGGCCCTTTCTACAAGGGTCCACAGTACAGTAAAAAGCTTGCATTCTAAGAGCTGTTATTTCCTTCTTAATTGAATTCTAAGGGAGTTATTGTAGTTAAATAAAAATATTTTAAGCTCTATGCTCTAGAGGTCGATTTGGTGGTTGGTTTGTTTTTTGTGGTTTTTTTTTTAAAGGATTCATTGAGGGTTGTTAAATATGCCCTGAGGAACAACAATTTGTTAGAGAAGAGATCAGGCTCTTCTTTCCTTAATCTGTAAAATAGCCAAAACAAGAATCCCTAACCTTAGCAGAAATTGTAGCGAGGACGAGAGGTCATTATCTATAGGATATGAGGTCATTATGAGTCACTGGTTGGTGCATATATTTGAGTAATGGTTGTAGTAACAGGTCTTCCTTGAATGAGTATGAATAGCATCCTTCACTCAAAACATTGTACTTCAGGAATGTTGTTGTTGTTGTTGTTATGTGCCATTGAGTCACTTGCGAACCATAGCGACCCTATATGCAACAGCCCTAAACCCTGCTCTATCCCTTGCCAGTCTAATTTTCTCTGACACACTATGCCCATTATCCCAGTGACAGAATCAATCTATCTCATCAGAGGGTCTAGATCTTGAAATATTCTTTTTGATAATGAACGTATCATCATTCCTCTCCACTTTGTCATCCTCTGCATAACAGATTGCATGATTATCTGACTTAAAATGACATTTCTCAGTTAATTTCAGCTCAATAATGACAAGGATGTTGATCTTTATGTGTTCTATCCCATTTTAGTCAGCCTCCAATATTCATATTTCATCACTCCCTGTTTCAATTATTAATAGATGTTTGTAGCTATTTCTCCTAATATTTTGAGTACTGTCTAACCTAGCCTCCAAAAAGAAACTTGGTTTTACCCTCTTCATGACAGATTTATTTGTTTTCTTGGTGTTCCATGGTATGTTCAAGACTCTTCTCTGGCACTATAACTCAAAGGCATCATTCTTACTCTGTTAGGCTTAGTCACTGTCCAGCCCTCTGATGCATAGTAAGTAATTGCTAAGACCAAAACCTGGATCAGGGATATCATAGTCTCTTGACTGACACTGTTGCTTCTCGGTACTCTGGAAAGGTCCCTGACAGCAGATTTTCCCAGTGCAATCTATCTTGATTTCCTGACTTCTGGTGCCAAGACTGTTGATTGTAGAGCTGAACAGGCTGTAATGGTTAACAACCTCAATCTCTTCTCCATCTATCATGGTGCTGCCAATTGGCCCAGTGATGAGAATCTTTGTTTTCTTGATGTTAAGCTTTAATCCATATTCATATATTCCTTGACCTTCTGCAGCAAGAACTTCAGGTCCTCCACAATTTCAGCAAGCAAGGTTGTGCATAACGTAGGTTGTTGATGAGTCTTTCTCCAACCCTAATGCCACATTCCTCCTCATAAAGGCCACCCTCCCAAATGATCTGTTCTGCATATAAACTGAAATGGTATGGAGAGAGGACACATCCCTGATGCATACCTTTCCTGTGAATGATGTAGTGTTTCCCTGCTCTGTTCTGAGGACTGCTTCCTGGTCTGAGTATAGGATTCACATGAGTACTTATCAAGGGTTCTGGGACTTCCATTCTTCTCAAAGCTCAAAATGTTGTTGTTGTTGTTATGTGTCGTCGAGTCATTTGCAACTCATAGCCACCTTACGCACAACAGCCCTAAACCCTGCTCTATTCTGCGCCAACCGCATTGCCTCTGACACACCCATCCCGATTACCCCAGTCACCGAATCACTCCATCTCATAGAGGGTGTTCCCCTCCTGCACCGTCCCTCCACCCTCCCAAGCATGATGTCCTCTCCAAGGACCCGTCCCTCCTGGCAAGATGTCCAAAGGATGTCAGACAAAGCCCCAGAACCCTTGCCTCCAAGGAGTAGCTTGGTTTAATCCTCTCCAAGATGAATCTGTTTGTTTTCCTGGCAGTCCATGGTACATTCAGTACTCTTCTCCAGCACCACAGCTCAAAGGCATCCACTCTCCTTCTGTCCTCCCTAGTCATTGTCCAATTCTCTGATGCATAACAAGCGATTGCAAAGACCATGGCCTGTATCAGGCACACCTTAGTCTCTAGAGAGACACTGTTGCTCCTGAGTACTTTAGAGAGGTCCCTCACAGCAGACTTTCCCATCGCGATACGCTTTTTGATTTCCTGACTGCTGGTGCCAAGAGTGTTGACTGTGCTTTGAAAAACTTTTAATAATAATGTTGTTTTTATGTGCAGTCAAGTTGGAAGAGGCTCATAGGCAACCCTCTAGCAGGTTTTCAGAGGCTTTAAATGATGAGGGGGGAGACTTACTATCTTTCTCTCCAGGAGCCACTGGTGGGTTTGAACTGCATGCCTTTGACTTGGCAACAACTCCTTACATAAGTACTGAACACAAAAGCACAAAAATACTCAAAAAATCCAAACTAACTGCCGAAAAGTAATTTATAACTCATAGTGCCCCTCTATCACATGTCCAGGACTGTAAATATTTCTGGAAGGAGACTGTCCATTTTTTTTCAGAGCTAGACTTGACCCTCCAGAGACACAAGGGATTTGGGTTAGCAGTGCAAAACACTATAGATGGCGTTACTAAACTCCATCAACAAAAGTAGTGGAACTTACAGATTTTAACAAAGGGAGGTAGCATCTAACCCCTAAAACTCAAACTGTCATCCTGCTGGTTATGACCCATCTTGACTATCCACTGGGTTTCTGAGTCTGTAAATCTCAAAGGGAAGAGACAGCTCATTTTTCTCCAGTGGAGCAGCTGGTGGATTTAACTGCTAGAGATACAGCCGTTTATTGGTCAGCAGCACAACTTGATACAGACTATGCCACCAGGTCTCCACCATCCAACTAGTGAATACTAAAAAAAATGTGTGAAGATGCTTTTGGTCGTGCTCTGGCATTCTATAAGAGAAAGATATCCCAATTAAGAATTAGCATGCAAAATTCCAATAGCTTCCTCACTGAGAAACATGGGGTAGCTGCCAGTTTTAAGCCAAGAACTTATGATGGCTCCAGTTTCTGCTCATACAGGCACGATCTGATGAACTGCTCAAGGGATGATGACTACGGTCTCATACTGGGTAACTGCAACACTTGAGTTCACAGAAATAGCAACAAAAATAAGGTGAAAAATCCAGGTGCACGTAGGTTCAATAGTTCATATTTATGTTGGTCAAGGGTCAACTGTATTCCAAACTTGTATGATCTTCAGAACTAGAGTATGATGAGGTACAATGAATGAAAAGATACAGAGGCATATATATATGTATGCAGGAGAACATGGCTCGTGGTTAATGACTTAAAACAAAACTGACAAGTTAGAGGAGTAAATACTAAACTCCTAATGGAGAGGATGATGATTCAACGTCACTCCGAAAGAAGAAAAAGGTTCCCGGACATCTGTTTTGGAAACCCTGTAAAGCACGGTGTTTCTCTGTCACATACATGATCACCAACATCAACTCCACTGGAGGCTCCTCAAGCTTTGGGGTTTGTTTTCTTTTCCCTTCACCAGAAATTAAGTAATTCATAATTTAAGGAACAATAAATTGTTTTACCCAAGAAGTGTCATGTTTTAAAGATATAACTTACTACAAGCGGCTGTTGTTACTGAATACCATCAAGTCAGAACTGCCCCACAGCTGACTTTACAGCAAGTTTTCGGGAGCAGTTTAATCACACAGAAGGAGAATGCTCTTCTTTCTCCTGTGGAGTGACTGGTGGAGTCAAACTGCATTCCTCTGAGATTGCAGCGCAGCTTCTTATTCTTATCACTAGGCCACCAGTGCTCCCTAGTACAACAAGTAGGAACATAAATATCTGGAGGTCTCATAAACTCCACCGTTCAAATTAACTCTTCATGTCTTCCCAGTGTCTTTCTTTTCTCCCCACCCCCACCCCTTTTCTTTCAAACTGTTATGCAGAGAGATTACCTTAATTTTTCACTCAGTCAGTTTTACTAGAAATCAATCAAGGAACAGAAACAACTCATCTGTATAGTCAACTTTACTTACGCACTCACTGGGAATCCTCTTCAAAGGCATGAGAACTGCAACCAAGACTTAACACATGAATGTGCTTGCTGACTGTGAACTCTGTTGCCCAGTCTTCACTGCACCCCACTTACCCCTGCTCCACCACATGGCTGCTGGCCACCCATCCTTTCACCATCATTCTGCTGATGTGACCTTTCCAAGTTGCTCAGAATTCTATCAATGTCACCACTTCTTATTAATCCTACACAGGACCCTCTCCCTCTCCACAAGCCACAAGTTGAAAAGCTGAATTGTCCACAAGCAACAGATTAGGAAGAGTGCTTTCTACTTCATGAGAAAACAACTCCCCTTTGAACTGTAGCTGCCACTCCTTGCTTGAGCTTCCCTGCAATGCAGAGATTTTTTTCACTTCTCAAACAGCAGGAACTTGACAGAGCTGATTCAGCAGTTTTGTTCCTCTAGTGCATAGAAGAATGGTCAGTAAAGTTCACGGTTTCAGCCCTTAGGAAGGTGACTAAATCGCTCACTGCCTCATTTTCTCAAACTATTAAATAAATGGGAATAGAAATTGACCTCTAGCCCCTTCTAAAGCTGGAGAAAGCAGGGTCCCCATCATGTATACAAAGGCTAATTACATCTCTGTAAAGATACTCTGCATTTTTGAAAGTTGGGTACAAATTAACTCCTGGCGACAACATTCTCAAAGTGTGTTCAAGGAAGAGAATGGAAACATGTCACAACAGGCGGGCACCACACCCGGTATAGCACAGGTAAGTGGAAAGGTCATAAAGTGAGCTCACTGTCTGAAAATGAGGTTAGCACAGTGGTGAAGGGAAGGGGCAGGGGTGCAAGTAGGCAGAGGGGTCACGTTTTCGGGACAGAAGTGCCAATCCAAGACGACAGAGCTGCTGCGTTTCTGTTCTTAGTATTTGATCTGCTCACTCAAATCAAGTGTTTTGTAACCCTTCTGTGTCCTGGTCAACAGATCCACTCCTAACTGAAAAGCTAGCAAGAATGTGATCGATACGGAGGAGACGCAAGTTAACTCAGACACGATGTGTAAAGAAATGCATCTTCCAGGGCCAAGGCAGCAACGCACGGCCCAAGCCTGGGGAGCCGGCGGCCAGGATCCAAGCTTTGGAGCCTGGGCCCGGCTGGAAGGAAGGCAGCGGCCGCGGCTCGGAAGTAGCTGCAGCGGCGCAGACACGCCTGCAGCAATCAGTACTCACTCTGCGTCCGTCCGACAGGGGCCCTAGCGCTCCGCTGGACGACCGCACGCGGGGCTGGTCTCAGGATGTTTGCATTTCTGCTTGGGCTCGGCCCCCGCTGTTTCTCTTCTGAGCGGGGCCTGGCCGCAGAGAGTAATGGGCCGGGCGGGTCCCTGGTGAAGAGGCCCTGCCCCTCGCGCGGCCCCGCCCCGGGCGCTCGACCGGTGACCGCGGAGGTAGCCGCCCCCAGGCCGGCCCACCCCACTGGCCCCCTGACTCACTGCACTGGCATCCCGGGCGCAGCGGCTCAGTGACCCAGGCCGCGTGCAGGGCGCACAGCACACAGCGGCCAGGTGACAGCTCCCAGGACAGTCACACGGACGCTGCCAGAACCGGGGAGAGGCAGGGCAAGCACTTCGCAAACATCCACGCACAAAAGGCTTTCCCCCCAACTATAAAAAGGATAATGGCTGTAACCCATAGACATTTCTAATTGTACGAGGAAATTTTTAGAAGAGCTGTTTAAAAAGAGTTAATTCTACTAGATTGTTGTATATGCTATAGTATCATCATTTGAAACTTCCATTTTAATCCAATGAAAAAAGGATTCACAAATACAATTGGCTATCAATGGATGAATTCACCAAGGGGAAGGATCTGCCCTTTCTCACAGCACGCCAACTGTCAGGAATGAATTATTAATAATTAAGGGAATGACAGAGTAAGTACGGGAGAAAGATGTGGCAGTCTGGAGTCATGGACACCCTATGGGGCAGTTCAGCTCTGCCCCCTGTGTATGCTATTAGTTGGAGTGGACTCACAGCAATGAGTATGGTGGTGTGTTGTGTTTTTGGTGGTGGTGATGTGTGTGCGTGCGCGTGTGTGTGTGTGTGTGTGTGTGTTGTGGTGGTGGTGGTGGTGGTGGTAGCTAGTGGAGCTAAAAAAAAAGCTATGATCATTTGAAAGAAATGCTGCAAGACAACTTTCTTCAAAGTCTAAATCAACCACAGTAAAGTAGCAGGATCCTGAGCTTTGCTGTGAGAGAGTTGCAGCTGAGGAAAAAAAGACCTCTGCACTGCTAGTGAAAAGCAGCAATGACTCAGAGCCCTTAAAAAGGAGGGAGACCTCACGAACATTCTCCACGCTGCAGTGAAAGCAAGGGGTCTTTCCGGCTTCCCCACCATGTTGTTATTGTTGTTTATTGCAGAAGAATTGCGTATGATTTATGACTCTTAGCAAACCTATGTAAAACAGCCCTACTCCCTGCTCTATCCTGTGCCAATCTTGTCTCTGACACATCTACCTCCAATTCACCAGTGACTGAATCAATCCATCTTATCAAGGGTCTTCCTCTCCTGCGCTGTCCCTCCATCCTCCCAAACATGTAATCCCTCTCCAAGGGCTGGTCCCACCTTGCAACATGTCCAAAGTAAGTCAGACAGAAGTTCAGAATCCTTGTCTCCAAGGAGGAGCCTGGTCTCACCCTCTCTAGGACGAACTTCTTTGTTCTCCTACCAGTCCATGGTATATTCAATACTCTTCTCCAGCACCACAGCTCAAAGACATTCTCCTTCTATCATCCCTACTTATTGTCCAGATTTCTGATGTATAGCAAGTGATTATCAAGACAATGGCCTGGATCAAATGCACCTTAGTCTCCAGACTGACATCATTACTCTTCAGTACTTTGGAGAGGTCTCTGACAGCAGACTTTCCCCACCATGGTGTCACTGAGTAGCTTGCAACTCATAGCGACCCTATGGACAACAGCCCTAAACCCTGCTTTGTCCTGTGCCAGTCGCACTGCCTCCAATACACCCATCCTGATTACCCCAGTAACCGAATCAATCCACTTCATACAGAGCCTTCCCCTCCTGCGCTGTCCCTCCACCCTCCCAAGCATGATGTCCCTCTCCAAAGACTGGGCCCTCCTTACAACATGTCCAAAGTATGTCAGATGAAG
>NW_006399793.1:17407308-17444269 GCF_000299155.1 Elephantulus edwardii | reverse complement strand
TAATTCCCTACCACAGACATTTATTGTCTACCTCTGTAAATAAAGCTATTAAAATGAATTAGCTTTTCAACCCTAACATAGTTCTCTGAACTGAAGACCCTGTCATGATACTTCTTGGTGGAAATAAAAGCTTAAATAGTCCCTTATTTGCTGTTCCTTACTATTTCCCTTCCTTTATTCCTTTTTTTTTTAATTTTAAAAGGTTCAGAATTTTTATTTTTATTTTAAAAACTAAATCATGCCCTACCTAAATTTTAACAGCATTTATTTCTCCAGCTGCAAAAATAGCTCCTGGTGACGCCCTCCTGGTGATCCATGCTCAGGCCACACCCTATGAGAATGGGTCCCAGGCCTCACAGTCCCCCCTTGCTATGCAGTCATCATTCTCTCTCAATGAAGGTGAGTATTTCTGTGCTCCTGAATAATGCAGATGAGTAAGCACACAGTTTAGAAAGAACCCTGAGGCACAGGAGGCAGCAGACACCTTTTCTTAGAGATGAAGGGAAATATTATTATTCCCTTAACTACTGTGTTAATCATCCTTTTACCAAGTGGATGGAGTCCAGACCATCTGATTGAAACAAATGGTGTATGTTAAATATATACATTTCTGGGCCTAATTTTCTGCCTACTCTGGTGAATCAGTGTTTCTTGGCTCAGAACATGGAAATAAGCATTTATAACCAGACTCTCCAACTGGTCCTTAGGTAAAGTTAAGTCTAAAAAAACCCACATGAAGCACAAGTCTGCATCTTCGTTACTGAACTTCCTTTTCAGACCAACAGCATCATTATCAACTGGAAACTTGTTGTTAGGTTCTGTTGAGTCAAGCATGACTCATAGTGACCCTATGAACAACAGATCTGAACCATGTCCTATCCTGTGCCATCCTCATCATCTGCGGCACACTTAAGCCATTTTTCTGCTGTCAATCCATCTTGTTGAGGGTCACCTCTTTCTCACAGCCATGATAATGTCTCTCTACCTTTCCGAGCATGATGTCCCTCTCCAAGGAAAAGCCTCTCCTAGCAACATGCCCAAAGTATGTGAGGCAAAGCTTTATCATCTTTACATTCATGAAGCATACTGGCTGCACTTTTTCCAAGACATACGTGTTTGTCATTTTGGCAGGCCAAAATAACAAATTTCAGTTAGAAACATAGGATCTCTGATCCATTCCAGTCCTGAATCAGAATCTTCATTTTAATAAAGACATCATCAGTGATTCAAAGTGCACATTAACATATGAGAATCAATGCTCTTTATCTTGTATCCTAAATTTAGGTGATTTAAAGACCAGCCCTATCTAAAGAATGTTTAAGCTCGAAATTCAGCCTCACTGCCATCAAGTCAATACTGACTCAGCAACCTCTCAATGAATTGAAGGACCCTCTGCTGGATTTCTGAAGCTATAAATCCATCTTTTTCACTTGAAGCCACCAGTAGATTCAAACAGCTGACTTTTTGGTTAACATTAGTAACATTAATAAGCTACAATCTATTTTACGAGAACTTTTTATAAGTTTTACAAAATATTTTTTTCTAAGGAGTCCTTTAGTGGTGCTACTGGTTATGTATATAGCTACTTACCAGAAGGTGGATGGCAGTTTAAGTAATTTACATTGGAAAAGCCATTGAAAAGCTATGGAACATAATTCTACATTAATAAACATGCAGTTTCCAGAGTCAGAAATGACCAAATATATTTACTTCTAAAATTTTCAATTTAGCCTGGTTTTAAGCATGATTATCTATAAGAAGTCCGCTTTGATGTGCTGACTTGCTTTTTATAGCATATTAAATACATATATAATTATTTAAAAACAATTTTTGGCTTGGTTCAACACAATGACTTATTTCACATCTGATCTAAAGTAGGGCAATGCTGTTCCTGAAATTTAGAATGCTCTCCACAACACACAAATAGTTTGCCCAGCTTCTCACTTGTTTTATTGTTGTTGAAAGCTTTCAATTTGGCTCTAAGTCCCAGAAACTCTCCACACAACAGAATGAAACTCTGCCCTGCCTTTAGAGCCCATTTATGCAGCCAGTGTGCCACTCCGTCTTATTGGGGGTCTTCCTCTAGTCTACTGACCCTTTACCATACCAATCTTGTCTTTCTCCAGGGGCTAATTCCACCTGATGGTTCTTGCTGTTGTTGTTAGGTGCCATCAACTCAGTTCTGATTCACAGCAACTTTATGTGCAACAGAATGAAACACCTGTAATACTGCACCGTCCATGGTGGTTCACCATGGATCCCAGGGTGACTTTTTGGCCTTCTGTCTTACCAAGTATTATGCCTTTCTCTAGGGACTAGCCTCTCTTAATAATATTTCCAAATTAAGCTGTGTTCTGTTTGCACTTCTACAATAAATTTGTTCTTTTTTTGGCAGCCCATAGTATATTCATTATTCTTCATCAACACCACAGTTTAAAGGCAAAGGCATCAATTCTTTATTCTTCCTTATTCACGGTGCAACCTTCACATGCATATGAGCAAACTGAAAGTATCATGACTTAGTTCAGGCTTACTTTAGTCTTTAAACGACAACCTAGTTTTTTTAGCACTTTAATAAGGTACTTTGAAGGAGATTTCCCCAGAGTGATAAATCTTTAGATTTCTCAACTACTACTTCCATGGACATTGACTGAGGATCCATATAAAATGAAATAATTTATCATTTTAAACAAATTACTGAGGAGCAATGATGCCAGTTTGAGGACTAAGGTGGGTCTGATTTAGGCTATGGTCTTTCCAATGACTAGCTATGCATCTGAGAGCTGGACAATGAATAAAGATAGCAGAAGAAGAATTGATGCCTTTGAGCTGTGGTGTTGGAGAAGAGCACTGACTATCCCATTGACGACCAGGAGGACAAACAGATATGCCTTGAAAAGGGTACAGCCATTGTGGTCCTTGGAGGCAAAGATGAGAAAGCTTCACCTCACATACATTTGGCACGTTCCTAGGAGAGGCTATTCCTTGGAAAGGGACACGATGCTTGGAAATGTGGAGGATCGGGAAAGGAGAGAAAAACCCTCAACCAAATGGATTGATACAGTGACTGCCACCATGGACTCTAATGTGTCAAGAAGTGTGAGGATGGCACAGAATAGGATAGGGATCTGCTCTGTTGCTATGGGTCATACTCAACTTGATGGCATGTGACAAGACATGTTATGATGAGGCTGATGGGTCTAGATGTGAGAAACTTTGTTTCATTATCCTCAGTTAAAACTGATACTGAAGGCAACAGACTTTCCATTTCATCAGTGTCTCAAGTCTTCTTGAAGTCAAAGATGAAATCTTGAATCAACAACTTTTCCTAATTTTAAGCCATCAGTACCACTTGATCTGTTTGAACAATTGCATATTGGTCTAAACACAGGCTTCATGGAGCACTACTACTAGTATTTGCATCATTCTCAATGTGATCCGTGATTTATTTTTATACACACAATGGGATGCCTTTGCATAGTAAGTAATGCTAAAATAAACATCTTTCTAGTCTTCCTGTCTTTCTAGTCTTTACGTCTTTCCAACCGAATGAGGAAATTACTGAACAATATCGTTGATAGCACACACAAGATTCTGATGAAGATTATCCAAAAATGACTGGAACAATACATCAGCAGAGAACTGCCTGAAGTGCAGGCTGGGTTCAGAAGAGGCCATGGTACTGGGGTTATTATAGCTAATATTAGATGGATCTTGGCTGAAAGCATGGAGTACCAGAGCAATGTCTACCCGTGTCTCATTGACTATGCAAAGGCATTTGACTATGTGGATCACAACAAACTGTGACTGACTCTGAGAAGAATGGGAATCTCAGAGCTCCTGATTGTGCTTATGTGAACCCTATACTTGGACCAGAAGGCAGTTATCAGAACAGAGCAAGGAAACACTGCATGGTTCAAAATTGGGAAGGGTGTGCGCCAAGAATGTGTCCTACTTCCATACTTTTTTTTTACCTCTATGCAAAACAGATTATTTGGGAGGCTGGTGTCTATGAGGAGAAATGTGGCATCAGAATTGGGGGAAAATTCATCAACAATCTGCATTATGTGGATAACACAACCCTGTGTGCTGAAATAGAGAATTTGAAGCACTTGTTGCAGAAGGTCAAGTACTGCAGCCTTCAATATAGATTGAAGCTCAACATCAAGAAAACAAAGATTCTCACCACTGTGCCAACTGTTTGCATTATGACAGATGGTGAAGAGATTGAGATTGTTAACAGCTTTAGTTTTCTTGGCTCCGCAATCCATACTTTTGGTACCAAGAGCCAGGAAATCAAAAGACCAATTGCATTGGGAAAGCCTGTTGTCAGAGACCTCTCCAAAGTACTGAAGAGCAATGATGTCAGCCTGGAGACTAATGTGCACTTGATCCAGGCCACAGTCTTTGCAATTACCTGTTATGCATCAGAAAGCTAGACAATGACTAGTGATGATAGAAGGAGAATTGATTTTTTGGGGGAGGGTTTTGGTGTGGTTTTTTTTTTTTTGTCACTTAATCATTTCTTCATTTACTTTAGCTTCTCTGTGGTCTAGTGCAAGTTTCTGAGTCTCTTCTTTCCTGTAATGCTTTTTTGCTTTGTTCACGTCTGAGGTCCTCTAATAACTCATCTGGTCTATTTCCAATATTGTTCAATGCAACAGATCTGTTTTTGAGATTGTCTCTAAATTCCAGTTGGATACACTCAAGGTTGTATTCTTGCCTCTTGTGGATGACAAGCATACCTTAGCCCTCCTGAAGGTGACAATTTGTTCTTTAGCACTTTGATCATTTGCAAGATTTGCCCAGTGTAATAAGCTGTCTCATTTCCTGATTACTGCTTTCATATTACAGATACAAGTAAAATGAAGTCCTTGGCAACTTCAAACTTTCCCCCACTTGTCATGATGTTGCTTGTTAGTCCGTTTATGAGGAATTTTATTTTGTTTCTGTTGAAGTGTAATCTAACTAAAGGCTGTGGTCTTTCATTAGCAATTGCTTCAAGTACTCTTCCCTTGAAACAAATGTTGTTATGTACTGTCGAGTGGGAACAGACCCATAGCTGATCCACCAGTGGGTTTTCAAAGGCAGCCAATTGTATGGGAGGAGAGTCCTCATCCTTCTTCCATGGAGCAGCTGGTGGATTTGAACCATGTGCCTTCAGGATTGCAGTGCAGCATCTTGCCACTAGACCACCAAGTCTCCCAAACAAGGTTGTATAATCTACATAGTACAAGTTAAGGAATCTTCTTCCAATCTTGAGGCCAAGTTCTTCTTTCTCTAAACAGTACAGCTTCTTGAGTTACTCGCTCAGATTGCAGAATGATTAAGTGAAAGGTGAAAACCCACTTTTTCTGATTTTAAAACACTCAGTGTCTGATCTGTTCAGCATGTACAGGTTTGTACATGTATGTACAGACTTAATATAAACACAAAAGTATTTTGAAATTCTCATTCTGTGCAAATTCATTCATAATTTGTTATGATGCACAGAGCTGAGTAATCTTGCTTAACAAATAAAACACAGGTAAGTATTTTTCAGGTATTTTTTTCCTTTACCCAACAATCATTAGAAGGCAGCAATGATAACCTTCATTCTCTATACTCTTTTAAATCTGACTTGAATTTCTAGCAGTTCTTTGATGCAGTGCTGCAATCATTTTTGTTGTCATTATTTGCCATTGAGCTGCTTGCAACATATAGCAACCCTATGAACAACAGCTCTGAACCCCGCTCTATCCTGTGCCAAACCTACTGTCTCTAACAAACCTAGCCTCATTACCCCAGTCACTGAATCAATCCATCTCATCCGGGGTCGTCTTCTCTTACGTTGTCCCTCCACCCTCCCAAGCAAGATGACCCTCTCCAGGGACTGGTCACTCCTTGCAAGATGCCCAAAGTATGTCAGATGAACAAAATTTTACTTGTATTACAAAGGAAAAAAAGTAAGCATCTTCAATCCCTGTGTTGAGGTATGGTGACAAATTACCAGAGCTCTTTATGGCAGAACCAGGACCAATATTGCAAAAGTATTTTTATCTCTGATGACTAGTTATTCTTTTGTAGAGCTTCTCCCCTTCAGATCGGGATAGCAGTTATTTCTAAACATGCCAGTTGCTGGACTGTGGTCATAATTTGGGTCTGAGCAGGAGAAGCCCCATCTGAGTGGCTGGGTATTGTGTGTTGCTGTGAAGCTTTAGATTTCAACTCCTGGACCCTTTGGGTCACTTACAGTATTTAAAGAACCTCTCCTTTTATTTTTGCTTCGCTTAAACTAGTCAGAGTGGGTTTTGCTATTTGGAAATATTAATTTTAATGAATATATTTTCAAAGACTTGGTGTTCTACCTACTGTAACCTGAGCCTCAGTTTCCTCACCTGAACAATAGAAAGGTTGAAATAGAGGTTGTGGGAGAGTTCTTCCAGCAATAAGATTACGTGCTTTATTATGAACCAAAGTTCATTTCAATTGGATTTAATTAAAAGTCTATTATAATTTCTGTAGTTTCAATAGTGTTCATTATTAATTTGCCAAAAAATGGAATTTTTAGCACTAAACTTTCTATAATAATTAGTTTGAGTTAGAAACATCTTTGTCTCTTATGAGCTTTGTATCTTCTAATTAAGTCCTTAGTTATATGGCAGAACTATTATGATTTGGGCTCACAATTACTAATTTTGTAAAAATTCTTTTAAAACATGGTAGCAACATTAAAATACACAAGTATAATATACAAACTGAAAATAAATAATTTTTACAACAGATTTTAGCTTTTGCTTATAACTCTTTACATTACCTGTTTTAATTTTCAAGTTACAGGTTTCTAGAATCAAGATGATTCCGTTCTATCCCCCTTCATTATAAGGCATTTCATCCGAGAGTGATGGCTAATTCTCACTGTCAACTGTATCTACAACTTTTTTAAAACACCTTCAAATTTGGAGGGAGCTCTGATAGTGTGGCTGGAAGGGAGTTGTGCTGCTAACCCAAAGGTCTGTTTCCATCACTAATCATTCAAATCTACAAGCTCCTCAAAAGAATGCTGGGCACTCTGCTCCCATTATGATTTAGAGCTTCTGAAACCCAAAGGAAGGTCTCGAGGCATTCGAATTGACTTAACGCATTGAGTGTGAATTTTTGAATAAACTTAGAAGGTGTCTGTGGCTTGTTTCACAGCAGCAGTCAGAATCCAACAACTGCTCCTTGGGAGAAAGAAGGGGCAATCTCCTCTAATACAGATTTACGGCCTCTTAGAAGGCATTGCTATCTGGTAGCGCAGTGGTAAGTAGTTGCATTGCTATCCTAAAGGCCCACGGTTTGAATCCACCAGCAGTTCTATGGGAGAAGGATGTACAATATCCTTCTGTGTGATTTTCTCTGAAAAACACTCCTGAGGGTCAGTTACGAGCTGGTTTTGACTGGATAGTACTCAAAGTGTCCCTGTTTGTAGTACTTGACTCAATGGCAGGGGATTTGGTTTGGTTTTGGGCTAAACAAAAACAAACCCCCAAAACTAGTCGTCAATGCATTGATTCCTGTTCTAAATCATCGTTACATGTTACACAAAGTACAATTACTTTCCAGTGTTTTCTTGGTTGTAATCCGCGAGGAGGTCCTCAGGAAAGAGATGGGAAATTTCCTCCCATGCAATTCCCAGCCTCAGAAACTCAATGAAGATCACCTATGATGGCAATAAACTTTGAGTCTTGAGAATCTTTATGAAAGCAGATCACCAAATCATTTTTCTACGACATTGCAGGGTACATTTGGATGGACAAGCTTGGGATCAGTAGTTGTTGTGTGCTATCAAGCTGGAACTGATCCACTAGCAGTTTTTCAGAGGCAGTAAATAACATGGGAGGGAGATTGCCAATCCTACGCCTGTGGATCAGCTGGTGGATTCGAACCACATCCCTTTGGGTTGGTAGTACAGTTTCTTATCACTAGGCCACGAGAGCTCCCTAGATTAGTAGAACAAAACAAAGCTCCTAATTGCTGTAGAGTTGGAGCCCACTCATAGCTGACCCTTTCATGGGTTTGTTAAGTCTATAAATGGCACATGAGAAGTTTGTCCCTCTTCCTTCCACATAGCAGCCAGTGGATTTGAACCACTTGCCTTGGGGCTGGCAGTACAACTCCTTATCCACTAGGCTACTAATGCTCCCTATTATTGTTGATTGCCTTAGAGTTGAGCATGACTCATAGCGACCCTATGAAAAAAAAGGCCTGAAGCCTCTCTACTACTGTCAACATTTATCAAAATTCATAGAGCTTCTGAAAGCATGTTGTTTAGGAAGTGGATGCCACTCCTGCTTCCAAAACTGTCATAGTATCCTACTGTTATTATGTGCCATTGAGTCACCTATGATTATAGCAACCCTATGTACAGCACCTCTGAACCCTTCCCTGTCCTGAGCCAGTCCCACTAATCCGACACACCAACCCCCATTGCCCCAGTTACTGTATCAATCCATCTCATCTGGATTCTTCCTCTCCTGTGCTGTCCGTCCACCCTTCCAAGCATGACGTTCTTCTTCAAGGACTGATCTCTCCTGTCCACGTGCCCAAAGTAAATGAGGCAGAGCTTCAAAATCCTAGCCTCCAAGGAAAGACTTGGTTTTTACCCTCTCCAAGACAGACCTATTTGTTTTCTTTACAGTCCACGATGTGTTCAAAAATCCTCTTCAGCATCACAACTCGAAGGCATCAATTCTTCTGTATATCATCCTTAGTCATTGTCTAACTCTCTGAAGCATAACAAGTGATTGAGAAGACCATGGCCAGGATTAGGCACACCTTAGTATCTAGACTGACATCGTTGCTCTTTAGCATTCTGGAGAGGTCCATGACAGCAGATTTTCCCAGTGCAATTCATCTTTTGGTTTCCTGACTGCTGGTATAGGAGTTGAAAATAAGCCGTTTGTGCCACCTAGGGATCACATGACCATCTTAATTTTTGCCATGGTTGTTGCTATGATTGCTTGCTATTGACTAGGAACTGACCCAGAGGGGTTTCAGAAGCAGTAAATTGCACAAGAGGAGATTACTTATCCTTTTCCTTTGGAGCTTCTGGTGGATTCAAATTGCGTGTTTTGGCGGTTGCAGCACAGCTTCTTTCCACTAGGCAACCCGACTTTCCTCAATTGCCACAGAGTTGGAACCAATTAACAGTTAACACTCCAATGGGGTTTTGGGAGGTTATAAATCACATGGGGAGATATTGCCCATCTTTGTTCTTCAGAGCTGCCAGAGTTCCCAGGGACCTCATAAGGAATAATTGTCTATTTAAAGGTTTCAAGACAGAATTGGCGTAGTCCGTGGAGATCTACACTGCTAACATAAAGGCTAAGTGACTCAGGCTGTTCGAGTCCACCCAGCGGCTTCTCTGGAGGAAGATTAATCTCTCATGTGACTGACAGTCGCAGGAACTCAATGTAGGGTCAGCTACAAATTGGTTCTGACTCAAAAGTGGTGAGAGAGATTATCTCTAGCAATTCGAATGTCAGATGGACCCTGGCTGAAAGCAAAGAATAGCAGAAGAATGTCTATCTGGGTTTTGTTAACTATACAAAGGCATTTGGCCGTATGGATCATAACAAAGAACGGCTAACATTGAAAAGAATGAGAATCCCAGAACACTTACTTTTGCTCATACGAAATCTATATCTAGACCAAGAAGCTATTGTTCAAAGGAAGCAAGGGAACACTGCGTATTTTAAAATCAAGAAAGGCATGTATCAGGGATATACTCTTTCTTCCTACTATTCAACTGATATGCTGAGCAAATGATTCATGAAGCTGGACTCTATAAAGAGTAATGTGACATCAAGATCTGAGGAAGACTCATCAACAGCCTATGTTATGGAAATGATTAAACCTTGCTTGCGGAAAGTGAGAAAGTGAGACTTAAGTGCTTCCTATAGAAAATCAAGGACTACAACCTTCAATATGGATTACATCTCAATGTCAAGAAAACGAAACTCCTCACCACTGGGCCAACAGGCAACATCATGAAAGAAAGAATCTTGCTTGGCTCCACAATGAACATGCCTAATACCAGCACTCAGGAGATAAAGAGTTGTATTGAATTGGAAAACTCTGCTGTGCGGGATCTCTCTAAAATACTGAAGAGCAATAACTTCTGTCTGAAGACTAAAGTACACCTCATTCAGGCCATGGTCTTTTCAATCACTTGCTATGCATCTGAGAGATAGATAATGAATAAGAACAATAGAAGAACAATTGATGCCTTTGAATTGGGGTGTTGGAGAAGAGTATTGAATATCCCATTGACTGCAAAAAAAAACACCCCAATCAGATACGTCTTAGAAAATGCACATTCAGAACGCTAGTTAGAGGCAAAGATGGGTTAGCTTCATCTAGAAGAGGCAATTCTTTGGAAAGGGGCATCGTGCTTGGAAAAGTGAAGGGATGGCAAAGGAGAGAGAGGAAGACCCTCAACCAGATGAACTGACACAGTGACTGCAGCAATGACAGGGCAGCATTCAGGTTTACAGGCCATGGGGTCACTATGAGTCGCACTCAACAACATTCTAAGTAATGTTCAGGAATAGGATCATTAGAGATTATGATACTGAGTCACAGCCCTTTCAATATGTCATCAAAGAAAGCAGTATTCAAATGTATATATTCTTTTAACTGGGCTAATGTATATTTGTGGAGCTTTCATGTCTTAGTGAATAGGGAGTTGCACTGCCAAACCAAAGGCAGGTGGTTTGAATCCACCAGGTGCTACTTGGAACAAAGAAGGGAAGTCTCCTCCTATACTATTTATAGTCTCTGAAAACCAGCTTTAAGCTATGAGTCTGTCTCAACTTTATAACAATGAATTGAGTTGAATAATGAATATTTAGAAAACTAGAGAAAGAAAGTCAGAAATCACTTGTGAGAAAACTAGAGGTAACGTGAGTGAATGAATGTGGGGGATGGTAGTGTTTTAGAAGCCAAAAAAAGAGTATTCCATTTTTCATTAAATAGCACTTATTTAATAAATTATAACTGAAGAGAGTTATAATTTGTATTAAAATTTATTTACATATATTAAATTAAATGTATTAATAAAATAGCTAAACATCCTCCTTGCCATGTGAGGTCTTCTCCCCAGTTTCCTGAGACAGATTGTGGTTTGGGGATGGGTCTAAATTCTTTATAGTCATTTAATGTTGAGTGATTGGATGGTAACTTCCTGTGTGAACAAGGAAAGAATAGAGTTTAATTCTTATGACTACGCAAAACTGGGTGTTGTCTTCCAGAATGATCCTCCATAAATTTAGGTAAGAGCAAATATGGAAACTATTTAAACAGGACTCACTAAATCTCACTGGGTTGGAATTTTGCTAATGAGGCTTCTTAAGTTACAACTTAAAGTGACTATAAAAGACAGGGCATGTTTGCATCTTTTAGTCAGAGACTTCCTTGAGTATGAGGCTAATTAGAACAGCTCAGCAGGGAACCATTATCCAGTGTCTATTAATTGTCAGCCCCTGGTCTAAGTATATTGTATATTTTGTTTCATTTTAACCTCTCTCTGTAGCTCTAGAGGCCTTTTGGTTTGCTGTGTGTCATCAAATTGGAAGGGACTCATAGATGTTCTCCAGTAGGTTTTCCGAAGCAGTAAATCACATAGAAGGTGACTGCCCATTCTTTTCTCATGAAGCACTTGATATATTCATGCCTTTGGGATTGCAGTGCAGCTTCTTATCCCTGAACCATCGAAGCTTCCTGTCTGGTGGCCTAGTAAAGTAAGGAACTGTGATGCCAACACATCCTGGGTTGGAACCCACCAGGTGCTTCCAAGGGAGAAAGATGTGCAATCTCCTCTCATGTGATTTACAGCCCTGGAATCCAGTTGGAGGGTCAGTTATGAGTTGGTTCTGACTTACGGGTAATTAGTTGAGTTGTTGATGATAGTTCTGAAAATATAAGTCTTATTTCTATTTCACTGACAAGGAATTGAGGCTCAGTGGTGTTAAGCCAAGTTAGTTATTGCTGTTATGTATCTTCAAGTCAGAACTGCCTCCTAGCTGATGTTCCAGCTAGTTTTAGGAGGCAGGATATTGCACAAGAGGAGACTGCTGACCTCTTTCCTTTGGAGAAGCTGGTGGGTTTGAACTGCATGCATTTGGGATGGCAGTGCAACATCTCACCACTAAGGCAGCAGAGCTCCAAAACTTGATGGTAAGAGGCAAAGAGGAAATTCAAACTCAAGATTGTCTGGTTCAGTAAATGGTCTCAACAGCAATGATCATCAATGGCACAGCACTCCCAAGATAATAACAGAATGGCTAGATGACAGAAGACTCAATGAATTTATTTTAATCCCAAATTAGTCCACTCCCTCTATTCTCATCATTCTTCAGTGATTAGCCTTTTTATTGGCTAATATAGAGAAAATGTCGAAGCTCTAATAAAACACATTTATGGATCTTAGACTTAGATCTGTCCACAGTCAACACTCTTGGCAACAGCATCCAGGAAATTAAAAGACATATTGAGATGGGAAAGTCTGCTGTTAGGACCTCTCCACAGTACTGAAGAGCAATGGTGTCTCTCTGGAGACTAAGGTGCGTCTGATACAGGCAATCACTTGTTACGCATCAGAGAGTTGGACAATGACTAGGGAGGATAGAAGGAGAATTGATGCCTTTGAGCTGTGGTGCTGGAGAAGAGTACTGAATGTACCATGGACTGCTAAGAAAACAAACAGGTTCATCCTGGAGAGGGTTAAACTGGGCAGCTCCTTGGAAGCAAGGATTCTGAGGCCTCACCTAACATATTTTAGACATGTTGTAAGGAGGGACTGGTCCTTGGAGAGGGACATCATGCTTGGGAGGGTGGAGGGACAGCGCAGGAGAGGAAGGTCCTTTATGAGGTGGATTGATTCGGTGACTGGGGTAATTGGGATAGGTGTATCGAAGACAGTGTGATTGGCACAGGATAGAGCAGAGTTCAGAGTACATAGAGTCACTATGAGTTGCAAGCGACTCGTCGGCACATAAGAACAACAACAACAACAACATTGAGATAGTATTTCACTTTGTGCCCAGACTGGAATTAGAGGGCCTAAATTCATGGACTGCCAAGAAACCCCCCCCAAAAGATCTGCCTCAGAAGAATGCAACTAGAGTGCTTCTTAAAAGTAAAGATGGTGAGAATTCATCCCACATACTTTGGGCAGGCTTTTAGACGAGGCCAGTCCCTGTAAAAAGGACAGCAAGCTTGGAAAAGTGGAGAGTTTTTGTTTTTTTAAAAAAGGATACTTTCCACAAGATGGATTAATACAGTACCTGCAACAATAGACTAGAGAACAGCAAAGATCGTGAGTGGGTGTGGGGTCATGTAGGCCTTCATTTTGGTATAGATAGGGTCACTATTGAGTTGGCCAACTCAATGGCATCTAACAACAACAAGAAGAAGAAAAGCTCAATCAATTCCTAGGATTGGCACACTGGGGACTTGTAGAGTGGCTAAGCCACCCAGGGGCACCCAGTTATTACCTCTTAATTCAAATGTATAAGAGCCCTAGATCATCACATGATAATCACCAATTGTAAAGAGAAAAAGCTTATTTTAAACAAATGAATACAACAACAACGTGTCACCATTGAGTCAGAAATGACTCACAAACTGACTTGCTGGATCTTCAGAGGCTGTAAGCACTGGGAGGAGGCTATCTATCTTGCTCCCAAGAAGCAGCTGATATATTTTAACTGCCTGCCTTGGATTGGCAGTGCAACTCCTTACTCTCTAGGCCACCAATGCTCCCCAGATAGTATTAAAATAGATTAAATTTGTAGACAATGTTGGGCATACTAGAAGACAGCAAGGTTGAAATAGGCTAAATATAACTATTTTATATATTAAAAACTACTAGCTGAAATTGGAGTTTCTTGTCTTGATAGGTGGTATTTCAGTGATTTTTATTAGCTGAAAAGTTTTAAGAAATTGTATTACTGAAGAATGCTTCATTAGAGTTTTAGAGACCAAGAACTATTAAGGCTCTTGTGTGAGCAGGAAGCCTGGGCTCAACTCTTACCCGCATTTAACTAGCTTTGTGATCTTGTCAAAGTTACTTAACCTCTCTGAGTTCTGGTTTCCCCATGCATGAAGTAATAACAGTACGCTATTTCCCTATTGTGTCGTAGGAGGATTATGTAATTATTTTGAGAATTCAGCAAAGGTCTTGGTGTAGTTAATGATCAAGAGGAGGATTGAATTATCAAGATGTAGGATGCTGCATTTCTGTTTAGCAAACCCATAAAGGTTTTTATAATATTATCTATATATATTCATGATGTTGTTAAGTGCTGCTGAGCTGTAAACAACACATAGCAACCCTATGAATGAAAGACCTGAACGCTTGTATAACTTTCATCATTTCTCCACGTTCACAGAGTTCCTGGAGTAAATGCCACCCCTGCTTCCAAGCCTGTTTTAATGGGGGAGCTCCACCAAACACTGTCCACCACGGGTAACCATTATCACATCTGACACATCTGGTGTCACAGTGTTTATCATCACAGCAACCACAAATTACCTCTGTATAGCCAATTGACAGACCAATGCTATACCACCTAGAAGAATGTTTGACCATAAACAATTAAAACCAGGCCTCAGAGCCACAGATTAAAATCATCCACCTTTGGCTTGTTAGCATAACTTTCTATCCACTAGGCCAACAGAGCTCTCTCTATGTTGTTGTTAAGCACTGTCGAGTCACAGACGACTCACAGCGACCCTGTGAATGGAGGACGTGTTCATAGAGTTTTCGGAGGCAAGCTATTTCAGAAACGGATGTCCTTCCTGCTTAGTTGCTAATATTTATTGAACACTTGTTATATGCTATGCAATTGGTCTAAAAATCCAGTTGCCATGGAGTTAACTGACTCAAAGGTATTTCACAAGTGTCAGAGGAGGATAGTGACCCATAAAGTTTCTCATGGATGGTTTGCTTTGGAATTAGATCACCAGGCCTTTCTTTGAAGCCGCCTCTGAATGGACTTGTACCCCCAACCTTACAGTTAATAGCTGCCTTATCTAATCATTTGAACCATAAACGGCTTTACTAAATTTTAAGTTACTCAGATAACTAGTTTTTTTAAAAAAATTGTCCTGTCTCCACTTCTTCTCTAGTATAGAAATGACACTTGGCTCAAACACTGTCAGGGATACAATGACAGAGCTTGCCCTCCCCACGGTTCTCATTCTTGAGTGCACTACAGTGTGCTCCCTCTCTCTGCTCAGGAAAGGACTGACCTTGCTGGTGGACACTGCTCCCCTAGTATACAGTCGAGACGGCTGGCTGCTTGCAAGGCTCGCTGCTTTGTTCTAAAAAGAGAGAAAACATTCATTTCACTGGAATGAAAACAATTCAGCCATGCAGTACAGTGCAAACTTTCACACCAATGCAACATCTTTTCAAACAACAGACTACAATATACTACATATACCTAATCGGATTACATTTTTTATTTTAATAACTTTGCCTAAAAACCATACCATATTGAAAAGGAAGAGTAAGTTGCATAAACTTCATCTTAGTCAATAGTCAACGGTCTGGAGAACTTGGAAAAACTCTTCTGATAAGTGTAACTGTCACTTTTTGCTAAAGTGCATTCACAGAAACCATATCGCTCAGGTGGAGAACAGTTATTTCTCTTTGATTGTGAAGGAGAACATACATTTGCACAAACTCTGTGGTGGGTAAGTTGGCACCATCTATAGAAGATCTAATCCTACTTCTAAAATAAACCGTAGGGAACTATTGAGTAGTGTGAACACCCTTTCCTTGTTTAAAAATAAATATATTCATCAGGGTACTTTTACACTGAATGCTGAGTGAAAGGACTTACCTCAAGCCTTACATTATTCTGAACGCTCAAATACCATACAATTACAGTTTAGTTAATCTGCCCATTAACTAATATGGAACTGGAAACCATTGCTATCACCACTTTACAGGTGAGGAGACTGACAATAAATAGCTTTCTCATGGTCACTGCTAATGAAAAAAGAAGATGTCTGCTTTAAACTTACTTTCTTATCAAACTATACTAATTTTAACAACAGGAGGTTTTGTTATAGGATGAAATATTACACAGTTATTAAAAGTTATGCTTTAAAAGAACATTTAATCCACCAGATGCTCCGCTGGAGAAGGAGGGGTAATCTCCTGTGCCAGTAGGTTCCAATCTGACGGTATACAACAACAGCAACAACAACAACAGAAATTTTTTTCTTTTTAAATTTTTTATTAATTTCAATGAACATCTACAGAGATTTTGGAATTCTATTCATCCACTGTTGCACTTTTTCTCCCCGCCCACCCCACCCCCACCCCCAGTTTGCTCCTCTCCTCGAAAAGCAAAAGAAAAACTCCTTCATTGGTACACAATCCCCCCGCACACCCCACCCCCACCCCACCCTGAGTATATTCCACTCTGCAACCCTCATTCCGTACTCTTATAATAATCACAATGCCCTAAAATTTTTTTAAAAAAACCTTTCATTACATGGAGACATACTCTTCACATTTTAGACCAGATCATAAAATAGTATGCCCCTGTGACCCAACATCCAGCCAAAGAGTAGGTAAGACTATAACGTTATCAGTAACACCAAAAAGATGGATAAGGACCAGGAGGAATGATGAATGGAAACACAGGGAAAGTGGAAAGAGGGCTGTTATAATGTGAGGACTATAATCACTATCAAAGGAAATAACATGTATAAATTGTTGAATGGAAAACTAATGGGCTCTATAAACTTTTACCCAAATTACAATAAAAAAGAAAACTATAAAAACTTGTAAGTTTTGATTCCTGAAACACATATATTGGTTATTCTCCAACGATGAGGGGGGGGGAAATGGGGTGGCTGGGTTTTTTTAAATTATTCTTGTGCTTTGTGGTGTTTTATTATATGAATGCAATTTTTTTAACAATAAACATTAAAAAAAGAGAACTGGGGATGTGAAAGGGGGAATGTACAACAATGAATAAATAAAATCCAGCTTTTCTGTGGACTTTCATTAAAATCACAATTAAAATAAAAATTTATGAGAAAAAAGTATTTTTAAAAAAGAAAGCATTGACTATAGTTTGTTGTTGCTGTTATGTGCCGTCGAGTCACCTGTGACTCATAGGGAACCTATATACAACAGCTCTAAACCCTGCTTTATCCTGTGCCAATCTTATTGCCTCTGACACACCTACCCTAATTACCCCAGTCACTGAATCAATCCATCTCATTGAGTGAGGGTCTTCCTCTCCTGTGCTGTCCCTCCACCCTCCCAAGCATGACGTCCTTCTCCAAGGACTGGTCTCTCTTTACAACAAGTCCAAAGTATATCAGACGAAGCTTCGGAATCCTTGCCTCCAAGGAGCAGCCTGGTCTCACCCTCTCTAGGACAAACCCTTTTGTTCTCCTTGCAGTCCATGTATATTCAATAGTCTTCTCCAACACCACAGCTCAAAGGCATCAATTCTCCTTCTATCATCCCTAGTCATTGTCCAGCTTTCTGATGCATAGCAAGTAATTGCAAAGACTATGGACTGGATCTGGTGCACCTTAGTCTCCAGACTGATATCATTGCTTTTCAGTACTTTGGAAAGGTCTCTGACAGCAGACATTCCCAATACAATTTTTCTTTTGATTTCCTGGCTGCTGGTACCAAGAGTGTTGACTGTGGAGCCAAACAAACTAAAGCTGTCAACAATCTCAACCCCACTCCTTTTTGTCCGCGTCTCTTGTTCTTTTCACTGTTGAGAAACGGATGGTGAAAAGAAAGGAAAGATAAACTACAGTAAGTGCTTTCTTCATAAGATCATGGTTATCAGCATCTCTTTACATATGATGCCCTATATTTCAAAGAGACAAGCATATAAAGCTTCATGATTTCAGATGGTTACATTCAAAGTTTTGGTCTCACAATATTACATAAATTGTGAGTTATGCAGTGCAAACATTATACATGCAAACAGAGATATATTTAACCCATTGCCACTGAGTCAGAACTGTTCCAAAGCAGATCCCCAGTAACATTTACTAGAAAAACTTGTAGCAAGATTGATATTGCTGAACATGTCTCAAGTGACTTGGATTCCACACTCACTAACTAGTTAACAAGGGTGGACCTTCTCCCACCTCGAACAGCATTTACCCACTACGGTAAGCAGAAATTCTCAAAATATGTTCATTTGTGTATCATTCTGCCAAGCACACAGGTATGTTATTATCTCTAAGATGAAGAGGTACAGTGAAGGTGCTAAAGCTATGGTGAATTAATATTTTGTATTAAATTATTTTTCTCCATTTTCACAAGTCCACATGAAATATTTAAAAGAATGAAGCACTGCCTAGTCAATCGTGTACCATCCTCACAATCTCTGCTGTGCGTAAGCCCATTGTTGTAGGCTCTGTGTCAAGTCTTCTTGAAGAGGTTCTTTCTTGCTTTTTCTGACCCTTTACCAGGCATTATTAGGTTTTTAGCTCAGAATTTACTCCTTCTGGCAACATGGCAAAGTATGTGAAATGTGGTCTCTCTTTTTCTTTGCTTCTCTTTTTTCTCCCCCATCGTCTTTTCATTAATGATATTTAATGTAACATATATATATATTTATAGCATATTCTTTCCATTTCATTTTTTCCCCATTTATTCATTGTTGCACATATTCCTCCCTGCCCACCCCTTCTTCCCCCCCCCGTTCATTTATCTCTTTGAAGAAAAAAAAATTATTTCATTGTTATACAATCCACCCCCACCCCACCCCCAATCCACAGTCCACTTTAATACGCATTTCTTTTTCTGTAATCTTGTCATGAAAATCTAAGGAATAGTCTGGCCGCAGTTCTTCTAAGACAGACATGTCTATCCTTTTGACAGTCTGTGGTAAATGTAATACTCATCACTAACACTACAATTCAAACACATCGGTGGCTTGTGATCTCCCTATTCACTATCCAACTTTCACAAATGCATAGGAAGCAACTAAGAATGCCATGGCTTGCACCTTCTTTCTTTTTCTATAGGTATGTAATTAATAGGTTTTACTATATTTAAGGCTTTAATTGATTCAATATTGCTGCGTTCTTTTTTATTTCTATTTCCTGGCATTAGTACTTCTCCCCTCCCCCTACCTTATTTCTCAAAGTGGCACATTGCTCATTACATTCTCCATTTGATTCTGTGGCTGATGTTTCCATGAGTGCTAATTGTGAATCCAAGTAAAATGAAATCCTTGAAACTTCAAACCTTTCTCTGTATCATGATGCTGTTTATTGGTCTGGTTGTAGGCTTATTGATTTATGTTGAAGTTTTAATCCAAACTAAAGGTCAGAATACTTACAATTCATCAGTGAGTACCTCAAGCCTTCTTTGTTTTCTGCAAACAGCGTTGTGCCATGCGCCTATCACAGGTTGTTAAAGAATATACTTCCTTTTTCAGCTCAGGTCTTACAGAAAGTAAAGTGAATGTCAGGGACAGCCTGTCCCTCCTCTTGCATGTCTTCTCCCAGGTCTTGGCTGAGTCATTTCCTCCTTGCAGTTCAACATGTCATAAGGCCTACTGATTGGATTGACAGGCACAGTAGTATAATCCTCCACTCTTAATGTGCTTGCTTCTACAGGTCCTAGACCCCGCATCGGGTGCTGTACAGAGAACCTGTGCGCCCTCTCCCGCTCAGGCAGACACTCTGCTCTGGCTTAGCTTCTCTCTGTGCCTCATTTCTCGTCTACAGAAAAGAACTGGCTATGCCAACACTTGTCTACTTGTGTGGAAATCAGATAGATCTGATCTTGCTTTATGGTTTTCTTCAATCAAAAAAAAAGGGTTTAGGACAAGGAAGGAAAAGAAGGAAGTGAATAGGTAGAGAAATGAGCTACATACCCTGACAGTAGCAAGAAAACCAAACAAACAGAACAAAAATGAATTCTATTAAGTCACCTTAGAGTCATGGAGGCACCATGTATGTCAGAGTAGGCCTGCCCTCGGGCCTCAGTGGTTGATTTTTTCAGAAGCCAAGTTTCAGGTCGTTAACTACCGAGCAAATTAACCATTTGCAGCAGCTAGAAACTCCTTGGCTTTAGGTTGCTGCTTTTGTTGTTAAGTGCAATCGAGTCAAATACAGCTCACAGAGACTCTAGTAACAACAGATCTGAACCCTGTCCTATCCTGTACCATTCTCCTCATCTCTAACACACTAGAGCCCACAGCGGCAGTCACTGTGCAAACCCTCCTGGTTGAGAGTCCTTGGCAATGTCTCTATCGAGAACATGCCCAAAGTTTGAGAGACTAAGTTTCTCCATCCCTGCTTCCAGTGAGCACTCTGGCTGCACTTTCCAAGAATTATTAAAGTGGGCTATTTTATTAACATATGCTGTTTGTTAAGTTGTTATTATGTACTACAGAGTCTGAAAAAAACAACCCATAACTGACCATCTAATAGGTTTTCAGAGGCTGAAAATCACAAGGAAGGAAACTGCCCATCTTTCTCCCTCACAGTGGCTGGTTAATTTCAACAGCCTGTCTTTGGGTTGCCAACTTTTTACCACTAGGCCACTAGATACTCAATCTAAAGAGTGAATTCAATTTGGAGATCCAGGCTCAAATAACGATGTGGTATACGGTAGGTTATTTTACCAAACTGCCTCCATCTCCTCCTCTGGAGAATGGGATTGCTGTGAGGGTTAAATGACTGAGTGTGTGTATGTGTGTGCTGCACACATGCCTATGCTGGCTTTTTGTTGCTGTTGCTGCTATTGAACTGACTATGAATCACTGAGACCTTCTGAGCAACACGTTGGTAATTATTATTTAATGATCTCTAATTCTCTGCCACCCTTAATGAATCTACAGAAAAATTGTCCTTAGATAATATTTTCCTCTCTTGTCACACTGCCTCCTCTAAAATGTTAGTAATGAATATCTACAACTTAAAAGAAAACTCAAGTGAACTTAAAAATGAAGAAATTTGCCAATGGTGAGATATCAGACAAAAAGATGATATCAAAATCAGTCTACTGAAAAAAAGATGAACAGACTATGCCATTGTTCAGTGTCCCCAAGGCACTTCAGACCCACAGAAACCCTAAGTCCCAGAGAACGAAACCCTGCCTCCTGCACCAACCTCACATCCCACTGTGCTTACGGTCATTACTGCAGTCACTGTGTCACTCCAGCTCGTCGAGAGTCTTCCCCTCCTTTGCTGGCCTTCTACTTTTCCAAGCATGTTGTCTTTCCCAAGGATTGGCCTCATTTGATAAAGAGCCCAGTGTGTGAGATGCAGTCTCTCACCATCCTTGCCTGTAAGGTGCTCCTTGACTGCACTTTGTCCTAACAAAGTTTGTTTGTTCTCTGGAAAGTTGACAGTCTACTCAGCACCCCTTGACAACAACACAATTCAAAGGCTTTAATTCTTCTTGGTCTTCCTTGTTTATTGTCCAACTTTGACATGCACATGAAGCAAAGAAAATACCGTGACTTAGATCAGATGCTACCTAGCAACATGCCCGAGTATGGGAGGTGAAGCCTCATCATCTTTGCCTCCAAAGAGCACTCTGACTGCACCCTTGCCAAGATATATTTGTTTGTTCTACTGGCTGTCCATGGGATATTCAGTGCTCTTCTCCAACACCACAACAGCTCACATACTTTGGACATGTTGCTAGGAGGGTCTATTCCTTGGGATGGGACATGATGCTCCAAAAGGTGGAGGTTAGGTGAAGAAGAGGAAGACCCTCACCCAGGTGGACTGACACAGTGACCCCCACAATGGAATCTAGTGTGAGGAGGTGTGAGGAAGGCGCAGGATAGGACAGGGTCCAGATCTGTGGTTCATAGGGTCACTATGGGTCATACTCACCTTGATGGTACCTAACAACAACAACAAGATCAAATGCACTTTAGTCCTTAAATGACATCCTTGTTCTTTAGTACTCGCATTTTCAAAAGGTTCTTGACAGTATCTTTTGAGTTCCTAACCGCTGCTTTTATGGCTGTTGCTTATGTATCCAAGTACGATAACAATCTTTTTTTTCCCCAATTTTATACTGATTCACTTACAAAGTTCAAATACATTGTTTTTCACACAAGATCTTTTCCATTTTGTTCAGCCCTCCACCCATCAAATTGCACAATCCTATGATTAACATTCCCCCATCTTCACCCCTCTGCTTCCACCTTCCCCCCACCCCTTGGATCCTCAAACTCATCATTCTACAATAATAGTTTTATACAGTATTTGTCTTTGTGGAACTGAGATATTTCACTCAGCATAATGCTCTCCAGTCCCTCCCAAGTTAGATAATAATTTACAAAAGCATTGCTCCTGCATGCTGCATAGTATTTCTTTGTGTGAATGTACCATGATTTCTCAATCTATTCATTTCTGTTTGGACATCTCCACCAATCATGATTTTCTTACTGTTGCTGTGTACCACTGAGTCAGAACTGATCCATAACTGACCCTCCACCAGGTTTTCAAGGCAGTTTAATTGCACAGGAGGAGATTGCCCATCTTTCTCCCATGTAGTAGCTGGTGGATTCAAACTGCGTTCCTTTGAGACTGCAGCACAACTTCTTACCAATAGGCCACCAGTGCCTATTTATTGGTCCAATGACAAGCATTTCTTGATACTGAGATGAAATCTATATACATAAGGCTGTACTCTTTCATCTTCTGCAGTAAACATTTCAGGTCTTTACTTTCTGCTAGCAAGGTTGAGTCTTCTGCATAATATGGGTTGTTGATGAGTTTTTCCTCTAACTCCGAACCACCATTTATCATGGCTTGAGTGCTGCTGTAACGCGGGAGGTGCTGCTGTAACACTGGAGGTTATCTCATCACTATTTTAAATACCAGCAGGGTCATCCATGGTGGAAACATTTCTGCAGACCTTCTGAATAACATAGATTAAACAGGATTGGCCTTCTAGACTAAGCAGGATTGACCATAATCTACTTCTGAAATAATAAGCCCTTAAAAACCATGAAGATG
Organism: Elephantulus edwardii; assembly: GCF_000299155.1. Classification (NCBI taxonomy): domain Eukaryota; kingdom Metazoa; phylum Chordata; class Mammalia; order Macroscelidea; family Macroscelididae; genus Elephantulus; species Elephantulus edwardii. Next base: position 17,421,253 of record NW_006399793.1, on the reverse strand, counting down.
TTACCTCCTAAATAGATTTACTTGCCGAGGTGGTCCATGCAAGGGTAGGGATAATGTGTATCTCTAAATCTCTTTGAATAAAAGACAATTGTGTGTAAAGTACATGCATTATATTCATCTTCCTGTAGCTGTTGTGTAACATCTCAGAACAGAACTCTGTGTCTTCTGGATGGCAGCACAGATTCTTATCACTAGGCCAAAAAAGCTTCTTATATTCATATGTTGTTGTTGTTGTGTACCATAGAGTCAGAACCAACCCAAAGCTGACATTCCAGTGGGTTTTCAGTGGCTCTTAATCACACAGGAGGAGACTGCCCATCCTGCAGAGCAGCTGGTGGCCTCCAACTGCGTACCTTCAGGATTGTAGTGCAGCTTCTTGCCACTAGGCCACCAGTTGTTGTTGTTAAGTGCCGTAGAGTCGTAGACAACTCATAGAAACCCTATGAATGAAAGACCTGAACACCTGTATAGTTTTCACCCTTTCTCCAGGTTCATGGGGTTTCCGGAGGCAAGATATTTGGGAAGTGGATGCCACTCCTGCTTCCAAGCTTGTTTCCCCCCTGTATTTATATATGTGTGCATTTTCCAGAGTAAGAGTTCACTGTTTTCCCATCAGATTATAAAGAGATCATGGACCAAAAATGTAAGGAATGTTTGCCCTTTTTCTGCACTGAGGTCTTTTCTTTCTGTTCATGTTTAAGATATGCTCATCTGCTCAAACATGTGTACATGTATACACATACAAAGCACACACAATACAAACGCATGCAGAAGCAGCAGCAGTCTCGCTATCTCACAAGGGCACCAAGGTGAAAAAGCCCAAGTTCAAAACTCTTTAATCAGACAAACACATAATATTCAATTCATTGCAAAACATTCTCACTTCTTATATCAATTTAGCTTATTTTATTTCTGATTTTAAAAAGTATTGTCAGAATAGGAAGATAATATATTAAGTCTGTTATTATTAAAATAAACCTACGATGAATAACTTTAAATTATAATCACTGAATATACCTCTTGAAAGAAAAATTGGAATTTGAGTCAAAAGTTGAATTGCTTCTCTTACTCATAGATCTCCGTCATTTGATTTTTCTTTCTAAATGCCTCTTGTCTTTTTAATAAAGAAAAAATTTTAACCATACTTTGAACATTTACAATCTTGTAACAAACCTTATTTCCAATCTTATGACAATCTTATTTCAATCTTTCAACTTTATAAGTAAAACTTAAGTCTCTTTCCTTTTAAAAGAAGACAAAAACCTAACATATACAGTTTCACAGAGACAAAACCAACTAAGTGTTATCTCTGTTGAGGTAAAAACATTTTAGTCTATAATTTTCTGTTCACAGCACAGCAAGGAATTACCCTTTCTAACCACTAGGTGTCCCTGAACTACACATTCAGCATTCAAGAGACTATGTTACTACATCTAAGAAATCCGCAGCCACTCTGTTCTTTCTATCCGGAGTAAAGCATCGTTCTCTTTTACATTCAAGCCTTCATTAGTCTTTCAGCTTCCTTTTTTTTAGTATACAGTAATCTAGATGTATGATTCCAGACCTAATGGAGGATACTCACCTTTTAGAAAGGAAGCAGAAGACACAATTGTACTCAGAGAAAGAATTTTTACGCCAAGTCCATGTTGTTGCTGTTATGTGCCATCGAGTAGCTTGCGACTCATAGTGACACTATGTACAAGAGCTCTAAACGCCGTTCTATCCTGTGCCAACCTAGCCATCTCCAACACACTCATTCTCACCACTCCAGTCACAGAATCGATCCATCTCATCGAAGGTCTTCTTCTCCTTCGCTATCCCTCCACTCTGCCAAACATGATGTCCTTCTCCAAGGACCAGTCCCTCCTTGCAACATGCCCAAAGTATGTCAAACAAAGCTTCAGAATCTTTGACTCCAAGGAGCATTTCAGCTTCACCGTTTCCAGGACAAGCCTGTTTGTTCTCCTAGCAGTCCATGGTATATTCAACACTCTTCTCCAGCACCAGAGCTCAAAGACATCAATTCTCTTTCTATCATTCCTATTCACTGTCCAACTCTCTGATGCATAGCATGTAATTGCAAAGACTATAGCCTGGATCAGGCACACCTTAGTCTCCAGCTTGATGTCGTTGCACTTCAGTACTCTTAAGAGGTCCCTCACAGCTGACTTTCCCAATGCAAGTCGTCTCCTGATTTCCTGGCTGCTGTTACCAACAGCGTTGGCTGTGGAGCCAAGTAAACTAAAAACTGTTAACTATCTCAATCTCTTCACCATTCATACTGATGCTGCCAATTGGCCCAGTGGTGAGAATCTTTGTTTTCTTGATGTTGAGCTTCAATCCATACAGGAGGCTGCAGGCCTTGATCTTCTGCAGTAAGCGCTTCATGTCCTCCTCAGTTTCAGCAAGCAGGGTTGTGTCATCTTCATAACTCAGGTTGTTGATGACTCTTCCACCAATCCTGATGCCACATTCCTCCTCGTACAGCCCAGCGTCTCGGATGATCTGTTCTGCATACAGATTGAAAAGGTATGGAGACAGAATACATCCCTGACTGACCCCCTTCTTGATTTTGAACCATGCAGTGTTCCCTTGCTCTGTTCTGATGACTGCCTCTTGGTCCAAGTATAGGTTTAGCATTAGCACAATCAAATGTCTGGGATTCCCGTTCTTCTCAGAGTCAGCCACAGCTTGTTGTGATCCACACAGTCAAAAGCCTTTGCATAGTCAATGAAGCACAGATACCCCTTCTGGTATTCTTTGCTTTCCGCCAAGATCCATCTAACATTAGCTATAATAGCCCTAGTACCACGACCTCTTCTAAATCCAGCATGCACATCTGGCAGTTCTCTGTTGACATATTGTTCCAAACGTTTTTGGATAATTTTCAGCAGAAAGCAAAATTAAAAATGAATAACAAGTAATTTTAGCTCTCAATGATTTCCTTTAAGTTTTTTCTTTCAGAGTTCAGACTCAAGAGTGCTGTTTCTAAGTACAAAATTTCTATTCCTCAAACTCACATAAAACCATGCAAGAATCAGGGACTTAATTTGCAAGACTAGGGATGCCCACTTCATATGAGTAACTAACCAGGAAATTGGAGTCCTAATGATTTTTTAAAACTTTTTTAATTCATTTGTAAAATATTTTATATTTTATATTATTAAAGTAATAATGGATCTGTTAAATAAAAACAACAAAAACAACAAAGCATGTTGTGGTGGTTGTTATGTGCTATCGAATCGCTTGTGACTCTTATCGACCCTATGTACACCTGCTCTGAAGCCTGCCCTGTCCTGAGCCAGTCTCACTGACTCAGACACACCCACCTCCATTGCCCCAGTTACTATATCAATTCATCTCATCTGGGGTCATCTTCTTCCTCTACCCTTCCAAGCATGATGTCCTTCTCCAAGGAGTGGTCTCTCCTGGTCATGTGCCAAAAGTATGAAAATTCAAAATCCTAGCCTCTAAGGAGACACTTGGTTTCACCCTCTCCAAAACAGACCTCTTTGTTTATTTGCAGTTCTTGGTATGTTCAAGATTCATCTCCAGCACTACAACTCAAAGGCATCAATTCTTCTTCTGTTATCCTCAGTCACTGTCCAGCTCTCTGGTGCACTGTAAGTAACTGAGAAAACTATGGACTAGATCAGGCACATCTTAGCCTCTAGACTGACATCGTTGCTTCTCAGTACTTTGGAGAGGTCATTAACAGCAGATTTTTCCCAGTGCAATTCAATCTTTTTATTTCCTGACTGCTGGGGCCCAGAATGTTGATTGCGGAGCCAAGCAAACTGTACTTGTTAACAACCTCAATCTCTTCTCCATCTATTATGGTGCTGCCAAATGGTGAAAATCTTTGGTTTTTTTGTTGGGTTCCCCCCCCCCTTCTGGCCCAATAGTGAGAATCTTTGTTTCTTTGATGTTGAGGAAGCTTTGTTTTCTTGATGTTGAGCTTCAATCAAGATTGAAGATGGCAGTCCTTGACCCTCTTTAGCAAGCGCTTCAGGTTGTCTTCAGTTTCAGCAAGCCAGGTTGTGTCATCCACATAACATAGTTTATTGATGAGTCTTCCTCCAATCCTGATGCCACATTCTTCCTCATAAAGCCCAGCTTCCCAAATGATCCGTTCTCGCACTGCAGCTGGTCTCACATGCTAATGCCATGGTATCAAATAATCCAAGAATCTGTAACTCATGATGCATCTGAGTCTCTTTTATCTTTTCTGCATAGATGAGCACCAACTTCAATTTAAGGGGAGCTGCTGCTAGGAGAGGCTATTCCTTGGAAAGAGACATCATGCTTAAAAAGGTTATTTCTACTTGTTTTTACCTCCTGGTTATGGCATGATTCCATGCACACTGGAAGAACCATCTATGCAGAATTTCTACTTACCACCATCTCCTCAAGCGTAAGAATAATACATGTACTCCACACGAACAGTTCCCAAGGGGTTACAGTGCATACTAACCCAATCACTGGCGCTCTGGTGGCTGCAGCACAGTAGTAATAATCCCTAGGAAATCGGGCTGCTAACCCAAAAGCCAAACCACTCTGGTAGTTTCAATTTACTGACATCTCCCAGGGAGGAAGATGGGCAAATGTCTCCTACTAAGATTTATAGCCTGTTAGACTCGTGGAGGGTCTCTATGAGTCAGAAGCAAGGACAGTGAGTCAGAGTGAGTAATTCCTGATTAGTCCCCTGCCTCAGTTCCCATTCTCCCAGAATAATTAATACGGCTGGTCCGGCTGCCCCTTTGGTTCTAACCCTCTCACTGAAGACACTGTAGTGTGCTGTGTCTCCTCCCTCTGGAAGGGAGCTCTGATAGAGCCCAGTCCATACAGAGTTTCGCTGCTAACCCAAGGCTGCCGTGTTCTGGCGTTTTGAATCTAACAGCGTCTCCTAGGGCAATCTCCTCTTTTGCAATTTACTGCCTTGGAGACTGAATGGAAGGTCTGCTATAAGTCTGGACGTCAAATCAACGGTAATGAGTAAGAGGGTTTTTAAATACTCCTTTAAGGATCCCAGGTGTAGAAGTCTAAATACTGGGTGGCTAAGGAAAAGGTTGGAAGCTTGACCCTATACCAGATACTCTTTACAGGAAAAAACAAAACAAACATGTGCTAATTACTGCTTGTTAAGATTTACTGGTTCAGAAATACAATGGAGGGTTGCTCTGAGTTGGAATCAAGTTGATGGCAATGAGTTTGCCTGGATTTCCATAATCCTATGATTGTTTCTTTGCCTGTAACTTGATTTCTCTCCTCCTTTTATCTCCTACATTGGAATGTTCTGATGGTGAAGTTCAAATCCAACAGCAGCTCAGTGGGAGAAGGATAAGCAATTTCTTACTGCCTCAGAAGTCCACAGGAGGATCAGCTCTTAATCTGCTCTGACGCGGTGGCAATGAGAAACTTCCTATATGCCGGCAATTATCAATATCTGTTTTAGTTTCTCTGTTCTACACTCTTTTTCTCAATAATTTCAAACAAGAATTTTGGAGGTTAGAAGAATAAGAGAAAGCTTGAGCTCTTTCAAAGGAAATGTTTTAAGAGTCAGGAATGAGGAAGGGTGAGCTACGGAGAAGTCACTAAAGAAAGAGTAAGAGATGAGTGTTGGTAGTGGAAGGGACAAGGCCATGGGACCTGTGTCCTTCAATTTAAGTCTCACAAATGGTCCAATGACTGAATGTGTAGCAAACTAGAGTCATGCTATTCTAGGAACATGGCAGAGCTGTGTTACTGGGGTTAAGTATCATCTTAAAAATAGAAGAATATAAAGGAATGAAAGCTGTTTGTGGCAGCACCGTGATTAGCCTGCTCCAAGACAGAGTTACTCAAGATGTGCTGGGAAGTTCACTGGTGACAACTGACAAAAAGAAACTACTTTATGACATTAACTGGTCACAAGCTTATTACTTTTACAGATAAACTGACAGTATGATGAGTCTTCGGCTGTGCTACGAACCAGTAGGTCCATGGTTTAAAATGCACCAGGTGCTCCTCAGAAGAAACACGGCCAGTTTCCTCCCATTAACCGTTATAGCCTTAGAATCCCAATAGAAAGTTGGTGTAAGTCAGGCTCGACTTGACAGCAATGGCTTTTAGAATTTTGGCTTCATATATGCTATCAAACAGGTTCGTCCTAAAAAGGGTGAAGCCAGGCTGTCCCATGGAGGCAAGGGTTCTGAAGTTTCATTTGACATACTTTGGACATGTTGCAAGGAGGGAACCAGTCCTTGGAGAGGGACGTCATGCTTGGGAGGGTGGAGGGACAGCGCAGGAGAGGAAAACCCTCTATAAGGTGGATTGATTCAGTGACTGCAGTAATGGCGTAGGTGTGTTGGAGACAATGAGATTGGCACAGGATAGAGCAGAGTTTAGGGCTGTTGCACATAGGGTCGCTTTGAGTCGCAAGCGACTCGACTGTACATAACAACAACAACATCATGTATAAAAATCATGCTTTAGTCCTGCGGCAACATAAGTATAACACTATAGGCATGGTTTCAAGTAATTTTCTCTTTTGGTTTCAATTTATTTTTCATTGTTTCTTAGTGAAAACAATCATTCCACTATCTTTAAAATGTTAATAATGTCTAAAGAAGGAAAAACACAAACCATAAAATAGGGTATTAAGGGGAAACTAATATTGCATCTGTTTCCAGGACTAATGATGTAGTCTGAGGTTAGTAAATTTAACTTCCATTAAATTCTTGCGGTATTTTCTTAATACTTGATTCTGATTTTATCTGTCAGAAAGTAAAATCTTTCCAGAGATAGTTCTGTAATGTCCTCGGGTCTCAAAACTCTCAAGTACCCACAATAAATAATATGTTGTTTCTGTGTGGTATAATATTGGTATACTTACATGCTTTTTGCAAAAGCAAAGTGCTTAACTGTTTTTATAGTCATTCCATGTTCACTCACATAATATTCTGATGTTATAGATTCTTAATTTAAAAGCAGATTTTTTTTTGTTAAAGATACACTCTTACCTTACCTTCTGATTAAAAAAAAATGCATGAATACTGATGTGAAAGATCTTTGCTTTTTAGTTGTCAAATATATATTTATTAGTGTGACATATAGTTTGTTTTAAAATAAAAGGACTAACATTATGGATTGAATTCTGTCTTCTCAAAATGAATTCTCTCATAACCTCTGTACTTGTACATATGACCCTATTTGGAAATAGGACTTTTAATATGATAATGAGGCCACAGGAGAGTATGCTGAAGAGTAACCGAATAACTTGTGTGTTGTTAGGTGCCTTGAGTCAACTATGGCCCACAGTCCCCCTATAAATACCAGACAGAAACCCTGCCCTATCCCATGACATCCTCTTGATCACCATCATAATAAAACCCACTGTACAGTCAATCCATATACAGAGGGTTTTCCTCTCTTTCCCTGACCCTTTACTTTCCCCAGCATCATATTTTCTCCAAAGACTGGCCCCTCCTGACAACGTGCCCAACGTATGTAACATGCTTTGCCTAAATGAAGAGTGCCTCTCTGGTTGCACTCTCTCCAAGACAAACTTATTAGTTCTTTTTGCAGCCCATGGGCTATTCTTCTCTGGCATCACAATTCAAAGGTTTCAATTCTTCTTCATCTTCCATTGCTTGAGTCAGACACACCTTAGTCTTGAAACCTACATTTTTGCTTTTAATCACTTGACAGAGATCCCTGCAAGCATATTTGCTCAGTGTAACACATCTTTTAATGTCTTGTCTGCTGCTACCATGGCCGCTGACTGTGGGAAAGTAAAATTAAATCCTTGATAAATTCAATCTTTTCTCTGTCAATTCTGGTGTCGCCTATTGGTCCATTTGGGAGGATTTTTGTTTTCTTGATAGTGATTTGTAATCCATATTGAAGGCTATCATCTTTGATTGTCGTCAGTAAGTGATTCAAGTCCTCATCACTCTCTGCAAGCAAGGTTGTGTCCCATGCCTCATGGTCCACTCTGTCTCATGTCAGGTTTCTGGTTCTCTGCTGGGACTACTCTGGCTGTTTCTCCCATAGGTGCTAGTTTGGCTGGTGCAAGACTCTCTGGCCACAAAGGACATGCTGCATTCTCTTGCTTCTTCTTTGCTGGTGATGAGATTCTCCCAATTTTCTGCTGAATCTGCTTCATTCAGTGATGAGACTGGCAAATTCCCTTTCAGATAGGCTAACATGCCTTATTTGTGTTTTTCTGCTCATCCACATGGCAAAGTAAAGCTCAGTGGGCAGGAAAGCCAATTTGAACAATGTACCCTTTACATCACACTAAGGTGACTGACAAGGAAGAACCTTCCCTTGAAGCCACCACCCTGATTTGTACTTCTAGTCTCTAAAACTATGAGAAAATAAAAACATGTTCTTTAAAAATCATCTAATTATAATCTTTCTGGTATAGTAACATCAGCAGACTAAGACAACTACAAAGATTGATGAACAAGGAAGTTGTTTCTTACTTACAGGAAAAGCTTGGAAATACAGGACTAGCCAAAGAATTTGAGTACAATCCCATCAATGGTTAGAAATCATCAAGAAGTTCTACCTTTATTGCCAAGCAAAGTCTCTTTATTGAACTGATATTAACAATGGTAACAAGAATGTTGTTGTTATGCACCGTCGAGCTGAAACCCATTCATAGTTGACCCTGTAGCAGGTTTTTAGAGGCAATAAATCACACACAAGGAGACTGCTCATCTTTTTCCTTGGTGGATTCAAACCACCTGACTTAGGGTTCACAGTGCAGCTCCTTACCACTAGGCCACCAGAGCGCCCTAACAACAATAATACCTAGCATTTATAATTAAAACACTCCCCACGTGCAGCCCTGCACCAGACTTTTCATCTAGTATGTGTTGTTGATCTTCATGCTATCTCTTGCCATCTCTATTCTAAGGAACATTCTAGCTTTACTTCTTACAAGATAAGCTTGTTCTCTCTTCTGGTAGCCTGCAGTGTAGTCAATAATCTTCACCAACATATGATACAAGGGCCTAAACATAACAACAAGGGAGCTCTGGTGGCCTAATGATAAGATACTGCAATTCCAAATGTGAGCGGTTCGAACACACCAGCTGCTCCACAGAAGGAGGAACAATCTCCTGTGAGATTAATTGCCTCTGAAAACCCACTGGAGGGCCAGCTATGGGTTGGTTCAGACTCGATGATACTCAACAACAAAAACAAACATAGCAACAATTATTAAAATGGTACAGGACTGGATAGCGATTTGTTCTGTTTTACAGTTTCCTTATAATTTGGAAATGATTCAAGAACAACTCTTAACCAAACAGACTATGCCCATATTAAGAGATTAAAAAAATTCTACGTTGAGTAACTTGACCAAGGGTACACAACTACAAAGGTCATTTTTTTCCAAATCTAGGGTCTAAGTTAAGCGTTTCTTTACCGGCTACAACATGCTGCCATCAACACCAGAAACTGATGTCTTGTTAACTGAGTTGTGTGTACAGCTCTTCAGAGCAGCCAGAGTAGAGGAAAAGAACTTCAAACTGATTATAGTTCAGTAAAGGCAAGCAAAGCCAAAATGGAAAGAACTCGAATTTGTAAAATGTGCATGCAAAGAGAAGACTAATCAGAACATGAAAATGACAAATTTATGCCCTACTAGAAACATAATCTGCCTCCTAAAAAACAAGGTCAGCACAAGCATTTTGTAGTAAACAAATCTTTTTGATAGATGGTGTCAAAAACAGCAGTGATCCACTCAAAAAGAGTACTGAATGTGTGTTACAACAGTTCTAGCAGTAATCCAATCTGTCACATCAAGTTCCCAAAGCAGCTCACAACGCTTCTTCTGAATTTCACACTCCATGATTTTACCCCATACTATTCTCTTTCCAGTTGATAATATTAACCTAAATTTCATTAAAGCCTGATCCAATCCATGGTCTTTTCAATTACTCATAAGGCATCTGGAAGTTGGACTGTGAAGAAAGACAACAAAAAAAGGATCAATGCCTTTGAGTTGTGGTGCTGGAGAAGAGTACTAAATACACCATGGATTGCCAAGAGAACAAGCAAATATGTCTTAGAAAGCTGTGTAAATGCACCTGTCAAAGGGTCAAATTTAAGGAGATTCAGTCAGCACAGAAGGGGGCAGAGAACAGGACTAAATGTGAAAGAATCATAATTTCTGACAAGACCAGGTTATAAGCGGAGAAATGCAGGCACTAGAAGTCTAAAAACAGGCAAAGAAAGGGAGAGAGCAAACCATATCACATAGAATAATACATTGTAAGTTGTTAGGTGTGTTGCGTACAACTCAGAGCAACCCTATGAACAACAGATCTGAACCCTGTCCTATCCTGTGCTATCCTCACAAGATCTGATACACTCAAGCCCATTGCTATGTCTATCTTGCCGTGGGTCTTCCTCTTCCTCACCATCTCTCCACCTTTAGAAGCATGAATTTCAAAGATGATACCTGTCCAAGGAATAACCTCTCCTAGCAACATGCCCAAAGTATGTGTGAAACCAAGCTTTATCATCTTTGCCTGCAAAGAGAACTGTGGTTGCACCTTCTCTAAGACATAACTTTTTATTCTTTTGGTAGTCCATGAACTATTCAGTACCCATCTTCAATATCACAGTTCAAAGGCATCAATTTTTCTGTCACCCATACTCATTTCCTGGCTCTCAGAAGCATAGCAAGTAACTGAAAAGATCATGGCCTGAATCAGTGGCACTTTAGTCCTTTAACTGACATCATTGTGCCTCAATAATTTGAAGAGGTCTCTGACTATAGACTTTTCCAATGCAATACGTCTCCTGATCTCCTGACTTTTAGTATGAAGTGTATTGATTGTGGATCCAATATGATGGATTCATTGAAAGTCAGAAACTTTTCTCCATCTACTATGATGTTTCTTTTTTTATATGACTTTTTTATTATTAATTTTAATGAATATTTACAGAGACTTTGGGTTTCCATTCATTCATTGTTGCACTTTTATCCCTGCCCACCCCTCCCCCCCAATTCACCCTCGTCTTTGAAAAGTAAAAAAAAAATGATTTCATTGTTATATGATCCCTCCTCCCAAGTTCACTCCACTATGCAGCCTTCGTACTGGACTCCTGTCATGACAATAATACCATGATGTTTCTTATTGGTCCAGTGATGAGAATTTCTGTTTTCTTGACCTTGAGATGCAATCCATATTGAAGATTGCAGTGTTTAACTTTCTGCAGCAAGCACTTCAAGGCCTCCTTACTTCCAGCAAGCAATTGTGTCTCATCTGCATAAGGAAGGTTATTGATGAGTCTTCCTCCAATCCTGATGCCACATTCTTTTTCATAGAGTACAGCTTCTTGAATAATTTGCTTAGCATACAGATTAAATAGGTATGGAGAAAGAACACAACACTGATACATACCTTTCCTAGTTTTAAACTATGCAGTGTTTCCTTGCTCTGTTTGCACAATAGCCTCTTGGTGTAGGTGTAGGTTTCTCATGAGCACAATTAATGTTCTGGAATTTCCATTCTTCTCAATAGCCATAATTTGTTATGACCCACACGATCAACTACCTTTACATAGTCAGTAAAGCACAAATAGATATTCTTCTGAGATTCTTTGCTTTCAGCCAGGATCTATCTGACATCAGCAGTGATATCCCTGGTGCCACCACCTATCCGAAATCGAACTTGAACGTCTGGCATATCCCCATCTATGTACTTTTCTAGTTGCTTTGAATAACTTTCAGCAGTATTTTGCTTGATATTAATAATGTTGTTCAATAATATCCCCATTCTCCTGGATCACCTTTCTTGGGAATGGGAACAAACAGATTTCTTCTAGTCATTCTGCCTGGCATAGACTGCTGAGTACATCCAGGGATACAGCTGTTATTTGAAATATATGAATTGGTATCCCATAGATTTCTAAGGCATTATTTTTTGTCAATGCCTTCAGTGCAGCTTGAACTTCTCTCATTGTAAGAAGAGAGGGGGGAAAATAATAATGTTTAGATCCTTAGAGTTGTTGTTACGTTGGAGTCAGAACTCACTCAGCTAAATCTCCAGAGCAGCTGGTGAATTTGAACCATTGGCCTTAGGATTGGCAGTAAAGTTCTGTACCACTAAGTCACCAGAGCTCCCTTTGGACCTTCAGTAGGAAATAAAAATTAAACCTGTGTTGAATTTTCAAAGAGCAAAGCTGGATGCTAGAAGCAAAAATACAGGAACAAACGCCAGAATGTCTCGCAGTATTCAAAGATAAAGAGATCAAAGAGAGAAAACTATGAAGCTAGTTAATGAATGTCTACTATCAGAATTATCTGTGCTTAAGGAAGAAACAAGAAAAACAAAAATAACAAAAAGTGTAAAAAATTATTATATAACAGGAATTTCAGGAAAAATATTGGAGAAAAATATATATTTGTTTATTACATTTTTATATTATTATTTTAATGTAAGCAGTAGTCAGAACAGAGCAAGGACACTATATGGTTCACGATCCGGAAAGGTATGCATCACAGAAGCATTCAGCCTCCATACCTTTTCAATCTATATGCAGATTTGGGAGGCTGGACTTTATGTAGAGAAATGTGGCATCAGGATTGGAGAGAGACTTATCAACAACCTGTGTTATGCAGATGACATAATCCTGCTTGCTGAAACGGAAGAGGACATAAAGTGTTTGCTGCAGACGGTCAAGGACGGTAGTCTTCAATATGGATTGGAGCTCAATATCAAGAAAACAAAGATTCTCACTCTGGGCCAATTAGCAGTTCATAATGGACGGAGAAGAAACTGAGATGTTGATAACTTCAGCTTGCATTGGCTCCACAATCAACATTCTTGGTACCAGCAATTAGGAATCAAAAGATGAATTGCACTGGGAAAATCTGCTGTCAGGGACCTCTCTAAAGTACTGAAGAACAACTATGTCAGTCTGGAAACTAAGGAGACAAGGGTGAGTCTGACCAAGGCCATCGTTTTTGCAATTAGTTGCGATGCATTCAAGAGCTGGACAATAATTCAGGATGATAAAACAAGGATCGATGCCTTTGAGTTGTGGTGCTGGAGAAGAGTGTTGAACATACCATGGACTGCCAGGAGAACAAACAGGTCTGTCTAGGAGAGGGTGAAACCAAGCTACTCCTTGGAGGCAAGGATTTTGAGGCTCTGGCTTACATACTTTGGGCACATGACCAGGAGGGACCTGTCCCTTGAGAGGGAGCTCATGCTTGGAAGGGTGGAGAGACAGCACAGGAGAGGATGAGATGGATTGACTCATTGACTGGAGAAATGGGATTAGGTCTGTGGCAGATGATGAGATTGGCTCAGGATAGGGCAGGTTTCAGAGTTAAGCTAATGTACACGGGGTCGCTATGAGTCACAGACACCTCGATGGCACATAACAACAACGAAAAATGTAAAACATATATAATAGGTACGATGTGGAAACACTGCTCCTTCGAGGTGAAAACAGTCAATGTAGGTCTCACGTATTCTGGGCATGTTGTCAGGAGAGGTCAATCCCTAGATGGGGATATCATACTTAGAAAATTGGAGAGTAAGTGAAGGAGACAAAGACACTCAATTTGATGGATAGATGTAATGCCTGCCTGCAACAATGGGTTTAAGCACAGCAGAGATTGTGAGGGTGACTCAGGATTGCTCAGGGTTTTGTTCCGTTGTTCACAGGGTTCTATGAGATAGAGTCAACTCCTAACAACATCATATTAAAAAGTCACATTTCCTGATGACATTTTTCATTTATAAAGATTTATGTGTTACAAAGCCCATTATTTTTCATTTTCATTTTAGACCCTGTTGATATATTTTTGTCACACTCAAAAAATTATAATAGTCACTATATACTAGTCAACACTCTTGGCACCAGCAGTCAGGAAATCAAAAAGTGTATCGCGATGGGAAAGTCTGCTGTTAGGGACCTCTCTAAAGTACTC
>NW_006399793.1:17404770-17406898 GCF_000299155.1 Elephantulus edwardii | reverse complement strand
TGGCGCAGGATAGAGCAGGGTTTAGGGCTGTTGTGCATAGGGTCGCTATGAGTCGGAAACGACTCAACGGCACATAACAACAACAACAACATATACTATATACATATATATAAAATACATATGTACTATGTATGTACATATATACACATATACATACACATGTACACATTCACACACATACAAACACACACACACACACACATATATACTTAGGAAAAAAGGTAGAGAAATCTATTGAGATATAGATAGTGGTAATAGCTCTGGATGCTAGGATTCTAGATGATGTCTTACTGTAAAGTCTTCTGTAACTTTGTATATTTCCTTAAATGCCTATGTATTAGCTATCTGATCATGAAAAAAGTTTTTTAAATCAATATGTATGATAAATATAAACACACATTATTACCATACTAATTCAAGAATATACAACACAAAATTTTAAAGTTGTAGTTTGAACTAAGTAGTAGGACTCTAGGTAGTTTTATTTCTTTTCACGAAATGCATTATTTTTAGTCACATGAAGAAGATAAACTTAATTTAAAAAAAAAGAATTTAAAAGAATGGTTGAGTGATTAAAATACTGAATTCATTCATTTTAGGAAGAATAGTAAACACCAAGGGTAAGAATGTCATCAACACTATTACGATAATGAGAGAAAATGCATTGAAAATATTTTCCTGGAAGGCACTATTCTAAGGTTACAAGTGTAAGCTTATGAAAGACTTCTATTTTCTAACCCATAGAAGTATGTTTGTTTTGTAATTTTTAGTTTTCAAAATTGTCCCTGTGAGATCATCTTGACCATTAAATTCCACTCCTCAGGACTTCCGTGATCTGTGTTGCTAAAATGCTTCTACTCCTCCAGTGTGTCCTGGTTGAGTCCATTAAATACTTTAAATAGATTTGATTATAGGTTGTAAAGCCTTCTTTGTTCCATTGCAATTAAAGAGGCTGATGGTAAATGTTTTAATTTTTCCCTTTCTTGCTCCTTCATGATTGTATCTTTGGCTTGTTGATCTTTCAATAACTTTTGGTTCTATAAACCCTCCACATCTGGGAAGGACATTAATGAATAACGATGGATCTAACAAAAGACCCAATAAAATCTATTTAGAACAATCAATCATATGATATCACAAGGGAAGCATTTGCCCAAGAATTAGTCTCAGGAAGCAGGACAGGACAGGAGAGGAGGGCGGGGAGATGGTAAACATAAGGAGGCAGTGGGAGGAAGGCCCTTGCATTGTGGGGACTGCCATCAATGTCATAGAACAAAAGGTATATGAATTGTTGAACAAGTAATTTCTTCTGTAAACTTTACCTCAAATCATAATAAATTTTTTAAACAGAAGCAAACACCAGGTAAAAAAATAAACAGTAAATTTTCATGTGTGCTGAATCTACATCATACTAAGCATTTATACTGCAAATGTAACATGTTGTTGTTGTTGTTGTTGTTAAGCGCCATTGAGTGGTAGGCAACTCGTGTTGCTGTTGTTACGTGCTGTCGAGTTGCCTGCGACTCATAGCAAACCTATGTACAACAGCCCTAAACTCTGCTCTATCCTGTGCCAATCGCACTGTCTCTGACACACCCATACCGATTATCCCAGTCACTGAATCACTCCACCTCCTAGAGGGCCTTCCCCTCCTGCACCTACCCTCCACCCTCCAAAGCATGATGTCCTTCTCTAAGGACGAGTCTCTCCTTACAACATGTCCAAAATATGTCAGACGAAGCCTCAGAATGCTTGCCTCCAAGAAGCAGCCCAGTTTAACCCTCTTCAGGATGAATCTGTTTGTTTTCCTAGCATTCCATGGTACCCTTAATACTCTTCTTCAGCATCACAGCTCAAAGGCATCAATTCTCCTTCTATCCTCCTTGGTCACTGTCCAACTCTCTGATACATAACAAGTGATTGCAATGACCATGCCCTGTATCAGACGCACCTTAGTCTCCAGAGAGACACCACTGCTCTTCAGTACTTTCGAGAGGTCCCTAAGAGCAGACTTCCCCAATGCAATACACCTTTTAATTTCCTGGCTGCTGGTGCCAAGAGTGTTGACTGTGGAGCCAAGCAGACTAAAGCTGTGAACAATTTCAATCTCTTCACCATCCATCCTGAT
>NW_006399793.1:17386927-17404541 GCF_000299155.1 Elephantulus edwardii | reverse complement strand
GCATAAGCCCTTCCCAGTTTTGAACCATGCAGTGTTTCCTTGCTCTGTTCTGATGACTGCCTCTTCGTCCAAGTATAGGTTTCACATCAGAACGATCAAGTGTTCTGGGATTCCCATTCTTTTCAGAGTCAGCCACAGTTTGTTATGATCCACACAGTCAAACGCCTTTGTATAATCAATGAAACACAGATATACATTCCTCTGGTATCCCTGCTTTCAGCCAAGATCCATCTAACATTAGCTACAATATCACTAGTACCACGACTCCTTCTAAACCCAGCCTGGACTTCTGGCAGTTCTCTGCTGATGTGCTATTCCAGTCATTTTTGGATAATCTTCTATAGAATACTGCTTGCATGTGAAATCCATGATATTGTTCTATAGCTTCCACACTCTGTTGGGTCACCCTTCTTTGGAAGGCAGCTCATAGTAACCCTATAAACAAAAGACCTGAACACTTGTATAGCTTTCATCCTTTCTTCAGGTTCATAGGGTTTCCGGAGGCAAGCTGCATTGGAAGTGGATGCCACTCCTGCTTCCAAGCTTGTTTTAATCGGGGAGCTACAGCAAACCCTGTCCACCATGAGTAATCATTATCACATTTAGCACATTAGTGTCACAGTGTTCAGCTTCACAGCAACTATGAGTTACCTCTGTACAGCAAGTGGACAGACCAGGGATATACGACCTAGAAGAATGTTTGACCAAAACCAACTGAAAACAGGCCTGAGAGCTGCAGATTAAAGTCACCTACTTTTGGGTTGGTAGCATCACCTTCTCTCCAGTAGGCCAAATGATCTCTCTCTACGTAGTAAGTGATATTTCAGGGGTAGTTTGGAGTTTTTTTATGTTTTTGATTCAAATGAAATTGCTGCAAACATCTCACGATCACGTAGTAGCTGGATACTTCTCATTACTATCAGTCAAATTTGACTCATTTTGACCCTCCAAGGGGTTTCCAAGTGTACAAATGCTGGCAGGAGTGATTACCTATTCTCCTCCGTGATGTGCCATCATATCCACACTACAATTCCCAGCAACCCTATTTACAACATGTTTCGCCCTCCTCACAGTCTCTGATAGCTCTAGCCTGCTGTTGCAGGCACTGTGTCAACCCATTTCATTGAGGGTCTTCCTTTCTCTGACCTCTGCCTTTCCCAGTATAATGTCCTTTTCCAAGGACTAGCCCCTCTTGATAAAATGC
Organism: Elephantulus edwardii; assembly: GCF_000299155.1. NCBI lineage: Eukaryota > Metazoa > Chordata > Mammalia > Macroscelidea > Macroscelididae > Elephantulus > Elephantulus edwardii. The sequence goes on along the minus strand of NW_006399793.1, from coordinate 17,403,337 downwards.
TCAAAATATGTGGGATGATTTTCACCCTCTGTGCCTTTAAGTACCCTGATTGCACTTCTGCTAAGACAGACTTGCTCATTCTTTTTCCAGTCAGTGAGATACTTCATGCTCATCTCCAACATTGAAATTCAAAGGAAATGAAGAAGTGGCTGGTGGATTTGAACCATTGACTTTTCAGTTAGTAGCCCAACACCTAATCTATTGCACCACTTGAGTTCTTTAGTAGCTATATGTTGTTCTGTGTTACAGAGGTGGAACCAATTGTATGAGGGTAATATTTTTTAAAAAGAAACCATTTACAATAGCCAGGGAGAAAGAGTTCAGAGATTCACACAGCTATATCTAACCTTCAATATTTTTATATATAAAAGGCAAGAAAAACAAAACAAAACAAAACCCTCCACTACCTCAGAGCAGTTTCTGAGTCACAGTGGCCTTCCATCAGCTTTCTGAGGTTATAAATCTTTATAACAGAGGCCTCCCATCTGTCCTCCCATGGACTGTTTGGCAGATTCAAACTGCTGGCCTTTACATTATCATGAAGGTGGTCCTTTTAGTTCTAATTGTTTTTTTCCTTGATTGTATCTTTCTGAAGCCCTCCTCTGCGCCTTTCATCTTGTGCCTCCAAGTAAAATACAGGATATTAACACAGGGAGAAAGAATAATACCAAATATACAAAGCAAATTTCCAGATTGACTTTATCCCAAAGACCTTAATTTGTGCTTAAAAATTTACCAAGGATTTTGGCCAATTCTTCTGGAAATAATGTATTTCACCTTTGGGGCTAAATGCTAGTTGTTGTTATGTGCCATCGAGTCACCTGTGACTCGTAGCAACCTTATGTACAATAGCCCTAAACCCTGCTCTCTTCCTTGCCAATCTCACTGTCTCCAGCATGCCTATCTGCATTACCCTAAACACTAAATCAATGCACCTGATCGAGGATCTTCCTCTCCTGCATTATAAACTGCTTAATTTCACTTTTTGTCCAACAAAGCAACAAGTAAGGAAACATTTGGAGAAAATTAATCCATTTTGAGAAATCTTTGTCTAGTAATCATGGGAAGACAAATAAATCAAATTCACTGCCAATGAGTCTTTCCACCTCACAGTGGTTCTAAAGGAGAGTAGCTTTCAAGATCCACATCTTTCTCCTGCAGAGTGGCCAGGGGATTCAAACCGACGCCCTTTCAAAGAGCACACAAGTATTTTAACCACTGTGCCACCAGGGCTCCTTTGGAGAACACAAGGAAATGGTAAATGACCATGGATAGGAAGCAGAACCCAGAATGAATTTCAGTTGTAGACTGCTTTATAACCCTGAACATGAAAGGCTAAATGAATGTACAACATAGGGCGGTAGTCTCCAGGTCCACGTTATCTCATCACTGACTTATTTGTATATAGTATTTCAGAGTTTACATGCAGTAATTAGATACAGACCTTCTGGTGACAGAATGCAAACATGTCCAAAATAGAAATATATCGTGATCACCAAGTCATCCCACACCATGCTTGCCTGTCCATCCCCACAAATAGTTATGAGCAGAGCTTGGTGAGGTGATAAACCATCTTTAATCTTGGACTACATTAAATTTCTATGCTGATGTCAATCAGGAGAACAAGGCAAAGATCTTATTCTTCTTTGTTCTCTGACTGGGACAGACAAGGACAGACTGATACATTTAGACGTTTGCACAAAGATGGTTGTTGTGGTGGTGTGTACCGTTGAGTTGGAACAGACTCATAGCTGACCCTCCAGTAAGTTATCAGAGGTTGTTAATCACAGAGGAGGAGACTGCTCATTCTTCTCGTGCAGGGTACCTGGTGGACTCGAACCATGTACCTTTGGGATTGTAGTGCAGCTTCTTGCCACTAGGCCACCAGAGCTCCCTATATTTAGGGAAATTAGGCTTTTGCACAAAAACAGTAGCAGTTGTAAATCTGGATTTCCCAGTAATGTTATGAAACAATATCAAAATGAATTAAATTTCTGATAAATTTATCTTCTTCAGGCTCTCAGTGTCTAACAGAAAGGATAATCTGCCTCTGTTGTTGCTTTATATGCCACTGAGTCAACTATAACTCACTGTGACCCTGTGAACCCTGCCCTATCCAGAGCCAATGTCACTGTCTCTGACACACAGATGACTTCTTTGTTACACTGTGTCAATCTATCTCATCCAAGGTCTTCCTCTCCTGCACTGACCCTATACTCTTCCAAGCATGATGTTCTTCTTCAAGGACTTGTCCCTCCTGGCAACATCCCCAAAATACGTGAGATGGAGCTTCAAAATCCTTGCCTCCAAGGAGCAACTGGTTTCACTTTCTCCAGAAAATACCTGTTTGTTCTCTTAGTAGTATGTTCAAGACTCTTCTCCAGCACCACAACTCAAAGGCATTGATCCCTCTTCTGTCATCTTTAGTCATTGCCCAGCTCTCAGATGTATAGCAAGTAATTGAGGAAACCATGGCTTGGATCAGGTGCACCTTAGTCTAGAGACTAAGCATTGCTTCTCAGTACTCTGGCATGCAAATATATACTTTATAATCAGGTCCTTTAGAAACTCAGCTTTTTAAAGTATATTCCCAGATAAATGATCTCATGAATTAAATATTTAGGCAAATAGTGAATTCTTCCTGTTTGAACACAATGGAGGGCTTTTATTCTCCAGGTCAGGAAATATTGTTCTTGGAATGTGGCATCAGGATTGGAGTAAGGCTTTTCAAAAACCGGTGACATGCAGATGACACAACCTTTGCTTGCTGAAACTGAGGAGGACTTGAAGCACTTGCTGTAGAAAGTCAAGGACTGTAGTCTTCAATATGCATTGAAGCTCAACATCAAGAAGACAAAGATTCTCATCCCCGGGCCAATTGGCAGCATTATGGTAAATGAAGAAGAGATTGAGGGTATTACCAGTTTCAGCTTGCTTGGCTCCACAGTCAGTTCTCTTGGCACCAGCAGTCAGGATATCAAAAGAAGAATTGCATTGGGAAAATCTGCTGTCAGGGATTTCTCCATATTACTGAGAAGCAATTATGTCAGTCTAGGGGTATCTCATCCAGGCCATGGTCTTTGTAATTATTTGTTATTCATCAGAGAGTGAGACAATGACTTAAGGATGACAAAAGAAGATTAGATGCCTTTGAGTAATGCTGGAGAAGAGTACTGGACAGAATAATGGACCACAAAAACAACAAACAGAGAGGGTAAACCAAGTTTCTCCTTGGAGGCTAGGATTCTGAAGCTCCATCTCACATACTTTTGGGCACATAGCCAGGAAAACCCAGTCCTCAGAAAAGGACATCATGCTTAGAAGGGGCAAGGGACACCACAGGAGAAGATTCCAGATGAGAAGGATCTACACAGTAACTGGAGTTATGGGTATATGTGTGTCAGAGTCAGTGAGACTAGCCCACGATACAGCAAGCTTCAGAGCTGTTGTACATAGGGTCATCATGAGTCTCAGGTGGCTTGATGACACATAAAAACAACAAACCCTAATTGCCTTCTTATATTTGGAATAGTTTGAAAATTAGCAGGAGAAAAAACTAAACTTCCAAAGATACTGAATGCTGAAGATAAAACAAGAAATTAATTCATCACTTTAAGTCTTCTAAATTTTCACAGACGTTTCAGGATATGGCTCTAAGATCTTTAAAAGTTGAAAAAGACACAAATGTAAAAAAGGTAGTCAGAGGGAAGCAAGTCCAGTATCTCTTTGCAGGATATCACTTCCTACAAGCCTGGAAAATAGCCTAGTGTTGAGAGTGCTGAGAATGCTTCAGTGAAAGGAAAAATTCATGGACTCAAAGAAAGTCCATCTCAAAGTGTGAAAGTTAGATTTGACTAGGATTTCCCTTGAACTGATCCAAATGAAAAGAGTTCTTTTTCTCTTCCTTTTGCTTTTGAGCCTGAATGCCTGGTAAATCTAGACTATTCCTGTCTGTACGTCCATGGAAAAAAGATTTCCCTTTCTAGTACAACATTTTGTGGTTGTTTTTTTTTTCTAAACCCATATATTCATAAAAAACAACAAAAACATAAAAACTCATTCCTAAAGGTTCATTTTCAAGGAGCTTTTCCTTTTTACTTCTTTTTAATGGTTTCTATTTATATTCTTGAATAAAGTCTGAATTAAAACCAAACTTGTCAGCATTTTAGTAGGAACTCTTTTTTATTCAGTTATTTAGTGTTTCAAGACAAAATCACAACTTAAAACCAAGGGAAAATGAAAATATTGTTAATAATATTACCTCATCTCCTCCTTTCTTTTCTCCTCCTGGTCTAGAAGGTGATCCACTGGTTTTCTCATTGACATGCTATAAAAAAACATTAAAAAACAAAAGATCATCTGTATTAGAGACAGTGACAGAGTCACTTTAATCACAAAACTAAATGCATAGACTTTATAGACATAGACCCCTTTAATCTTCCTCCTGAAAATGATGGTAATTCTATATCAACACAGATGGCTTTCAAAAATCAAGTAGTAGCTACAAATATTCACTTGGAATCTAGGACACCAGTCTATAATTAACCAGATGCAGACCTCACAGTAATGAAAAGTCACAATCTCATTCCTACAAAAGGCCTCAAGGAATTTTAAAGTCCAAATTGCTATCTCCAAATACATCTGATTCCTCATGAAGATAAGATCTATAAAGACCATGCAAAACCGGAAGCTATAGTTACATCTCATTTTACTGCGGATATAAAGGGACAACAGCTTTCTAAGCTATCCATCACTTCTGACAGCCAATGGGAATTCCTTAGACTTCCAAGAATTCACCAATTTTAAAAGATACAGCCTGAAGTGGTAAGGTCGTATTTGAAATTTCTTCTGTTTATTATGCTACAGAATTTTATTATGTTTAGAAATAGAATTATATGAATTACATTTCATACCATGATATTTGAAATTAATATTAGTCTTCTCTAGACACATAAAACCTTTAAGTAGCTTATGTACTCATTTTCTTTGATGCTGGTCAAATAAAATACTATAAAGCCACTGAATTTTTTAAAAATGGAAAAGTTATAAAGTTCCTCAAAAGGTAATACAAATAATTATTTCATTTTCTATGAGACCAGAAGAAATGGTTTGTGCTCACCTACCATTACATAATATTTTGAAAAAAGAGTTTATCTAACAATCCCGATTAAAAAGAGGAAATCAGAACCAAATTTTGAATCCTCATGAAATCCAGACATTCTGCAATCATGGACACTGAATGTGTTCCTCACTATAGTGCTCTAAATTATTTTTAAATCTGAAATGATATGCAAAAAAATACTTCCTAAAGTTTTCTTGAAATCAAACGGCAGTTTAACTTAACTGGTAAAGTATGATTGCTCAAGCACTGAGTTCTTTTAAGATGTTTATGGGATCAAAGTGGACAATATGAACTACTGGATAGGAAATGTAGGGTCAATGAATTTATATTAATTTATAATCAATTAATTTCTATTACTGGTACATTAACAAATCAGAAAATCACAATGGAAAAAATGCAGTGTCATTGAAGTGTGCATTCATAAAGAACTGGTATCAGTTCTGCTGTGAATATTCTAAACAAGAACAAATAAATACTTTCTTTAAATAATAATAAGTCTGCAGTTAGAGACCTCTCTCAAGTACTGAAGAGCAATGATGTAAGTCTGGAAACTAAGGTGAGCCTGATAGAGGCCATGGTCTTTGTAATCACTTGCTATGCATTAGAGAGCTGGACAATGACTAGGGATTTTAGAAGGAGAACTGAAGCCTTTGAAATGTGGTATTGGAGAAGAGTACTGAATATACCATGGACTGCTAAGAGAATGAACAGGTTTGTCCTTGAGAGGGGGAAGCCAAGCTGCTCCTTGGAGGCAAGGACTCTGAAGCTTTGTCTAATATACTTTGGACATGTTGCAAAGAGGGATTAGTCCTTCTAGAAGGAGGTCATTTTGGGGAGGGTGGAGGGACAGTGTAGGAGAGGAAGACCCTCTATGAGGTGGACTGATTCAATGACGGGTACTCAAGGTAGGTGTGTCAGAGACAATGAGATTGGCACAGGTAGAGCAGGGTTTAGGGCTGTTGTACATAGGGTCTCTATGAGTTGCAGGTGACTCAACAGCACATAGCAACAACAATAAATAATAATTACTAAAAAACAGCAAAGATCTATTTTATTTACTTCATAATGCAGCATATACAAGAAAGTAAGAAAAAAACAGTCAGATTTGGGTTCAACTCTGACAACCTTTTGTTAAACCAAAATTTAAAACATTATGTTCCCGAGAATCACAATCTGCCCATATAGTTCAATTAGACATTTTAATTAAGGTGATATTATTATTATTATTATTATTATTATTATTATTATTATTATTATTATTTACAAGGCACTTTCAAATATTTTCTTCCTCTTCTCTCTATATGTTATTGTTGTTGTTGTTGTTGTTGCTGTTATGTGCCATCAAGTCACTTGTGACTCATAGAGACCTATGTACAACAGCTCTGAAATCTGCTCTATCCTGTGCCAACGTTTCTGTCTCCAATACATCTAAACTCATTATCCCAGTTACTCTATCAATCCATCTCATTGATGGTCTCACTCTCTTTCTCCATCCCTCAACCCCTGCAAGTATGATGTTCCTCTCCAAGGACTGGTCCTTCCTTGCAACATTCCCACAGTATATCACATGAAGCCTAAGAATCCTTGCCTCCAAGGAGCAGCTTGGCTTGATCCTCTCTAGGACAAACCTGTTTGTCCTCCTGGCAGTTCACGGTATATTAAAAACTCTTCTCCAGCATCACAGTGCAAAGACATCAATTCTTTTCTATCATTCCCAGTCACTGTCCAGATCTCTGATGCATAGCAAGTATTGTGAACACTATGGCCTGGATCAGAAGCATCTTAGTCTCCAGACTGACGTCATTGTTCTTCAGTACTCTGGAGAGGTCCCTGACAGGTGACTTTACCAACACAATTTGTCTCTTGATTTCTTGACTGCTGGTACCAAGAATGTTGATTGTGGAGTCAAGCAAACAGAACCATTCCGGGAAGTAGCAGCATATGATCAAGAACCAATAGTACTAAGGAAGAAGTCCAAGCTAAACTGAAGACAATGGAAACAAATAAGGCCCCAAGAATTGATGGAACAACAACTGAAGTGTTTCAGGAAACAAAGGAAATCCTGAAGGTGCTCATCAATCTCTGCCAGAAAATAGGGAAGACAGCCACACAGCCCATTTACTGGAAGAGATCTATACTCATTGCCATTCCCAAATGAGGAAAACAACAAAATGTGGAAATTATTGAACAATATCATTAATATCACATGCAAGTGAAATCTTGCTGAAGATTATTCAGAAATGGCTGGAATAGTACATTGACAAAAAACTGACAGAAATTCAGATTGGATTCAAATAGGCCTTGATACAAGTGATATAACTGATGATGTCAGATGGATCTTAAATTAAAACACAGATAACAGAAAAATGTTTACTTATGTTATATTGATTATGCAAAGGTCTTTGTGTGGGTCATACAAAATTTTGGGTAACACTGAGAAGAATGAGAAAACCAGAACACTTAATTGTGCTCATGAAAAACTTATACATGGGTAAGAACCAGTTGTCCAAACAGTAAAAGGGAACACTGCATAATTTAAAATCTGGAAAGGCATGCATGAGTGTTGTATATTTTCCCCATACCTACTCAATCTCTACACTGGGCAAATTAATAATTATAATGCTACTAAGAAGAATGTGGCTTCAAGATTGTAGGAAGATTCATTAACAACCTACTGTAACAGATAATCTTATGTGGAGTTTCTTTCAATATAGCTATGCTAGTCATCACTTGACTTTACCATGTAGATGCTTGGGAATAGGGCATATTAGCCTATCCACAAAGGAATTAGCTATCTACCAATCCACAAAGAGATTGGTTAATCTCACCAATCCACAACAGGATTGGCTAGTCCTGCCATTAAGTTGAGCAAGCAGCAGTAGAAGGAAAGGCCTCCACACCACCAGCAATTTAAAAAAAAAAAAAAAGAAAAGAAAAGAAAAAAGAAACCTCACTGTCAGGAAATGAGCAAATAAGAAGCTCTACAGAACCAACAGCCATAGCAGTCACAGCAGAGAACGTGAGCCAGGACCTTGAGACTGCTACACCACTGGAATCAGTGCTAAGGGTCTTTGCCTAAATTTATTGGACAACTGGGTGAGGGGTAATAATCCACAGGACTGAGAACTGTGTAACACTGGCTAAAACTAAGGAGGGGAGCCAATACCTGAGGACTGAGAACTTTATAATACTTGTCTAAAGCAATGAGGCTCAAAGCTGAGGTTCCTGGGGGCATATTTCAGAAGCTGCTTTGATTGTATTCTGCTACTAATCTGGATTATAACCTTTGATTTCCCAAAAATGGTTCTGTGTGGTCTGTGAGCAATTCTGTCAGATTTTGGACACGTACAGCAGTAGACTGGTGCTGAGATGAGCAGAAAAAGGTATGAGAACATGAGGGGCATGTCTGACTCACTGGAATTGGTTTTGTGTTACTGATGCTGTTAATAGGGACAGTTCCCCTTCGTAAAGTTGGTAAAGGTCAGATATGGTCATCTTCATGTAGTCTTTGCTCTTTTTACATCTTGTTTACATAAAGACTCCAAGATCTGAATCACATTAGAACAAAGACTACAGTCTTCAATATGGGTTACATCTCAATATCAAGAAAACAAAAATTCTCACCGCTGGACCAACAGGGCAGCATCATGGCAGGTGAAGAAAAGACTGAGGTTGCCTATTACTTTATTTTACTTGAATCCACAATCAACACTCATGGGAGCAACAGACAAGAAATCAAAAGACATGCTGAGTTGGGCAAATCTGCTGTCAAAGATCTATCCAAAGTTCTAAAGAGGAATGAGATGCACTTGAACAAATCATAGGGTTTTAAATTGCTACCTAGGCATCTGAAAGCTGGGTAATGAATCAAAAAGGATAAAAGAAGAAGTGATGCTTCTGAACTGTGGTGGTGGTGGCAGCAAAGAACACTGAATATATCATGGACAGTCAAAAAAAACAATCAAATCTGTCCTGAAAGTACTCTTGAGTTGGAACCAACTTAGCTTACTGCACAGTAGGTTTTCAGAGGCAGTAAACTGCATGGGCTTCAATCACATGGAAGATTGCAGTCCTTGACCTTCTGCAGCTAATGCTTCAAGTCCTCCTCAGTTTTAGCAAGTAAGGTTGTGTACCTGCATAAAGCAAGTTGTTGATGAATCCTCCTTAAATCCTGGTACCATATTCCTCCTTATAAGCCCAGCCTCCCAAATGATCTGTCCTACATAATAGATTTAAAAGTATGGAGAGAAAATGCATTCCTGATTCACTCCTCCCTAATTCCGAACCACGCAGTGAGGACTAGTCTTGAATATGGATTTAAGCTCAACATCAAGAAAACAAATATTCTCTCCACTCGACTGATTGGCAACACTGTGATAGATAGAGAAGAGATTATGATGTTAACCATTTCAACTTGCTTGGTTCAACAATCAACATGCTTGGCATTAGCAGTCAGGAAATCAAAAGACTAATTGCATTAGGAAAATCAGCCATCAGGGACTTCTCCAGAGTGCTAAAAAGCAATAATGTCAGTCTAGAGACTGATTCAGGGCATGGTCTTCCTAATTACTTGCTAACATCAGAGAGCTAGACAATGATTAAAGATAATAGGAGAAGAATCAGTGCCTTTTACTTGTAGTGCTGGAGAAGAATTTTGAACATAGCATGAACTGTCAAGAGAACAAACAGGCTTGTCTTGGAGAGGGTCAAATTAAGTTGTTCCGCGGAACCAAGGATTTTGGAGCTCAGTCTGACATATGCTGGTCATGTTGTCAGGAGGGACCAGACCCTGGAGAAGGACATCATGCTTGGAAAGGTGGAGGATCAGTGCAGGAGAGGAAGAACCTGGATGGACTGACACAGTAACTGGGGTAATGGAAGTAGGTGCTTTAGAAACTGTGAGATTGGCTCAGCGTAGGGTAAAATTTACAGCTACTGTGCATAGGGTTGCTATAAGCTACAGGAAACCCAATGGCACATAACAACAAAAACAACAAATCACATGGAAGGAGGCTGCTAGTAGATTCAAACTGTGTGCCTTTGGGTTGACAGCATAATTCCTTATCCTTAAGCTACCAGGCTCCCTTGAAGTACTAGAGGAATCTTTACAGATAAGGATGGCGAACACTCATCTCAGTTACTTTGAGCGTATTTTCAGGAGGGATTAGTTCTTCCAGACAGACATCATGCAGGGAAAGGTAGAGGGTCAGAGAAAGAGAGGAAGAGACCCTCAAGGAGGATTGACACAGTGACTGCTGCAAAGGACTTGGGCAAGACAAGAGATCATGAGGTTGGTGCAAGATATGGCAAGATTCCCCTCTGTCATTCATAAGGTCGCTTTGAGTTGTAGGTGACTTGATGGCACTTAACCAAACTACCACAGACATAGATACAAAAAAGAATGTCAGGTGGTTTTATGTATGACAAAATTAAGAACTAAGAGTTATTCTGCATCATAAAGAATGGATCAGGTTTATTGATCTCATAGACTGGTGAAACCCCTGAGATTATGGTCCTCAGTCCCCCTTCATGCCTGAAAATTATCTCACACACATAGCTCAACTTCCAGCCAAACAATATATAAGACATATTTTCTTGTTCTTTGTTCACTAGATCTCGTAGCCAGTGTATATTTTACCAAGGTGTTGTTGCTATGTACTATTGTATTGGAACAAACATACAGCTGGCCTTCCAGGATGTTTTAAGAGGCTTGTGAACCCCAACGGAGATTGTTCCACTTTCTTTCACAGAGTGGCTGATAGATTGGTGTTCAGCTCCTTACCCACTAGGTCCCAGGCACTCCCTCTAGTTGATGGCAGTCAGGTGCCATTGAGTTGGCTCCAAGTCCTAACAATCCCACATACACTTGACAAACTCTACCCAGTCCTGTGAACACTGTGACATTAATCACACTCTCCCCTGTGATGAAGCCCATTGTTGTCAGTGTATCAGTCCATCTTGCTGAAGATCTCTCTTTCTTGCTGATCATGTAATTTGCAAACATACTATCCTTCTTCAGGAACTGGTCCTTCCAAATAATATGCCCACACTGTGTGAGATGAAGGTTCATTATCCTTGTTTCTAAGGAGTATCCAGGCAACACTTCTTCTAAGACAAATTTGTTTGTTGTTTAGGCTGAGCATGGTGTATTCAATATTCTTCACCAATACCACAATTCAAAGGCATCAATTTTTCTATGGTATTCCTTATTCACTGCTCAAACTTTCACATGCTTATGAAGCAACTGAAAATACCAGGGCTTGGCTGGAGGCACACCATAATATTTTAAAGTGACAACCTTGCTCTTTAGCAAGAGCTAAAGTGCTCTTTAGCACTTTAAAGAGGTCTTAAATAGTAGATTTTCCAAATGAAATATAGTTTGATTTTTTTACTTCTGTGTCAATGGGTGCTGATTACTGATTATGAAACAATTAATAATCAACTGATTATGAAACAACCTACATATTTCAAAGGACATATGCATCTCTGGATTATGCCAGAAAATTTGGTGGTCAACTGCCTGGCCAACCAATTCATATGTATTTCCAGTCTCAAGAAAGGTGATCCAACAGAATGTCCAAACTATCAAATAATATCATTGACATCACATACAAGTAAAATAGTTCTGAAGATCATTAAAAAAAATGACTAGAATAGTAATAGTACATAGATAGAGAACTGTGAATAGTCAGACTGGATTTAGAAGAGGCCATGGTGCCAGGAATGTCAGATGAATCTTGGCTGAAAGCAAAGAATACCAGAAGAATGTCTGTTTGGACTTGATTTGATTATTTAAAGGTACTTTACTGCATGGATTATAAGAAATTATGGCTAACTCTGAGAAGAATGGGAATCCCAGGCACTTAATTGTGCTCATGTGGAACCTATTCCTAGACCATAAAGCTTTTATGTAAATAGAGCAAGGGGACACTACATAAAATTAAGAAGACATGCATCAGGATTGTGTCCTCTCATCGTATGCATTCAAAATATATGCTGAGCAAATTATTCACGAAGTAAGTTCGATTCTATGAAGAAGAATGTGGCATAAGGATTGCAGGAAGACTCATTAATAACCTTCATTATGCAGATGATACAAGCTTGATTGCTGAAAAAAAGAACTTGAAATATGTACCATAGAAGAACAATACTGCAGCCTTCAATATATATTGCATCTCAACCTCAAGCAAACAAAAATACGTACCACTGCATTGATTGATAGGCAACATCATAACAGATGGAGAAAAGATTAAAACTGCCAATGACTTCATCTTCCTTGGATCCACAATCAATACACTTGGTACCAGCAGTCAGGAGATCAGGACATGTATTGCAATGGGGAAGTTTCCAGTCAGGGGCCTCTCCAAATTACTGAGGAGCAATGATGTTAGTCTGAGGACTAAAGTGTGCTTGATTCAGCCTACGGTCTTTGCAATCATTATTATGCTATTGAGAGTTGGATAATGAATAAGGATGACAAACTGACATCTCTGAAGTGTGGTATTGGAGAAGAGTTCTGGGTATCCCATGGACTGCCAAAAGAACAAACAGATATATCTTAGAAAAGGCACAGCCAGAGTGCTGCTTGGAGGCAAAGATAGTAAAACTTCACCTTGTGTACTTTGAGCATGTTGCTAGAAGTTATTCCTTGGAGAAAGAAATCACATTTAGAAAGGTGGGGGGAATGCCTAAAGAGAGGAAGACCTTCAACCTGTGGATTGACGCAGCAATGGCTTGTGTATGTCAGAGATTGTGAGGTTGGCACAGGATAGGATAGAGTTCAGACCTGTTGTTCACAGGGTAGCTATGAGCTGTACTCAACTCGATAGCACCTAACAACAACAAATTGAAACTCCAGGTTTGAATCCTCTGTGTCACTTCTTTCAAGCTGAGGAATGCTGAGAGCATTCTTCTATTTTGGTTTGTTAACTCCTCGTCTCTGCACATTTCATTATAATGCTTTACTTTGTTCTTGAATTACCCTTTGAAATCTCCTGTTTGCCTCGCTTATTTCACTTCCTCCTCTCATCTTAACCTGTTACAACTGTCGGTTTGTCAAACTATGGTGCCTTGTGTGTTGTTAGGATGCTAGAAATTATGACACAAGTATATAAAATATCAGCAGGGTCATCCATACTGGGTAGGTTTTAGCAGACCTTTCAAACTGAAGCAAACTAGCACATAGGCCTGGTCATCCACTTTTGAAAAAATACACCCCTGAAAACCCTGTGAAGAGCTGCAGGACGCTTGTTCATTACAATGCTGTTGGATGAGGCTCACAGGCTGGAAGGCACTGAAACAGCTGGAGAAGAGCTGCCTTCTCAAAGCAGAGTATCTTAACAGGTGTGGATGGGGTAAAGCTTTCTATACAATGAATGGCCTTAATATGCTGGTGTGACATTACTCAAAATTATGGAGAAACAGATGCAAATATCCATTAACAAGTGGAATGTACGGAGTAAGAATCAAGGGAAATTGGAAGCTGTCAGAATGTAATACAATGCACAAAGATCAATATGATAGGTATTAGTGAGCTGAGATGGACTGATAATGGCCATTCTGAATCAGACAATAATATAGTCTATTATGTGGGCAATGAAAAATTTAAAAAGAATGGTATTATACACCTCATTAAAAGGGACATTTCAAGGTCTGTCCTGAAGGACAATGTTGTTAGTAACAGGATAATCAACATATGCATGAGGAAGGTCAATTAGCAGGTCTGGCAATCTAGCTCTAAAAATTAGCCCAAAAAATCCTATCGATCATAATGACACATTCCTAATCAATCTTGGGGATGGTGTAGGGCTGGGTAGAGTTTCTTTCCTAATACTTCATATCGCTGAAGACAAGATGAGTTCTGGGATAACATAAAAACCCACACATAAAAACCTTAGAAAGTGATAGAAAAGAAAGGAAAAACAAAATACGTAACAGGAGACACTGAAGTTAGAGAGACACTGAAGTTAGAATTGATGACTGTTTCAAAGGCAGCTAAAAACTTCAATCACTAAGTATTAGAATAATTAGTGAGTAAAAGACATAAAGCCCAGAGGGAAACACTACTTTTCTGTTAAAAAAATTATATATATATAAGCATTTGGAGGTCCTTACTTGAGAGTGAAAGAAATAAAAAAGTAACAAATCCACCTTCTTCAAATATTGGTAATGGTACAATTAGGTTATTATATTCATTCTTTCCAGATGTTTTTCCAATTAGAAACAAGTAAGTAATAGTAAAACAGTGACCATTAGGAGACATTAATCTATACTTTGTTGTTATTGTTACTGATTGCTTTCGAGTCGAGCATGACTTATAGTGACCCTATTAACAAAAGACCTAAAGCCTTTATATAACCATAGACATTTATCAAAGTTCATAGAGTTTCCGGAGGCATGTTGTTTAGGAAGAGGATGTCATTCCTGCTTCCAAACATGAAAACTCAAAGGGGGAACTAGGCTCCTGTCCAGGTCAAGCGCCCATGTCCACCACACACAACCTTGCACTGTATGGTGTCCTGCTCCTGTGGCAAATGTATATTCTGATTTATTTTCCCATAGTAAACGTACATACAGCACATCTATCCTGAAAAAACAAGTATACAGACATTTTTATCTGAAAACTGCGTCCCAGGTGTGTTTTCAAAAGGAATTTTATTGTAGTTCTTAATATTAACAATGTTGTTGTAGTTAAGTGCTGTTGAGTATCAGGTGACTCATAGTGACCCTATGAAGGAAAGTCCTCAATGCTTGTGTGTCTTTTAATCTCTCTCCAAGTTCACAGGGTTTCCAGAGGCAAGCTATTTCGGAAGTGGATGCCACTCCTGCTTCCAAGCTTGTTTTTAATCAGAGAGCTCCACCCCACTCTGTCCGTCATGGGTAGCCAGCCATTTGACAGATCAGCGTCACAGTGTATATCATCCATTGTATTCAACCTCACAAAATCCCTCAAAATTATGTTGTTCTTAGTGCTACTGAGTTGACTATGACTCACAGTGACCCTGAGCACAACAGATCAAAACCCTGCCCTATCTTGTCCTCACAGTCTCTGCCCTCCTTAAACCCACTGTTGTAGTTTGTCACTGTGTCAATACATCTTGTCAAGGGTCTTCCTCTCTTTCACTGATAGCGACGTCTCCCAGCATGAGGTCTTCTGCTGAGGTCTGCTGACAACACATCCATAGTATGTGAGAGAAGGTTTCACCATCCTTGCCTCCAACGATAATCCTAGTTTCATTTCCTCCAAGACACATTTGTTCTTTTGGTGTTTATTCAATACTCTTCTCCAATACAAAATCCAGGGCATCAATTCTTCTTTGGTCTTCCTTTTTCACTGCCATGCATCAACACGCAAAACAACTGCAAATACCACAGCTTGGGTCAGGTGCACCTTAATGTTTGAACTGACAGCTTTGTCCTTCAGCACTTGTTGTTAGGTCACCAAGTCAGCTCCTGCTTTCAGTGACCTTTTGATCAACAGAATAAAACCTGCCTCAGCCTGTCCCATCCTCACAATCCTTGCTGTGCTGGGGCCTGCTGTTGTTGTCACTGTGTGAATCCTTTCATTGGTGGTGTTCTTTTCCACTTAACCTCTACCTTCTCAGCATGCTGTCATTGTTCTCCTTGGACTGACCCCTCCTGGAAACATGCCCACAGATGGGAGACAAAGTGTTATCATCCTTGATTTCATGGAGCACTCTGTTTACACTTCTTACAATACACATTTGTTTGGTGTTACATGGTCTATGAAATATTCTTCACCAATACCACAATTCAAAGGCACTATTTTTTTCCTTTTGTTCTTTATTCACTGTCCAACATTCATATGCTTGTGAAACAATTGAAAATATTGATGGACTGGGTAAGATACATCTTAGTCTTTTAAGTATATCCTTGTTCTTTAGCACATTAGAGAGGTTCTAGGCAGCAGATATGCCCAAGGAAATACATCATTGACTGCTGCCTTCATGACTGTGGGTTGTGGATCTAAGTAATTACTTTCTGTCCTTTCGTGATTATGGCTCCTAGCCCAAGTAACTTATGTTTGTGTACAGCCTTATTTGTTTGTGTATTAAATACACTGCTGTTGATGTTAAGTGCCATCATTTCTCTAAGTTTATAGAGTATCTATCTGGAGGCAAGCTATTTCAGAAGTGGATGCTACTCCTGCTTCCAAGCTTGTTTTAATCTGGGAGCTCCACCAAACACTGTCCACAATGGGTAACCATTATTGAATCTGACACATCCGTGTCACGGACTAAATAAATACACTTGTTGTTGTTGTTGTT
>NW_006399793.1:17382010-17385527 GCF_000299155.1 Elephantulus edwardii | reverse complement strand
TTGATTTCCTGACTGCTGGTGCCAAGAGTGTTGACTGTGGAACCGAGCAAACTGAAGCTGTGAACAATCTCAATCTCTTCGCCATCCATCCTGACCACTAGCACACTGATATGGTTTGAATTTTACTCTGCCCAAGCAGTAGCAGCAGCAGCAGCAACAACAGGAGTGTCAAAGAACCAGCAAATAGTGTGAGACAGAGCTTCCCCCTAAAACAAGAGTCAAGCACCTTGGCCTAGGCTTACTGGCAGAGGGGGTGGATATAATTAGCTGAACTGAAAGTAACACTTGTCCTAGTGCTGGGCAGGGCCCAGAGCTGAGTGACCAAGGTTCAGAGAGACCTGCCTGAATTTTACCCTGAGTATTTCCAATCTAAGTTGTAACCTGTCACTGCTTATTGCCTATGATTTATGCAGGGCCACTGTAATGAATTACAAAACCTAGTGGTAGCAGTGTAGTAAGGACAATAGGAGGGGTATTTGATGTCAAGGACGACAGAAGTCACAGAAGCATGGAAGCATGTCTGACCTCATAAGAATCAACTCTGTGCTGTTGGTGGGATTCTTCTTCCTTGTGGAGTTGTATTATTAAGCGCCGTTGAGTCAAAGCAAACGCATAGCTGACCCTCCAGGTGGTTTTCAGAGGAAGTAAATGGACGGGAGGAGATGGCTCATCCTTCTCCTGGAGCAAGTGAGAGATTTGAACTGTGCCCTCTGGGAGTGTAGCACAGCTTCTTACCACTAGGCCACTAGTGCTCTCTGGGTGGAACACAAATTCTACTGCCCTATACTGGCTGTATTGTTTTTACATTGTTCCACATAACTGAGCTTAAATCCACATCAAACTCACTAATGTTGAGTTGATTCCAGCTCATATGGATACTATATCTATATCTATATCCTTTTTCTATATCTTTAGGAAGGAAGCTTTGATGGATTTTAACCACCAGGGTTGGATGTTAGTGCAACAAATAACACACTGTAATATTAGAGCTCCTTTCACCGAGCTAGTTGAATGAGATACTTGGGAATATGCATAAAATTTTAACCAATTTAGTAACTTATAACAGTCTTTCTAAAAGTGAAGAGAGAAAACTGCTTCACAAAACCACTACTAAGTGGTAAGTTGGCAGGGCAAGGAGAAGTGAGAGAAGCTTGGAGACAGGAAAGTGAAAGTGGTCAGGAAAGAAAACTGAAGCCCAGAGCTTACTGACAAACCAGTGGGATATTTTCCTGTTTATTAAATACAGTCGACTCTCCAAGACATAACAGCTTAAGAGGAGATTTCTCCTTCAGAGCCCTTGGTGGATTTGAACCATCAAAGTCTGTGGAACTTCAGGTTAGGAATGCAATTCCCTAAGACTAAGCCACCAGAGCTCCTCTTCCCTGAGGATGAAGATAACAGGAGTGCTGGTGGTACAGTGGGCTGAACCAAAGGACTGGTGGTTTAAATTCATCAGACACTCTTCAGGAGAAAGATGAAACAGTGTGCTTCTGTAAAGTTTTCCTGTCTTGGAAATACCGTCCTTAAGAGGTCAATGTGAATTGGAATCTAAAGGAAGAGGAAGCATCTATTTTGTGCTAGGGCCCCAAACCAGCTGCCATCAGGTTAATTTCCATTCATGGTATTCTCATGTGTGTCAAAATAGAAGTGTGCTCCATAGCATTTCCAATGGCTGTAATCTTTTGGGAGAAGATTATCAGGATTTCCTTTGGCAGTGCCTTTGGGTGGATTCAAACCACTATCATTCACAAACAGTCAAGTGTTCAACCCAGGAGCTTTCTGGTAGGCCCAATTATGCATTTCATCTGAGTGACTTCACATAATCCTAACAGCAACTCTACATTATACACATTGTCATCTCACTTGAAGGACAATGAAATTGAGGACTCGAACAATGAAACACTCCCTTCTATCATGTCACTTCGAATTTATTATCTGTGGGTCGGAGGTGGGCCTACTCCAGGTTGAGTGAAAAGGTAACTGGCATCTTATATAAATCTTATCAAGAAAATCTCAACCAGTGTTATAGAATGGAAAAAGAAAAACTTTCTAATAGAAACCTGACTTATAAAACTAGTTCTAATACACATAAAAAAAACCCATCCTGTACGAATAGTTGAGGAAGTAGCCAACAATAGGCAGAGCTACCCAGCCCTCAAGCAACAAAGAATTTGGCTGGTAGGGTCAGCCTGCAGATGACAGGAAATAACGTGGGAGGGAGCTGAGTGGAGGGATAGAGAAGGTATGTGTTACAAGAATTAAAGAGGCAAACAAGAAACATGGTAAAAGGCATGCCTGCCTTCCCTTAGAAAGTCATAATTCTCCAAACTGAACTCCACCCCCTCATCCACACCAGTCTCTATTTGGCAACTGCAGCTGTCCTCTGTCTTAGTTTGAGGAGATAGTATTTATATGCCTGAACCCTTCAGTCCTGGAAAACTCATAGAGCAATCAAAACATCAACAAAGACAATAAAGCTTGGCGCCTGCGCACTCACCCAGCTAAGGCCTATAGCTCCTGCTTGGAACTTTTGGCCATCCTCCCTGGGGTTTACTCAGAAACAAAGATCAATACAGATAGGAGAGAACAGGCATTAAAAACAGTTTCTGCAAATTTATATACAACTTTTAAAGGGCTCCACATACTACTACTGTGTTTCTAAAATGCCTTTTGCTTTACTTTTTTTTTTTTAATGAGGGCCTTTTTTTGAGGGCGACATACTTTGGGCATGTTGCAAGGAGGGACTGGTCCTTGGAGAGGGACATCATTCATGTTTGGGAGGGTGGAGGGACGGCGCAGGAGAGGAAGACCCTCGATGAGATAGATCGATTCTGTGACTGGAGTGGTGGGAATTAATGTGTTTGAGACAGCGAGGTTGGCACAGGATAGAGTGGCATTTAGGGTTCTTGTACATAGTGTCGCTATAAGTCACAAACGACTCGATGGCACATAACAACAACAACAAGGGATAAGAAAATGTCCTAAAATTAGACAGCAGCGATGGCTGCACCAAGTTGTGGATTATTATTAGGTGCTACTGAGTTGACTGCAACTCTCGGTGATCCTGTGAGCAATAGATTGAGCCTGCCCTATCCTGCACTATCCTCATGATTTCTGAGATGTTCGAATCCACCGTTACTATCACTGTGTCAATCCGTCTTATTGATGGTCTTTATTTCTTTAACCCTTTGCCTTTCCCATGATGTCTGTTTCCTAGGTCTGGCCTCTCAATGTCTAAAGAAAATAATAATTTTTTTCCATCCTTTCCTCTAAGAAGAACCCTGGTTGAACTTCTTCCAATACAGATTTGTTTGTTCTTTTGGCAATCCATGGATAGACTAAAATATATATAAATATGAGGCTCAATGTCAAGAAGACAAAGATTCTCACCACTGGACCAATTGGCAGCATCAGGATGGATGGTGAAGAGACTGAGATTGTTCACAGCTTTAGTTTGCTTGGCTCTATGGTCAACACTCTTAGCAACAGCAGCCAGGAAATAAAAAAATGTATTGTG
>NW_006399793.1:17361225-17381910 GCF_000299155.1 Elephantulus edwardii | reverse complement strand
GCAATGGTGTCACTCTGGAGAGTAAGGTGTGTCTGATACATGCTATGGTCTTTGCAATCACTTGTTATGCATCGGAGAGTTGGACAATGACTAGGGAGGATAGAAGGAGAATTGATGCCTTTGAGCTGTGGTGCTGGAGAAGAGTTTTGAATATACCATGGAATGCCAAGAAAACAAACAGATTCATCCTGGAGAGGGGTTAAACCAGGCTGCTTCTTGGAGGCAAGGATTCTGAGGCTTCGTCTGACATACTTTGGACATGTTGTAAGGAGGGACAGGTCCTTGGAGAGGGCCATCATGCTTGGGAGGGTGGAGGGACGGCGCAAGAGGACAAGACCCTCTATGAGGTGGATTGATTCAGTGACTGGGATAATTGGAATGGGTGTGTCAAAGGCAGTGAGATTGGCACAGGATAGAGCAGGGTTTAGGGCTGTTGTACATAGCATCACTATGAGTCGCAAGCAACTCAATGGCACATAACAACAACAATATATAATATATTTAAAATAAACATATCTATATCTCAATGAGTGCACGGCATAGTATGATGGACGTATTACTTGTCAATAAAGTCAGGTTGTTTTGCTTTAATTAAAAAAAATTCTTTGAAAGCAATTGGAAAATTTTCCCTTTTTGCACAGAGACAAAGCCTAAGAGGTCAGGATTTGCATAGCCAGGAACAGCTGGAACAACAGAAAGAAGAAATAAAAAGTTATCTTGGTTCCCTGTGTGTACTCCATTGCACTCAGCTCCTCTCTCTCAACCCAGCACCACACAGAACGAAGCTGACTTGCTCCAGGGGGCTCCTAAGGGTCAATCTTCAGGTTGGCAGCAGACCCCCCCCGCTCAGGGGGCTGCAAAATCCTTGGGGCGCTTTTGGAAGCTCACATGCAAAATGCCAAAGTTCCACCCTCAGATTTAGATTGCATTTGCCTAGGGTGGGGCCTGGGTGTGATTATTACTATTTTTTTTTATGTGCTACTGATACTAATGTGAAGTCAGGGTTAGTAACCACTGGTTTTAGAGGATAATCTGTGGCCATGATGACGGGAAGTGGGAAAAGTCTGTGATCGTTAACCATTGCTCTGAGTCGGCTCCCACGAGAGTCAGGCTGACTGGGGTAGGTCCTGCCCCTCCTGGGTAAACTGATTGCTCAATGAAGGTGCATGGTGCCCTGGGTTCACACTAGCATTTCCTGGTTAATGCTGAACCTTGTCTATTAATGGCACAGCATATCTTCATATCTGTACATTGATCTCTATTTTCTCACTAAAGCAAACAAATTAGGACTTTATTATACATTTTCTTGCTTACTAATTGCTTCATACATGTGTGTCTTACTCTCCTGGACAGATGGTAAATTGCATTTTTTACCCCCCTACTTCTGTGGTGGATGGTGTGACAAATAATTCTTGATTGGACAACTCCATTTCTACAAACCCCTGAATGTTTCCTGAGTTATTTTGCTCTTTCAAGTCCGCAAACTAGATGAAAGAGAAAGGCTGAGCAAACAACTTGAAGGATTATGAGACAAGACTGATGTCTTAATTGGTATTTCCTCTGAAATCCCTAAAATCTTTTTTTGTATGTGTCCTACTTGCTTAAAAAAAAACCACACTCATTGCTGTCGAGTCAGAACTGACTCATAGCTAACCATTCAGTGGGTTTTCAGAGGCCGTAAATGATATGGGAGGAGATTGCTCATCTTTCTTTGTGGAGCTGTTGGTAGATTCGAACTGCTATAGAGATGCACAACCTTTGGGCTAGTAAGTAGCCTAACCCCCTACAGACTGGGCCGCCAGAGCTCCTGTGCACTTGCTAAAACAGGATGCTTACTCCAAGAATATTCATCAAACAAGCAGGAGGATTGGGATAAAAGGTTAGATGACCTTGGAAACACTCTCCTGAGTACCAGCCCTGGGCCTGTCTATCCTCTGGACCCCTTGCCCTGTCTCTTGCCCTATCTATGGTAATGGCAGGGCAGGGGATGTCAACTGCCTGGATTTCCCAGGCTCCCTTGCTGGAAGGGCCCAGGCTGGGCTTGGTTAATGGGAGGCTCTGGAGGGGACTGGAAGAGGGGCTGTGCTCTCTTCCCTGACTCCAGGGACATCTCCAGTAGGATCTCGTCCAGTCTAGGCACCAGGGGTTCCAGCCTTCACAGATGATTCTAGGAGCCTTGCTCCTCCCTACAGCCTAGGGCTGGTAGTTCTAAAAACCCACTGCCATCAAGAAGATTTCCAACTCACAGTCAACATATGGAAAGACAGAGTCGAACCGCTCTGGAAGATTTCCAAGGGCTGCACTAACAACGAGAAGGCACGTGGTTCAAATCCACCAGAAGGAAGGTGGACAATCCCCTCTCATGCAATTTACTGCCTCTGAAAACCAGCTGGAGGGGGCATTCTCATTCAACAGTACATAACCACCACGATCTTTATGGAAGCCGGCAGCCTGCTTCTGCCTCTCTCACATGGAGCAGCTGGTGGGGTAGGACTACTGACCTTTCGGTAGCAGTCCAGCATTTTAGCTACCACCAGAGCACTCCTGAGGCAATTTATGATCTCTGGGGATTCTCTCCCTCCTCTTTTTCCCCCTAGGCTCTTCTATTACTGTATAACCAACTCCCTGCATTATGTTGCTTTTTTTTTTTCTGGTTTCCATCCATGGTTGACTTGACCTGATATAATCTGATAAGATAAAAAGAGCATGGCTCGTAAAGCTATGTGACCTCAGTAAATAATTTAAGCTTTCAGTTTCCTTCTAGTAAAATGGGACTAGTGGTACCTACTTTGGAGACTGGCCTATTACGAAACCAGCCGGTGTTAATGAAGAATCTGGCCCACTGCCTAACTCACTTTCAGAACACAAAGTTATTTCGCTCCCTTCTTCTCTGACATCAATCTGACTTTGGTGAATTATGAGACTGTAAAATGAGTAAGAGAATGTAACAAACGCTTGAAGGTTTCATTTTTTTAAAGCTATAAACATCACAGTAGAATTCTGGTGGTGGAGTTTTTTTGAGTGGTTTGTTTTTGGTTTGAACTTTCACTTTCCTTAGTACAAAAGGATCTCTGATGGCTTAATGTGTTACTTGTTGCACTGCTAACTGAAAGGTCAGCAGTTCAAATTCATCAGCTGCTTTCAGGGAAAAAGATGAGCGTCTCCTCCCAGAACGATTTACAGCCTTAGAAACCTGATGGAAGGTTGCTCTGACACACTCCACTGCAGTGGAAAGGTGGGTAGATGCAAAGGAACCCAGTCTAATCAGCAAGTTTTTCCCGAATACATAGATAGATAATGACTGTTTATTACATTAGTGTGACATCTTCATATTGTAGCAGATGAAACAAACACAAGATGGGCAGATAATTCATTTTCCCAATAATTTACAGCTAGTTGGTATGTGGAAGGATGCTAAAATATACTACTTATACGTTCTAAAATTCTTTGGATAGATGGGGAGGGGTGTCAGCAGGGCTGCAGATGGGAGAGTACAATAAGTACTGAGCAATTTTGGTGTTGGGTACATGAGAGCCAATAATCCTATGTTCTTCTGGACGAATATATAACTTTACCTTATTAAAAAGTGTTAAATACTTTATAATCCCCTTATTTTAAGAACATGTGTCTTCCCTGTATCACCAAAAGGGCTTATGCTGGAAACTCCAATCTAATCAAGGTGGCTAACAGGAAAGGTAGGGTTTATTTACACAAAAGAGGAAAAGACTGCCAATGAATACTCATGTACTAGGTGCTATAGATCAAACAAACAAACAATAAACCTCACTGATATCAATTCTATTCCAAGACTCATATCTACTCTGTGCAGCAAAGCAGAACTTCCTCTTAGAGTTTCCAAGGTAGTAGAACAGCTGGTGGAGTTGAACCGTTGACCTTTCCATTATGAGCCAAATTCCTTAACTACGGCATCACCAAATCTCTTTTGAGGTGTTATAGAGGGAATGGTTATTATGGAAATGTAAGAAGATAGAGTCTAGTTTAAAGTCGTGATACTGTTCTACAAATGTTAAGATATCAAGTCATAAAATATTAGCAATATGTCTTTTGAATCCTCATATACAAGAAGGCACATATTAAAGATTAACTGCAGAACTGTAATTTTTAAACTCCTATGCTTCACTGAATCCTAAGTATGATTGTTACTAGCATTTTAAGATTCTGAGGAAATACCTAGGTGCACTCACTGCAAGGTTACCCATTCTTGTCCCGTTTTAAGAAGTAGCATTTATTGCCTTCACCACCACAGTATGCTTTTCTTTTTCTCCTTTTGGGTTAATGGACCTGCCTATCTCAGCAGGAAACCTATATAAAGTATTTGTTGGAGGGAACTGATTCTCTACTTTTCTTAATTGGAAGACACATCTTTCTTCCCTCCCCACCACCTTAACTGTAGCAGTAAAACTTTCTGGATTCTTTTTAAAGCAGAACTGCAAAACCAAAAGAACACAACTTTAGAATCACATTAAAAGAATCTCCATCTTAAAAATACCTTAAGGGGAAAAACAATAATAAAGATGGTTTGCTTAGAACTGTGTCTGGGTTCCACCCAGACAACTGACTCAGAACTAATTACCCACCTAGCCACCTTCCAATCTCAAATGACCACCCACCATCTCCACCCCCAGAGAGCGACAGTATTCTTTAAAAATCACTTGTAGAATATAATTGATTTTCTGGGAAGTATCACAGTGGATTAAAAATATCATTAGATGTTACTCTTAGCATTAAAAGTTCATCTGCAATGGGGGAACAAACCAACTTAGGAGCTGCCAAGTAAAAAAGGAAAGCAGTGTTTTGACCACAGGGTCCCCACCCTACATCCCACCACCCTGGGACTTTTTTCCCCCAGACCCTGTAATTGTGCATTCCTTATCCTAAAACTCAGAGCAGCTAAGTGGTTTGTCCTGCCAGGGAAGCCTTGCAACACTCCTCCCAGGCGGGCTGCAATGAGCAGGCCTCCCAAATGACTGGGCACTTGATCAGCTGCCACTGGGGCCACAGGACTAATTAGGCTGGGAAACACCTTTAATTAGCATGGCTCTAGCAAATCAACTTATGGCTTGGGAATGTGATTACAGGCTAAGCCAGATTCACACTCATTCTTTCTTTATTATTACAATATTTATCAGATGTACTTCAAATCTAGCATTTCTAAGGTTTAAGGGTTTTTTCCTTTCTTTATAAATCATGAAAACATAATTTTTGAGAAAGTCAACAATACTGATGATATTCAATGTGGAAATGCACATTACATTGTTTACCTATTAGCTTTGTAGATGTTACTCCTTTAAACACATTTTAGATACATCTTTTAATGATTTCACTCTATTTTATTCTGCCTGAATTTAAAGAGTTAGGCATTCACAAATATTTTCAATACATAAAAGATCTTACAAGAGGTATTTTATATAAATATAATCATTAATATTTTTTTCCTTAAAGTGTTCTAAGGATAGAAATCTTATGGTGTAACTTTAAACTTTTATTTCACTGTTTAAGGTGTGTCATTTCCTTTTAATGATTTAAAAAAAAAAAGCTTTACAACTATGTTAGTCCCCCACCTCAGGACAGTTGACAGATTTATGAGTGACCTTATGTGGTGCTGGAGAAGAGTACTGAACATACCATGGACTGCCAAAAGAACAAACATGTCTGTCCTGGAGACAGTGAAGCCAAGTTGCTCCTCAGAGGCAAGGATTTTGAAGCTCACATATCTCACATATTTGGGGCAAGACCAGTCCTTGGAGAAGGACAACATGCTTGGAAAGGTAGAGTGACAGCATAAGAAGGGAAGACCCAGGTTGAAGGACTGACACTGTAACTGAGATAATGAGGGGATATATGTCAGAGACAATGATATGGGCTCAGAGAGAATAGGTTTCAGAGCTATTGTACACAGGGTTGCTATGAGTTGCAATCGACTCTGGCATATAACAATAACAACAACAAAGCAGTAATGGAAAGAGTGTGTATGTGAGCGAGATTTTTTGTGTATATTTTGCTGGGAAAATGGTACACATATTTGCATTTGATTCTCAAAACAATCTGTGACAGCAAATACTTCCTAAACACAAACAGAATCAAGAGCCAAAGATAATTTTGTTGCTTAGTATTATACCAATTAAACATCTGTGGCTACTGAGTACTTGAAAAGTAGGTCGATTTAACTCAAACCACTATTTCTGTACTGAGTTTCTAGGCTGTGTATTGTATGGGAAGAGATTGCTCACCTTCCTCCCCCCGCCCCCAAAGCCTCGGATGGATTGGAACTACAGGCCAGGCATGACCGTGGGATATGCGGTGTTGAGGACTAGGTCACCAGAAATCTCTTTAAAAATAGCTGGCAAGTATAAATTCTGATGGGTGCTAGGTGTAAAGTATACACCAGATTTTGTAGAATTCATGCAAAGACATTCAACTATGTGGACCATAATAAATTATGGATAACACTGTTAAAAATGAGAGTTATAGAACATTTAACTGTGCTCAGTGAAATCTGTACATAGACCAAAAAGCAGTCATTTGAGCAGGAAAAGAGCATAGTGCATGGTTTACAATCATAAAAGGTGTGCATCTGGGTTGTATCCTTTCTCCATATCTATTTAATATGTATGCTGAGCAAATAATTTGAGAAGCTGGACAATATGAAGAAGAAAGAAGACAGACACACCAACAGCACATATTATACAGATGATACAACCTTGCCTGGAGAATGTGAAAGAGACCTGAAGCACTCACTGCAGAAACTCAAAGATCCTTCAATATGGGCTACATCTCAATATCAAGAAAGCAGAAGTCCTCACCACTGAACCAACAGACAACATGATAGTTGGAGAAAAAACTGAAATTGTCAAGTATTTTATTTTACTTGGAATTACTATCAACACTTGAGGTAGCAGTAGTCAAAAAATAAACCAAAACAAGCAAACAAAAAGCCAACTACTGCAGTGGTAAAATCTACCCAAGGACCACTCCAAGATGTTAAAGAGCAAAAATGACGATTTAAAGCCTGAAGGGTACCTGATCCAAGCCATGGCATTTTCAACTGCTTCTTATACTTGTGCAAGTCGAACAATGAATAAGGAAAACTGAAGAAGAACTGATTCCTTCAAGTTGCAGTATTGCCAAAGAATATTAACTACCCTGTGAATTGCAAAAACGTCTGTCTTGGAAGAAAAGCAATCGGGGTGGCTCCTTAGAGACAAGGATGGTGAAATTTGTCTTGCATACTTTGGGCATGTGGTGGGGGGGGGGGCGCCCTTGGAAGAAGACATCATGGTGGGAAGGAAGGTAGAGGACAGAAAAAGAGAAGACCCCATTCATGAGCTGAATCGACACAGTGACTGCAACAATGGGTTGCTTATGGCAAAGATTATGAGGGTAGTACAAACGGCAAGGTTGATTGTTGCTCTCTTGTTATTTTTTAAATTTTGAAGAAATATATCTGACAGGGAATTAATATCCAGAACATGGGGTTTTTTTTTCTAAGTGTATACAGTAAGTTCATTTTACTTTTCTTAAATTTTTCTTCCTCCGATGTTTGTTGTTGCATACCATCATGTCAGAACTGACTCATTGCTGACCCTCCAGCGGGTTTGCATAGGCAGTTAATCACGAAGAAGATGTGCTCCCCTTTCTCCCTGAGAGCAGCTGGTGGATTTGAACTGAGTGCTTCGGGAGTGCAGCGCAGCTCCTTTTCCATCCCCTAGTCCCCCTCAGTTTACAGGTAACAAAAAGAGATGAAAAAATGATGGAGATTCTTAAAAACTCCCTCTTTTATAAAAAAGCTCTCTTTTTAAAAAATTTGTATATGATATCTATCATCTATTTTTATATACTTGGCAAAAAAGTTTTATTTTACTTTTATTATTTATTTTTGTTTGTGTATTTGATTTTGCTCCCTTACCTCTCAATTATCATCTCACTTACCTTTTCCAAGATTGATTCTCTCTGTGTATAAACCATTTGAGTGTTTAAAAATTTTTTTATATTAGTCATTTAATTGCCCTTTTGTGACTGACTTATGTCAAAGAGTTTAATTTGTTCTCATTTCATCCTTACTTTACATTCTTTCTCTAATTCTTAATTATCTTGTGGTGATGCATACTATTCCCTTGTACGAATATACCAGTTTCTTTAGTCATTTATTTGTTAATAGGCACCTGAGTTGTTTCAAACTCTTTGCTCTCACAAATAATGCAATAAACATGAATGTGGATATATCTATTTGTGTCATAGCTTATGCAGTAGTGAGATTGTTGGATCAAACAGTATTCCTAATTCCCAATTTTCAAAGGAAGTAGGGCAAGGTGTTGATCTGATATTCAATCATACGGTCTTCATGCATCGTACTCAACTTGAGGGAAGTACCACCACCATATGGAAAAAGGAATGAAACTATTCTCAAGAATCTATATTTTAACTAATGCTGAAGTAGTAGTTGGGATATAAAAACCTCAAAACTCAAACTCATTGCCATTGAATAAGAACTCATAGCTTCCCCTCCAGAAAGTTTTCAGAAGGTGTAAATCACACAAGAAAGACTGGACTTGAACTGCTAACCTTTGGGTTGGCAGTACAATGCCCCACATACAAAGCTACCAGAACTCCCTTTGGAGATACACATATATCTTTGGTGGCTTAGTGGTCAGGAGCTGTAATGCCAACCCAAAAGAACGTAGTTCGAATCCACCAGCGAACCTGTGAAAGAAAAAATGAACCATCTCCTCCCTGCAATTTATTGCCTCTGAATACCCACTGGAGGGTCAGCTATGGGCTGGTTATGAGTGGACCATGAACAACAATTTATTGTTAATGTTAGTTGCTATCAAGTGGAGTACAACACACAGTGATCCCATGAACGACAGATCTAATGCCTGCCATATCATCTGTGTGTGTGTGTAATTAATTGCTGCATCAGCTCATAGGTGACCTCCCAGAGGTTTTCAGAGGCTGTAAATTGCACAGAAAAAGAAATACTATCTTTCTCTCACCAAGAAGCTGGTGAGTTGAAACAGCCTTTGAGTTAGGAACACAACTCCTTTCTCACTCAGCTACTACAGTTCCCTAAAAGGGGTGCATAAAATATATTAATAATATTCATTTGTTTATTTTTCCTTTTGTTAGTATGGCTATAGGACCTTTTAAATTACTTGTGCAGTTTGCATTATACTTCTACTGGATAGAAATTCTGGAAAAGTTAAAATTTGATCACAGGCATGCTATTCTAGGAGAATAAGCAAGCGAAAAGGCTTCATAATACATAAAACATTGGATTCTAAGAGAAGGTGTAAGGAAAATGTAACATTACACTAACAAATTAAAAACATAGATTTAAAAATATTTTCATTCAAATAGCCTACCATAATTTTCTTTACGGAATCATGAGTTTGGAAGAAGCGTGGTGTGAACCCTGAGTTACCACCATCCAAGTTGCAGATTATTCACTTGGGACATGTGGACTCTCTACATTGACCAAGAAGTTGTCATTTTAACAGAATATAAGATACTATACGGCTTAAAATCAGGAAAGGTGTGCATCAGGCTTGTATACTTTCATCAAACCTACTTGATATATAATATGTAAGCTTAACAAACAATCCAAGAAGCTAGACTTCATGAAGAAGAATGTAGCACCAGGTTTGTAGGAAGACTTATTATCAACAGCCTGTGATGTGCAGATGATACAATATTGCTTATAGAAAAATAGAAAAGATTTAAAATTCTTATTGATGAAGTTAAAATACTATAATCTTAAGCATGGGTTACACTTCAATGTCAAGAAAACAAAAGCTCTCACAAGTGGATCAACAAGTGTCATGATACATGAAGAAAGGACTGAAGTTTTCAAGAATTTTCTCTTACTTGGATTCACAATCAATACCAAATCAACAACAATTAAACAGGAGTCAAGAAATCAAAGAGTGTATTTTACTGGGTAAATCTGCTGCGAAGAAGCTCTTTAAGGTGTTGGGGAACAAATATGTCACTTTAAAAACTAAGGTACACCTACCATACCATGGTATTTTCAATCCACTCATGTGGATTACTTTGTATCCATGTTAGACAGTGAATAAAAAAGACTGTTAAAAAACCCCTAATGCTGCTTGTGGTGTCGGCAAAGAATGCTGACACCATGGACCGCTAAAAGAACAAACCAAATTATCTTAGGAGAAGTGTCACAAAATTCTCCTCAGAAGCAAGGATACTTTGTCTCACATACTTTGAGCACATTATCAGGAAAGACCAGCCCCTGGAGAAGGGCATTGTGCAGAGGAAAGTGGTTGTTATATCCTGTTAAGTCAGAACCTCTACTAGGTTTTCAGTGGCACTAAATCGCCTAGGAGGAGACTGTTTTTCTCCTGCAGAACTGGTAGATTCAAGCCACATGCCTCCAGGTTGGCAGCACAGCCCTTTTCCACTAAGGACAAGAGCTAAGTGCTTAGAGCTCCTAAACATGGCAATACAAATGTAATTTAATAATAAGATCTAATTTACAACTTTTATAAATAAGATAGAAAGCCAAATCAAACAGTGGACAAAACAGGAACATTAAACATACTATCACTCTCATCAGGGAGTTCTGGTGATCTAGTGGTAAGATACTGTGATGCAATTCTGAAGGCACACAGTTCGACCTCCACCAGCTGCTTCACGGGAGAAAGGGGGGTAATCTTCTCTGAAAACCCTCTGAAGGGTCAGATGTGCATTAGTTCTGATTCCACAGTACTCAACAACAACATAACTTTTATCAGACATTTCAAACCTTATCAATACATTTAAGTGTGAATAATATAAAATTCATATTTAACGAGTAATAAAATCTGCTGATACACAGAGACAGTTCCTAAAACACATTGGTTTAACCTATTAAAAAAAGGAAGTGTATATTTTCTTTTAAAACTTCATGTTTACTATCTATATAATCTATTAAAAAGATATTCTAATAGAGTTCAGTGAGAGTCTTAATTAAGAGCAGGGTGGAGGCTGAGGGTGGAGAATCTTTAAAAATATTGGGTTGGCATGAGTTGGAATCAAGGGGACAACAGCTGGATTGGTTGGTTTTTATATAGTTAAGCCTCAACCAGAAAAAGAGCTTAAAATGCAAAACAAAACCAGGAAAAAGGCCAAAATAAAAACCCTTCTATATGACATATTTACCTCAAAACAAAAGGGAAATCAGCCTTCCTCAGCAAATGGTTAAGACTAGAAAAGGGAAGGTGAGTTAACATTGCTGAGGTGAAAAATAAGATATTTTTATTTTGCTTGAAACAACTAGAATCTAAATTATTTAAATTCTAATTCAAAGGGGGGGAGTTGGTGTCTTAAAACTAGAAAATAAATGGGAAAAGGCAGACACAAAACTGAGCCTTAATTCTTCAGTATCTCACAGAATCCTTCATTAAAATTCATAGAAAGAACATGAACAACAGTTTTCTAAGGATATGGATTACCAAAAAACCAACTATTCCCAATAAGTTTTTCATGGCCCTCCAACAGTACATTTTGGGTTTGTTGGATTTTTTTAAGCATGAGAAAGACATACATTTCTCTTCACAGACATTTTAGATTTTTATCTTACCACTAATTTCTAATTATATAATCAACGACAACAAAAAAGAAGGCCTTCAATGAAATGGAGCGACACAGTGACTACCCCAATGTGCATAAGGACAGCAGAACCTATGAGGATGGCCCTGGATTGGCCAGGGTTTCCTTCTTACTGTACCTAAGGGTCACTAGAAGTGCAAGCTCACTCCTCAGCACTTAACACCAAACAACACTTGCGTAAGTTACTCAAAGCAAACTTTTCTCTGAGGACATCAAGAAAACGCTACTTTTAAAAAACCAAGAAATTACATGGTAACATTCATGAAGAACTAAAGAAAAAAGAGAATTGTCACGCATTAAAGGGGTATGCGTTTAGAACTTTAACATAAAGTGAGTGCTCATCAATCCAGATGCGTTTATTTTCACTCCACTTTACAGATGAAGAGGCAGGTACTAAAGTGTTGCCCTTGGAGAGCAAAAGTCCAGCTGTCTGCTGTGCACTGGGGAGCCTGACTGCCTGCTGCCTGCCTGACTGCCTGACTGCCTGACTGACTGACCAGCACACAATGGATGCTCAAATAAAAGCCACTGACTGATAAGCAGCAGCTTCCTGATTCCAGCAGGTTTCCCAGCTCCAGTGAGTGCCTAATCATACTATCCTTTCCCCAGTACCACCTTCTGGAAAGGAAGTATATCTAGTTAATTTTTTTTTTCCATTCTCAATCCAAATCAATGTGAGATAATTTTTCACTGTCAGTACATTTTTAAAACAATCAACCTATAGATAAATCATGTTTCCTGGTTCCAAAACATCACAAGTGACAGCGTGACTAGACTATTAGGCTTATTTGAAAGGGTAGCCACTCAAGGCACTACACAAACTTAAGCTTCTGTAGGCGTACATCCAGGGATCAGCGTCCAGGGGTGGAATTCCAGCCACTCCAATTCCAGCTCCATTCAGCTTTTACGCGAGATGAGCCCAGTGTGTCCTCTGGCACCAACTCTCAATCCCAGGCACCTTTGCACAACATTCCACAGAAGGGTGCGCCTCCAGCCTCCCCTAGACTGGAACTTAGAAGTTTTCCAGGAGGTCGCACTCTGTCCCCACCCTTCAGAGCCCAGTCCTGGCTAATACGTCCTCCACACGCCCAAAAGGGTAAAGCAAACGCTCTTTCCCGGTCTCCCCCGGCATGATCGCTGTCATTTACCGTCTTGTACCACCAGCTTGCGTACGCCATGGCGAGAAGCAGTTAGCGCCCGAGCTGTGCGAAGAACCAGGCAAAGGTGCGGGCGCAGCGTGGGGGTCAGGGCTCACACTCTGCCTAGCAGGGACCTGGCTGGCAAACAGGAGCGCCTCCGCAGGTAGCCGCCAAGTGGGCGGGGACCGGGGCGGGAACCTGGGCCAGGTTCCTCCCCTGTCACCCTGGGTCCCTCCTCTGACGCCCCAGCCCCGCCCCACCGGGCTCCAGGCTGGTTGGGGAAGATGTTCTTTCTCCAGGCAGCCACGCCTTGCACACAGGGCTTTACGCGGAAGAAAGGAATCTCCGTACTCAGTTAAACATTCCTCCCCACTCGAGGGGGTCCCAAAAGAAAGTTATTGCTTTTTCATTCTTGTCCTCATTTCACTTAACTCTCACTAGACAACTTTTCTCGCCACTGACCCACCTAACCTGCCTGCGCCACGCCCATAACACGAGGTCCCAGCCCGGGAATCCCGGGTCACCTGCAGCTACCTCCCCCGCGGTGGGCACCGAGCCCGGTGCCTGTCCACTCTCCCGCAGGTGCACGCAGGGCGCCAGGTCCCGCAGGCCCGGCACCGCCCAGGGCAGGCAGCCCGTTATTCTAGGGCCGGGGTCCGCCCAGCACCCAGCTGCTCTGCTGTGGCGGGAGGAGGAGCGCCACTCACCTCCTGGGTGCGGCGGGCAGCTGCGCGCCGAGGCCGCGGGGAGGCTGCTGGTTTCTGGCCGGGTTGGGACATGGCGAGTCGGCGGGCGCTGCGTCGGAGGCGCAGCGGAGACTGGGAGGGAGGCCGGGCGGGGAGCGCAGGGAGGGAGGGCGCGGAGGGGCCAGCGAGCGCGGCTGTGAGGCAGCTTTTTCCGACACAGCCCGGAGCCCTCCCGGGGTTCGCCCAGGCTACCCAGGGCCCTCCCCTTCCTGCCCCCGGGCTGTTATCACGTCCCAGAGAGCTGGGCTGAAATTTAACACCCCTGCTTCCCTGTCTACAACCAAGGACCCTCCCTATCCCCCTGAACTTCTGGGTTCCTGGTTTTCCCTGAGAAGGAAGGGCTCGAGGTCGCCGGGTTCCTCCTTCGGTTTGCCCAGACTCATCTTGCGGTTGTGTAACGGGAGAGCCGGGCCAGGGCGTGGCCAGTTTGTTCCTGGACCCTCCTTCCCCTAATCTGAGGGATCTGACACCTTTTCTGCAGCCTGCCCTGCTTTGACTTGGAAGACACTACCCGCGCAATCTGGCTCAAGCCTGGACTGCCAACCTAGATAAGGAAGCGGATTACCAAAACCAATAGGTTGGCATGCGTGTGTGCGTTTGTACAAGAGAGAAAAAGAGTGCGTATCTGTATTCGTTTTGTGTAAACTTGGTTTTTGCAACTTAGAAAAGCTTGGTATTTTATAACAAGAAGATCGTAGGTTACGATCAGACCAGAGTAGCGTCCCCAAAGTAAACTCCTAACGCCTGAAGTCTGACTAGTTTTATGAAGCTGGATTGCTTTTGTCTTTGGCTCAGTTTAAACAAGCACTTCCTGGTTTTGAGCTGCAAGTGAAAGTGGATAAATTCGGCTAGAAAACATTAGTCTGGAGAGAGATTCTCAGCCTGCAGTTAATCAGAGAGAAAAAAAAGTTAACTGCAGTGATTTTAATACTTTGGGATTCAGGGTCATCCCACTGTGCAGTGTTGTTTTGGAGACAGAAGAGAGAAGGCACATTATGTCTTGTGCTGTGTGAAGCAATGCAGAGCTGAATTCTTGCATTCCTTACTTAACAGTTCTCTTTTTTAGGGATTCTAATTTGTCTTTAGTCAGCCTTCTTAATGGAGGCGGGGATATAAATGCAAATACATGTTTTTCTTGAAAGTTTTGTTTACTCTTTATCTCTTCTTTCCAGTAAGTAACCTGCACGGTAGGAATTTTTTACAGAAATGAAACTCGGAAATAGGGACAGTAATTATTCTGTCAGGAAAAATTGGTGGCATCAGTTACACCCTGGAGGGGGATGGAGACAAGTGTTGTGACCAATGCCATTATCAAAATTAGAGGCGTGAGGTAACAGACAGGGACCATCATCTTGAAATTGAGATGATTTCCTCAGAAGAGAGTTTACATGCTTTAGATTCAGGATTAGACTCATGAAATATTTTATCTGAACTCGAGGAGGACAGTTACCAGGTAGTTTTGGAATTCACGGGGGTCTTCCATCTAAAGCATTCTGAAAGGAATGAAAAAGAGTGTGAGAGAGATACTATTAAAAGAATTCATGCCTTGCAGGGACTTAAGAGTTTCAGTAACATGGCATTTGCAACATGTTGATTTGGGTGACATTCAAAGATGTGTAATGTGTGAATATGTACTATGGGAGTTAGAGAATTTTGCTAAAAGGAAGTTCTGCTGACATAGTGCACAGATGGTTGCACTACTAACCCAAAGGCAGTATGCTTCTCTGATGGTTCAAACCCACCGTCAGTCTCCACAAGAAAAAGATGGGCAATCTCCTCCACTGTAGTTTACAACCTCAGAAATCCTATGAAGGGTATGCCATGAGTCTCTTCATATTTGATGTCAGTGAGTTGAGTTTTGCTAATAGGAAAGGAAAAAAAGGGCTGGAGCTGAGGTCCATGTTCAAGAGCAGTTGAGGCATTAATTGTAGAGCAGATACACCGAAAATTACTAATTCATCTGCCACCTTCTCTCAGCCAAGTTTCTTTACTCCCATAGTCATGCCTTCTTAAGAAAAGAGTGAGAAAGATATACTTACAAACAGGCCAAGACAACAAGATTCCCACAGCATTTCTTTTCCCCATGTAATGATTCTGACTGTTGAATTATTCCGAAGAATGGCTGCCACAGTAATAATATATGTGTAGAGCAGAGGAAGATGTGTTAGCTGGGAGAAGAGTGCTAGCTGGGAGAAGAGTGCATGTAGATCACAGGAGCTTTCCTGGGCTTCTCGGACCACACGAAGTTTGTACGAGGACAACATGTGGAGGTAAGAAAGTGGGAGAAAGAATGTAGATAAAAGGTGGAGGCACGAGGGAGTGAGAGAGACTATAGCATGTAAAGCTAGTATTCACTTCCACTGTTATTGTTGCTGTTAGTTGCCATGGTGACCCTATGTATTGTGGCTGCTACCAGGCAAGAACTTGAGTCATATGCATAACTACAGTTAGGCACTCGGGTTTTATTTTTTGCCTCCTTCCTGTCATACTTTCCTGCTGATAGTGGATTACCTGTGTCCTTTAGAATAGCACAGTTCCTTTTTTTCTTGTCTCTGTATACAAAAGAGGATTGAGAACATAGCTCCTCATTGGACTTTTACTAGAGAATGCTCTTGGGATCAACCCTGGCTTAAGGGAAAGAAAGGAATTGGGCAAGGAATGAATTGAAACCTGGGATGCAGAATTAATAGATGTATTATACAATGATGCATGGAGTTATGAAGATGGAATGACCTCTCAGAGTTGCCAGGGGTTGAAGAAAGAAGGCTGAACCCTTATGTTGTTGTTGTCGTTGCTGTTGTTGTTATGTGCCGTCGAGTCACCTGCGATTCATAGCAACCCTATGTACAACATCCCTAAACCCTGCTCTATCCTGTGCCAATCTTACTGTCTCTGACACACCTACCCCGTTACCCCAGTCCCTGAATCAGTTCATCTCATCCAGGGTCTTCCTCTCCTGTGCTGTCCCTCCAATCCCCCAACAATGACATCCCTCTCTAAGGACTGGTCCCACCTTGCAACATGTCCAGAGTATGTCAGGCAAAGCTTCAGAATCCTTGCCTCCAAGGAGCAGCCTGGTATCACCCTCCCCAGAACGAACCTATTCGTTTTCTTGGCAATCCAGGGTATATCCAATACTCTTCTGCAACACCATATCTCAAAGGCATCAATTGTCCTTCTATCGCCCCTAATCATTGTCCAGCTCTCTTATGCATAGCAAGTGATTGCAACGACCATGTCCTGTATCAGGTGCACCTAAGTCTCCAGATTGATGTCATTGCTCTTTAGTACTCTGGAAAGGTCTCTGACAGCCGACTTTCCCAACGTCCTTTCTCCATACCTTTTCAATCCAAATGCAGAATAGATTATCCATAAGGCTTGCCTCTATGATGAGAAATGTGGCATCAGAATTGGAGGAAGACTCATCAACAATTTGTGTTATGCAGATGACACAATCCTGCTTGCTGAAACTGAGGAGGACCTGAACCCTTATATGCTTGCCTTAACCAGTCATTTGGTGTGCTAACTGGGAGGAGTGGGGGAGCTGACTCTAGGAGGGGTGGCTTTCTTAAGTAGTGACAGCCTAAAAGGCATACTTGATGGGTAAGAATGTCCACTCCTAAAAGATGGGATAGGGTGCCTATACCGCTAACCCCTTTAAAGCTGTGTATCCGACCATAAACCTCACAAGTAGAATTACAGAGGAAATAAAAGTCACTAAGGCATGTTGTCATATAGCTATATAACAGAACATTAGGTTTGAAAATACTATTTAATAAGATTTCTTTCCCAGTTACAATGATATTTGCCTTCAAGAGGAGCTGTTGATGTATAATTTGTTTCACAGAGCAGTCATGCTGTTAATACTATCTAGATACATAGAAACAACAGTTTTACAACTGCAGATTAGAAGATAAAATTTTTATTTTCTGATTTTTTTCCAGTGATAATGAAACAAGGAATAATACTGCACCTATTAACATGGCAGCAGCAAGTGGAGATAAGATTCTCCTATTTTGTAGATTTCATTGTGTTCTTTCAAAACAAATGCTGGGGTTCTATCTCATACCTGTGGCTATAATCATATTTGGAAAAAGGTTTCATTTGTTATTTTTATGTGGCTTCAAAATCAACAGTCTTGGCACCAGCAACCAGGACGTTAAAAGACATATTGCATTGGGAAAGTCTGCTGTCAGAAACCTCTCCAAGGTACTGAGGAGCAATGGTGTCAGTCTGGAGACTAAGGTGCACCTGATACTGAACATGGGCTTTGCAATCACTAGCTATGCATCAGAAAGCTGGACAGTGACTAGGGATGATAGAAGGAGAATTGATGCCTTTGAGCTGTGGTGTTGGAGAAGAGTATTGAATATACCATGGACAGCTAAGAGAACAAATAGGTTTGTCCTGGAGACAGTGAGACCAGGCTGCTTCTTGGAGTCAAAGATTCTGAAGCTTCGTCTAACATACTTTGGACATGTTGCAAGGTGGTACCAATCTTTGGAGAGAGATGTCATGCTTGGGAGGGTGGAGAGACAGCACAGGAGAGGAAGCCCCTCAATGAGATGGATTGATCCAATGACTGGGATTATGGGAGTAGGTGTGTCAGAGACAGTGAGATAGTCACAGGAAAGAGCAGGGTTTAGGGCTATGGTACACATAGTCACTACAAGTTGCAGGTGACTCAATGGCACATAACAAGTTTTGAGTAGAGTAGATGTATATACGGGTACAAATGAAGAAGACAAATACCACATGAAGATTGCCAAGGAACAAAAGAACATCAAGGACTACAGAAGCTGAGACCCACAAGAACCTTCTCCTGGATCCAAGATCTTGATTTCAGACTCTTGAATTCAGAGTTTCTCCTGAACAATGAGAAAATAAATTTCTGTTTTCAAAGCTCACCTGTGATACATGTATTACACCTTGCTTGCCAGGAAACTAGCCATCTAGCTGTCTTCTGCCTTCCATGTTAATTTTCCTCAAGTTTTCCATTTCATTCTTGAAGGCATAATGTGTGAAAAAATGTTGAAGGACTTAGATGAAATATAGGATCTGAACAAATTTAGGATCAGAAAGTTCTAAGGAGATCTGCTTAAACCTTTTGAGCATGACTTTAATTGAATGACTCTCTCAGTTGATGATGATATGAAATAATTCAGCCACATATAGCACTTCATATGTGCTAGGCAGCATTTTAAGGATAATCTTTGCATATCTTTGTAACACATTATGAAGTAGGAACCACTAATATCCCTATGCTCCAGATAAAGAAACTGAGCTCTAGAGATATAGAGAAATTTTAGGATTTCCAGGTACTAAATGGCAGTGCTAACATTTATTTAAATAAAAATTTGAATAAGATATGGTTGGTATGCCTAACCAAAACTCTCTATTTTATTTTTTTTCTCTGCTGCATACGAAATCATAGCTATATGTATGGATGAATGACAGTTTCAGAGGAGATGAGATTATGTTTTGAAACAAGTGATTTAATAACTACATTAAGAGATTCTGGTGGTTCAGAGGTTAAGTACTTGACTACCGACCAGAGGAATAACAGTTCAAATCCACAAAATGGCTCCATGGGAGAAAGACTTGGAAATTTGCTTCCTTGAGGACCGTATCTAAGAAGATTCTCTTAGACAATTTTCTGTCATTAAGCTATGAATAAAAACAAAACAAAGTAAGCAAACAAACAAAACACACCAAGGAAGAATGGAGTCTGAATTCTGATGCTGGAAGAAAGTACACAATGATTCATGGGCTACCAAAAGATAAATTACTTTGTCTTGGAGGAAGTCCAACCAAGGTTCTCTATAGAGGTAAGAAAATTGAAATTTTATCTAGTATGGCATGTTGTCAGGAAATGCTAGTTCTTGGGAAAAGACACCCTGCTTGGAAAAAATAGAGGGTCAGCAGAAGAGAAGACGACCCTCAACAATATGGATTGACACAATGACTGAACAATGGACTTGAGCATATAAGAGACCTTGATGATGGTACAAGGTAGGCCTCATTGCCAGTAGAATTCACATGTCTTTCCTGAGGAGGGTGGAACCAAGCTGCTCTGGAAGGCAAGGGTTCTGTAACTCTATCTCACATACTTTGGACATGTTGCAACGAAGGACCAGTCCTTGAAGAAGGACATCATGCCTGGAAGAGTGGAGGGACAGTGCAAGAAAGGAAGACTTTGGATGAGATAGATTGACTCAGTGACTGGGGTCATAGAGACAGGTGGCTTAGGGATGATGAGAGTGGTTCAGGATATAGCAGTGTTGTAGTACATAGAACAAAGCCAGTCTACTCAATGACACATAACAACAACAACATAATTCTAAGCAGATCTCAGCAGGGCATCCACACTAAAACAGATTAGGAAGAAAGACATGATAGTATACTTCCCAAATTCAGCCAATGAAAAACACGCATCATAATGTCCAATCCATAATCACCGGAGGATAACACAAGGGCTTGGCAGCATTTAGTTCTAGTGAGAATGAGCTCACCATGAGTCAGAGACCAACTAGACAGCAACTAACAACAACAAATCAGACAGAGAAAAATCACAATAGTGGTTATTAAGGGCTGGAGGAAAGAGATCAGAGAGTTGATAGTCAAAACCTGAGTGATTTCTTTCTGAAATGATAAATTGATCCAAAATTGATGATACGAAAAACCATTGGACTAGATACACTTTAAATGATAGGGCTTGCCAAATTTCCACAGTCTAGTTGTGATTTCTCCATTGCCACACTCTATTTATTATAAGAAACTCCCTAAACTCAGCTAAAAAGTGAAATGTCCGTTATTTTTTTAAAAAGTGATATTCACCTTCCAGAGGTGAGAAATAAGGTCCTCAGTGCATTACAGTTAACCTGAATTTCCTTTAACCAAAATGTTGAACTTTCCTTTTTTAATATTTTAATGTTTTGGAAAGATACATATTGTAAATGGTAGATACATAGGACATGTCATAGCTGATGTTCATCATATGAATTGGCTTTGCATAATTATTTTTAAACAGTTACCTTTTATTTTAAAATGTCAGTGAATGTGAAAACACTCCAAATTATTTCAAACTTTGCTATCAATAGATGAAAAAAAGGGAGCTCTGGTGGCCTAGTGGCAAGAAGCTGCACTGCAATCCCAGAGGAACACGGTTC
>NW_006399793.1:17346935-17360440 GCF_000299155.1 Elephantulus edwardii | reverse complement strand
GGCACATAACAACAACAACAACCCTGTTCTATCCTGTGCCATCCTCACAATCTGACACAGTGGCGCCCATTACTGCAGTCACTATGTCAGTCCACTGGGTTGAGGGTCTCCCTCTCCTTCCTCATTCCCCCAACTTTCCAAGCATGAGGTCCTTGTCCAAGGAAAAGTCTTTCCTAGCATGCCTAAGTGTGTGAGATGATGTTTAGCCATTCTTATCTCCAGAGAGCTTCTCCCAGACCTACCTGTTTGTTGTTTTAGCAGTCCATGGGATATTTAGTACTCTTCTCCAAAAGCACAGTTCAAAGGCATCAATTCGTCTTTTGTCATCCTTTTTCATTATCCAGCTCTCTGATGCAGGATAATAAAGCTCTCAGACCATGGACTGAATCAATCATGCCTTAGACCCCAAGCTTAGGCCTCAAACATCATTGTTCCTCAATATTTTGGAGAGATCCCTGATCGCAGGCTTTCCCAGTGCAATACATCTTCTGATAATCTGACTGTTGGGACCAAATGTATTGATTGCAAATCCAGGGAAGATGAAAATGTTGACAGTTTCAATCTTTTCTTCATCTATTATTATGTCACCTATTAGATTGTCACCTATTAGTACAGTGATGAGAATTTTTGTTTTCTTGATGTCAAGAAGAAATCCATATTGAAGGCTGTAGTGTTTGATCTTTTGCAGTATTTCAATTTTCTTCACCTTCAGCAAACAAGATTACATTATCTGCATCCTGAAGGTTATTGATGAGTCTTCCTCTGATGCTGATGCCACATTCTTCTTCATAGAATAATTTGCTCAGGATACAGATTAAATAGGTATGGTGAAAGCATACATCCGTGACACATGTCTTGTGCCTAGAGCCCTGAGGCCATGTGAGGAGCACCAACATACCAGACCCAGCAGAGATCTTGCTCTCATCTGGAACATTATCCTGCTGTGCCATCTGTGCATCTCAGATGGAAAGGCAGAGACTGACTCTAAAGCACGGGAAACAGTTCTGGTGCAGAAGTAGCTCAGGGACTAGGATCTTTCCCCAGAACTTCCAGAGAAAGTAAGCCTATGGACTGAGAGCCTCTTAAATTGTGTCACTTATCTGTCAGTTTGTTAAGTTGAGGAAATTATTTGTATATTGCTAATTAGTTTGGGTATCTTTATTCTTCCTTATTTATTATTGTTCTAATTAGTACAGAACTCATCTGTCAGTTTGCTGTACTAAAGTAACTTATAGATGCTATGACACTAAGGGCCGTACCACTAGTGTGTCAAATGTCAGAGGTCATCCTTGGTGGACAAGTTTTAGTAGAGCTCTTAGATTAAGACAGACTAGGAAGAATGGTCATCCACTTCTGAAATAGCAGGCCTCTATGAATAATGTTGTTGTTTGTTGTTATGTGTCATTATGTTGTTTGCGACTTGAAGCAACCCTGTACAAGAGCCCTAAACTCTCCTCTATCCTGTGACAACCTCACTGTCTCCAACACATTTACTCCCACTATCCCAATCACTGAATTGATCCATTTCATCAAGGGTC
Organism: Elephantulus edwardii; assembly: GCF_000299155.1. Lineage (NCBI taxonomy): Eukaryota > Metazoa > Chordata > Mammalia > Macroscelidea > Macroscelididae > Elephantulus > Elephantulus edwardii. The sequence goes on along the minus strand of NW_006399793.1, from coordinate 17,358,902 downwards.
TTCCTCTTCTGCGCTGTCCCTCCACTCTCCCAAACATGATGTCCCTCTCCAAGGACCAGTCCCTCCTTGCAACATGCCCAAAGTATGTCAGATGAAGCTTCAGAATCCTTGACTCCAAGGAGCAGCCCAACTTCACCCTCTCCTGGACAAACCTGTTTGTTTTCCTAGCAGTCCACGGTGTATTCAACACTCTTCTTCAGCACCACAGCTCAAAGGCATCAAGTCACTGTCCAGCTCTCTAATGCATAGGGATAGAAAAAAAAATCTCACAAACATGTGGAATGATGTTCTAACCTGGTGCCAAGTAAGATAAATACAAATAAAACCACAATGAAATATTATTTTTATTTTATCAAATTAATATGGACGAATAACATGCTGCACTAGCAGCGAATTCTGGAGTTTAGTCATAAGGAACTACACTGTCAATGCAAAGGCATGTGGTTCAAATCCACCAGCTGCTCCTTAGGACAAAGATGGGTCCCATGTGTGATTAACTGCCTCTGATCTGCTGGAGAGTTAACTATGAGTCACTTACAACATAATGGTAAGTAACAATTGCTAGCAATATGGCAGAGAAATAAATACTATCCAGCATTGATGGAAATATAAATTTGGCAACAATTTTGATTTGCAATTCAGCAGATATCTACTGAAAATATTGTAAATATATATTGTTTGGCTTACAATTTTGTTTCTAGGAATTTCTCCAATAAATGTATTTGTATATGTACCTTCAAAATATATATATATATTTCTATATGTATGTCTCTCTGTATCTTTTGATGCATGTATCTGCTCATTCATTACAGCAGTGTTTGTAATAGTGGAAAATTGGAAAGAACTTATGTAGCTGACAGTAAGAAACAGTTAAGCATAGTATGAAACTACTACATTGTTGCATATTACGCAGTTGTTTAAAAAGTAGACTTCTATAAGCAGATGTGGACTGTCCTGCAACATGTGTTGTTTATTACACCAGACAAGTGTAGTGCAAAGATGTATAGAACTCCAGTATTATGTAAAATTAAAATTGTAAATTTTTATATGAGCACATTGGTGTGTATGTATGTACTGGTTATTTTTAGGATAATACATAAAAATTGAAATAGTTGACTCTGAAGAGGAACTTAGGAGTGGGGATTCTGTAATGGAAAGACTTGCCTTTCATTGTTCTTTTTAAATTATTATTATGATGATGATGATGATTATGATGATGATTTTAAAAAGCTGTGTACAATATTTCTCTGAGAACTATAATTCTAGAAAAATAATAAATAGTTCATCAGATGCATTTCTAAGTACCTCTAGAAATTCATTAGTAAACTAAAGTTGAAGATGGGAGGTAACTGATGCCCAACCAACTAGCAAATGTAATGCTGTAATAAGCATACTACATACTTTGAAGATTTATAGTCATTTGGAGGAGTAATCTAGCATTTATCCTAGGAACAACTGGATTAATTATGATGGGAATTTAAAAAGACATTGTCATCTAGTTTATTCTGACTCAGGGTGATCCCCTGTATTACAGTGTGAAGCTGCTTAATAGGGTTTTCTTGGCTGCAGCTATTACAAAAGCAGATTGTAACGTATTTCTCCCAGGGTACTGTTCTGTGGATCTGAACAGTTCTGTGAGGTTAATACTCAATTAAGAAGACAAGCACAGTACCACTACCATCCACAACATCCCCATAGAATAGATAATAATTTCCCCATAGGGTATCCAAGGATGTATCTGTCTCTTTATAGAATCAGACCTTTCCGTTCATATTCCAGTGCTTAATCTGCTGCACCACCAAGGATCTTAGTCAGTGGGTGAAGGAGATTGTTAGGAGCTTTGTGTCTGCTTAGTAGCAGTATTCAGAACCATGAAGAAAAACAAGGGGGAAACCCCCTGTAATTGCAGTGTCAACACTGTCCTTTTGTTTTCATGATATACTATTTGCTAATTAAATCCAGACTTCAAAAGACATTTGTTGCACAAGATTACTCATTGAGGTGCCTTATTATACAGATTGATAACATGCAATTATGATGGCGCTGTCATACAAATAGCCTTCTTACAAAGACGCTTTTTGCTAACTATTTTGCTTTATGAACTCACGCAAGCCTTGAATGCTTTCCCAAGATGCATCACATTGTTACGTTCTTTCTGCTATTACTTTTTATACTTAAATCAATTTCCTTTTTTCTTAGGATGAGAAATACTTGGGCATGTGCAAAGAAAATGTAAGGTATAAAATATTCAAGTTCTAATTAAGCATAGGTCTCTTCTCATTGCCTTATCTATACTAGAAAAAGACCACTGTGAATTTGAATCATACTTTGGTATTTAGTCCTAAGATTAACTACCTTTCAATTTAAGTTATATGACCTAATCATTTCTAAGAGACTACAATCTTGCTTCCCTCTGTGAAATCTAATCTGCCTTCTGGGAGGTTTCAATCTTTTACTCCAGTTGTGTTGTTTTTTTGTTATTGTTGTTGTTATTTGTTTGGTTTTTTTAGTTTATTTACCTACAATGGATATCTGCCTTCTCTTTGCTAAGCGCTGGTCCTTTTCTTTAAAAATTCACTTTCTGAATGTTTTGAGGTTAACTTCCTCATTGAGCTTTCCAGATTAGCTCTGTAAGTATAGAATCACAAATTATAGTGTCAAGTTTACACTATCTCATTGTTGTTGAGTGGTCAGGATTGGTGGTTGACCCTCCAGCAAGTTTCCAAGGGTATACATTGCATGGGAAGCGAGTTCTCATTCTCCAGAGGAACTTCTAGTGGAGTCAAACCATTAGAGAAGTTTTGAGTTAACAGCACAACTACCAATGGATAAAGAACCCCCGAAAAGTCTAAAGAGTAATATGGCATTAGGAAAATGGCCTTTTAAAACCTGGTTTCCTCAACCATCTAATATGACACAAGGAAAACAATCCACTGTGCCTGGAGCTCCTTACCAGTAAACACTACGTGTTCAGGAGAGACAAGAGCAGCCCGTGGAGTTCCTGCAGTGGGGAGAAAGCCAGCTTCTCTGCAGCTCTCACAGAGGGCATCCCTCAGGCCTTCCACACATGCTGACTTGCGCTACAGCACCAGGAACATGCCCGTGGGAGTGTATATGTGGGAGTGTATATGGAAGCTAACAGTCTTTTTAATTTTTTTATTACTCAAGACATTTTTTATAAATGTCCAGAGACATTTTCATAAAGTAAAATTGGTTTAAAAAACAGAGAATAACTCATTTCTGACATTATTATTTTTCAAGTATAATTCCTTGGCTATAATCTTTCTTCTTTTTCAAATTCTGTTGGGACTCCCAGATTGATCCTCTAATTTTCTTATCTTCCCTCCACTCTCCTTTACTTTGTTAACCTGCTGTCTCATTTGAGGTTGGGAAGAGGTCAGTCCCTTGCTCTGTAAGATTATAGGAAGAGTGTACTATTGTAGAGTTTCACCCCACTTCGCCTTGTCACTCCACACCCCACATCTGAATCTGGACACTTCAGAAGATTAAAAAAAAAAATCAATGAATCCTAATAGGGACAGTGGTGTAAAATACTGGACTAACTCTTGGACTGTCAGAAGACTGAGCAAATCAGTCCTGTAGGAAATAGTCTTCCTAAGGTGGGTCACGGGTCCTCTTGCCGTGAGAAAGCCGTTCCGCGTTCCAGCCTGCTAGATGTCTCAGGCGCGCAAGTTGCTGATCAAGTGTGTAGCACTTTTTATGACATGAAAGAGCAGAAATGCTCTACATCAGACGAAATCAAGGGGGGAGGGGAAACACTGTCTTTTTTTTTTTTTTGTCTTAGTGCAGACAAAAAGTGCATCATCTTAGAAGGCAAAGAGATCGTCGTTGGAGATGAGATGTAGGTGTGACCATAAATTTCAAGCATTTTGTAGGAATACTTCCCGAAAAATATTGTTGCTGTGCTTTGTATGATGCAAATCCAAGGAGTCCAGAAAAGAGGAGTTGATGTTCTTTTAGTGGGCACTGGAACAACCACCTCTGAAAAGTAAAATGATCTATGCAAGCTCCAAGGATACAATAAAAAAGAAAATGCCAAGGCATAAAACACAAATGCTAAGCAAATGGGCCAGAAGACTTCGATCGAGCTTGTATTGCTGAGAAGCTAGGTGGATCTTTAATTGTAGCTTTTGAAGGATGTCCTGTGTAGACCATTATTCAGTGCCACAAACCAAAAACTTCCATGTTTAATGTTAATCTCTTTCTATTTGAGTAAAGCAAATCTGTTTAGGCCAGGATCTTATTAAAGCTATCCTCTAGAGTAAATGAAAAATTCTTTAAACGTGTGCAGGTGGCCCTAAATTAATCTAAATACCAAAGTTTTATTGGTGTGAAATGGAATTGTTATTGGCCAAATGCCTTTCTTTGATGAGTTTGTTCATAAAGATTATTGTTAAAAGAGTTTTAATGGTGCAGTTCACAGAATCATACGTGTCCATATGAAGAGACGTATTACATCTTTGTTGATCTCAGCAGTGATTTGGTTTCTTTGCTTAGAGAGTTGGTTACTTTGGCCAAATTCATTTTTTTTAACCATGCCCACTGGGTTTTATTGAAGGTGACTTGGTCATAACAATGTGAAGACAGCTGGGACTTGAGGTTGGGAAGAACACTCTCCCCTCCCCACACCCCCACTGTCCCAAATAAAAAATAACCATGTATGGGTGAGCAGCGGAGACAGTGATCTGAGGGGATGGGTGGATTGGAACCAAGGGCAGCACAGACCATGGGCAGCTGGGAGACCAGGGAGGCTGTACGAATAGCAAGTGTGATTCTCTGTGTCTCCATGCATGTGTGTATAAAGAGAGAAGTTGCTTCTTCCCCTTCTCTCCCTTCTGCTCCGTCCTGCTTAATTGAGCTAAGTTGAAGAGTGGAAAATAATACTCCATGCAGCATACAACATACACTAACTACCGTAAGATTAAGTCAGACAGCCTTTCATTCTATCAGATATGAAATTGAGACTGTCTCCAGATTTTGTACATTGACAGTCAGTGCTGATCTTACAAAACACTATTTCCAGCACTTAGTGAAAGTGCATGGTGTCACTCCTGCACCACAGTGAGCTCCCTATTCACTAGTCAGGAGGCTGTTGTTGGGTTGATTAATGAATCCTGGAAGTCATGATGCTCAGGACATTGTAATACTTTGTTAATGAAATTATAAAATAGCAGTATATTGACAAGGTAGGGCACCTGTGATACCTTTAATTGTGGCTTTTTCAGAATGTGGCTGCTTCTGATACAAGAAGGATTGAAAGACTGCTAAGCAGAAGTTTACTACTTAAGGGCCTGGGAGAATGTCATCAATTCATTAGAGCAAATTGTCTATAGAGAAGTTCTGTGTGGAATTGGAGCACATGTGACAGATGACAGTCCCAGGAAGCATTTGTGGTGGATTGAATCTGATTGTCTTAACATCAGAGGCACACAGAACTTAGAAGCAGCAATATTGGCTTTATGTAATAAAGGAAGCATTTTTAACTTAAAAAAAAAAAAAGCCAAGAAGGTGAGACTTAAACTCACTCATTTTGGACACATCATCAGGAAAAGACGAATTGCTAGAAAAAGACATATGTTGGATATTGTTGTTGTTTATTGCCTTCGAGTCAAGCATGACTCATAGCGATGCTATGAACAAAAGGTCTGAAACCGCTCTATAACTATCAACATGGAAATGGGGGAAATCATCAGTTAGATGGGTTTACACAGTAGCCACAACAGTGGATTCTCACATGTACCAAGGAACATGAAGTAGCACAGCACTAGGACAAGTTTTGTTCCTAAGAATATCATGAGTGGTAGCTGACTCAAAAGTGACTAACCGCAAAATCACCACATTTGTTTTGTATTCACTTTAAACATCACCTCTTGTTAGTGGAGTTGCAGGTAATAGAGACAACGAAGATAGGGTCTAGGCAGCATATTAATCAGAAGTGCCCAACAACAATTCTTAAAAAATTATAGTTTTGTAACATGGGTATTAGTAGGCTCATTTACAAAATCTTAGAGAGATGATGAGATTGGGTCTTGGGGAGATTTCTAATGTCTCACTGCTAAGTATCAGAGCTGTGATTTAAAACCTGCATTTAACAGCATTTATAGCCCATGACCTTCACCATTACAGATTTTAACTACATTGGACACCTGAAGTAGAGGTCAGACTTCTACTGCCAGGCATCGTCTGAGAAGACACATCATTAGGTCATCTGAGGTCTACACCACTCCTAAGATCTCTTCAAACTCTGCTTTTAATCCTTTACTTATGACAATAAGAAATTCTTTGCTACATGGAGTCTATAATTGGAATGTTTGTGGTGTAAGAACACATTTTAGGGGGAAATGTACAATCAGTGTGTTGCGGAATTATTTTATTTTTTTTTCTATAATTATATTTTATTAATTTTCATAAACATTTACAGAGATTTTGGGCTTCCACTCATTCATTGTTGCACTATTCTCTCTACCCTCCTCCCAGTTTGTTCTTGTCCAAATGCCACAGTGCTTGTCAAAGCCAGTTCTGATTAATCTTCTTTGTCAGTGTATCCTTTGCCATTCCCTATCACTCCTCCCTGAGAGAGACTTCACCCTGATTCATAAGGAAAAGGGGACGGCGTATTCTCTTAGCTACTTCCTGCTGAAAAGGGACGCTGTGGGTTTCAGGGTGAAGATCTTCTCTCACTACTCTAAAGGGCCCCTTTGGCAGTAGGAAACACATAGACTATTATGGAGATTGATTTTGGAATTCAGATGCACTCTTATTGATTGTGCTTGGCTGTACATGTACATATCCTTCAAGATGTATCATGGGGGTGTTGCAACCTAGAAGACACAAATTTGACTAACAAGTTATAAGTACATGAGTCAAAAATTATGGAAAAGTAAAAGAAAAGATTCTTTCATTGTTTTACAAACCCTCCCCCAGGTCCCCTCCACCATGCAGCCCTCGCTCTAGTCTCCTGTGATGACAGAAATACCCAGTTACATCTCTCTTTTAGACGGTTCTCTCCCTCCTCTGCTTCAGTGCAGTATACATTATTGAACCCATCTTACTCAGTGTCTCCCTAACCCCAAGGACAGTCCCATTCTACAACAGTGGCATCATGTAATATTTGTCCTTTTGTGACTGGGATATTTCACTCAGCATAATGTTCTCCAGAGTCAACCATTTTGAATAATATTGCATGAGTTCTTTGTTTTTTAATGCACCATAGTATTCCATTGTGCGAATATACCACAGCTTCTCTAGCCATTCGTTTGTTGATGGGCACTTAGGTTGTTTCCAACTCCTTGCTATTGTGAACAAAGCTGTAATGAACATGGGTGTGCATATATCTGCTTGGATGTCAGCTATGGTCTCTTCAGGGTATATTCCCAGTAGTGGAATTGCTGGGTCAAATGGTATCTCTATTTGCAACTTTTTGAGAAAGCGCCATACTGCTTTCCACAGGGGTTGCACCATTTTACACTCCCACCAACAGTGAATCAGGGTTCCAGTTTCTCCACAACCTTGCCAGCATTTGTTGCTTGCTGTTCTGTTAAATTTTGCTATTTTGACTGGGGTGAAATGATATCTCATAGTTGTTTTAATTTGCATCTCTCTTAGGGCTAGGGATTTTGAGCATTTCTTCATGTGTTTGTTAGCCATCTGAATGTCGTCTTCGGTGAAGTGCCTGTTCATATCCTGTGCCCATTTTTCTATTGGATTATTTCCTTTATTTTAAAGCAAAGATAGTTTATGTAATACTATTTTAGCCTAAATACTAAATAAAACCTCACCACCTTGGGAGTCAGAACAGACCCTTAGCTGACCATACAGGAGGTTTTCCAGATCTATAAAGGAGACTGCTCATCTTTTACCCTCAGAGCTGCTGGTAGATTCAAGCTGCCAGAGAGGTGTCACCTTTGGGTTAACAACGCAGCTCCCGACAGACTCTGGGGCCGGGACGTAAAATAGAAAATCTGACTGAGTAATCTGCATTACCTAATCATAAACTTAGAAACAGATAATAATTAGATCATGACACACCTACAGAAAAGAAAACATATGTTTAGGCAACTCCTCTGTGAAGCCTCCACTTAAATATATAGAGCATCTGGCTCTATATATTAAATATAATAGAGCATCTGGCACGTATCATTTGGCCCAACCCATTCAAGGAATGAGCTACATATCATTTGTCTATTTTAGGATTCACACTTGACATGCATTATTTGGACATGTGATCACCTCGTCTACATTAAAGAGACACATAACACAATATAAGATATGCTATGCCACCAGAGCTCCCTAAGATATCCTGGGAGGAGGGGAAGCTAGTAACAGAAATAGTGATTATAGAAAGGGCTCCTTAATAAAAGAATTGTAAAAAAAATTTTAAAAAATAAAAGAGAATTGTAAAAAGTTCTGTGAAGGGTTGAAAGGAATGGAATTGCCTCTAAAATGTCTGACAAGGGAAATGTGTGTACTCAAGTAAGGACACTCTCTGGTTATTTGCAATGCACTTTCTTTTAATTCTAATTGTTATATACCTTGGAGTCAGAGCCTACTCATAGCTGACCCCTAGCAGGTTTTCAGAGGGAGTTAATCACACTGCAGGAAGTGGCACATCTTTCTCCTGTGGAGAAGCAGGGGATTCAAACCGCTTGCCTCTAAGTTGACAACACAACTTCTTACCTCAATGCCATCAGAGCTCCCTTATGAGTAGTAGACAATATGATATATTTTGGCCCACTGCTTTGCAAACTGTAGGCCGCCATCAAGCAGTGCATCCTGAAATTAATTTAGTGAATAATGAACAACAACAAGGGGGAATAAAGTAGAATAAACTAGGAAATATCAGAATGTATTGCTAGTGTTACCACTCTCAAGAACCTATTTTTTTTTATTAATTTTAATGAAAGTTTACAGAGACTTTGGATTTCCATTCATTCATTGTTGCACACTTTGCTCCCTACCCACCCCTCCCCCCAAGTTTGCTTTCCTCCTTGAAAAGTAAAACATTATTCTCATTGTTATACAATCCCTCTCCCCTAGTCCACTCCCCTATGCAGCCTTCCTTCTGGACTCCTGTCATGGAGCTCATCGCTAGTAGTCTGCAGGAGTTGACAGCCTCATCTGCACATCTCCCCTCTGCTCTTGGCCTAGTCAGTTTGTTGTGTGTCCATGGCCTGGCTTGATAGGTTATCAGTGTTCCCAAAGTGAACAAGGCCACTTAGCTGACCTAAGTGCTGACTTATTTCAGTTCTTGCCACTTGAACTTTTATTTTTTTTTGTCCTTATCTAAATTTCTTCACCCAAACCCTGCTTCCCAAATGAGGAAAGTGAGTCAGTTTGAGTCAGTTCAAGTGAAGATCTATTCCTAGGCATGAGATATATTTTCCAGAGAAGTAGGAAATGGCATTGCCTGGGGAGAGACTCCAAATGGTCCCTACTCTGTGCTCTGATGTAGTAGGGAGTTCTCATGGCTTAATGGTGAGGAGCTGCACTGCCAACTCACAGACATGTGGTTCAAATCCACCACTTGCTTGGCAGGAGAAAGATGGGTAATCTCTTCCAGGGTAATGAACTGCCTCAGAAAACTCACTAGAGGGTAAGTTATGGGGTGGTTCCAATGCCATGGTACATAAAAACAAAAATACTCTTGACCCTTTAGGAATGGCAGAGTTTTTTATATACCAAGTTTTAAAATAATAAGAATTCTGTAAGTCCCCCAAGACCAAAGAGACATTTCTCTTCACAAAAAGATATAAAATTAGCACTCAGATGATTAAAGAGTTTCTTAGAAATAGTGTATTTTGAGTCAATGGCATTGTTGTTATTGTCAAGTACTGCTGAGTCAAGTATGACTCAAAGCAACCCTAGGAACAACAGATCTGAGCCCTTGTCCTATCCTGTGCCAACCTCACAATCTCTGACACACTTGTGCCCATTGCCACAGTCACTGAGTCAATCCCCCTCATTGCGGATTTTCTTCTCCTTCACTTTCCTTCCTCCTTTACAATCATGATGTTCCTCTCCAAGAAACAGTCTCTCCTAGCAGCACCTGGAAGTATGTGAGATGAAGCTTCGTCAGTTTTGCCTCATAGGAGCACTCTGACTACAGTTTCTTTGAGATACATAATCTTTGTTCTTTTGCAGTCATAGGATGTTCAGTGCTCTTTTCCAACACCACAGCTCAATGGCATTAATTCTTCTTTCATCAGCCTATTCGCTGTCCAGATCTCATATGCATAATAAGTGATTGAAAAGACTATGGTTGGAATCAGACCTTAGTTTCAAATTGACATCATTGCTACTCAGTAATTTGGAGAGATCCCTTCAGCCACCTGGCCAACTGAGGGGAAAAGATTGACATTTGTCCCCGTTCCCAAAAAAGGTGTGAAAAACAGAGTATGGAAACTGTTGAACAATATCACTAATATCTCATCCAAGCTTCATCTTTCATACGTTGGACATGTGTTGTTGTTGTTATGTGCCGTCGAGTCACTTGCGGCTCATAGCAACCCTATGTACAACAGCCCTAAACTCTGCTCTGTCATGTGCCAATTGCACTGTCTCTGACACTCCCAACCCAATTACCCCAGTCACTGAATCAATCCACCTCATAGAGGGCCTTCCCCTCCTGCGCTGTCCCTCCACCCTCCCAAGCATGATGTCCTTCTCCAAGGATGGTCTCTCCTCACAACATGTCCAAAGTATGTTAGATGGAGCCTCAGAATCCTTGCCTCCAAGGAGCCACCTGGTTTAACCCTTTCCAGGACAAATCTGTTTGTTTTCCTAACAGTCCATGGTACTCTCAATACTCTTCTCCAGCACCACAGCTCAAAGGCATCAATTCTCCTTCTATCCTCCTTGGTCATTGTCCAACTCTCTGATGCATAACAAGTGATTGCGAAGACCATGGCCTGTACCAGACTCACCTTAGTCACCAGAGAGACACCATTGCTCTTCAGTACTTTGGAGAGGTCCCTAACAGCAGACTTTCCCATCGCAATATGCCTTTTAATTTCCTGGCTAATGGTGCCAAGAGTGTTGACTGTGGAGCCAAGCAAACTAAAGCTGTGAACAATCTCAATCTCTTCACCATCCATCCTGTAGCTTGGTGAAATTATTCCTTGGAAAGAAACATTATGTTTGGAAAGATGGAGGGTCAGTGAAGGAGAGGAAGAGCCCAAATGAGAAGGATTGACACTGACCTCAGCAGTGGCCTCTAGTGTCTCAAAGATGAGGAGGATGGCACCAGCTAGGGCAGGTTTCAGGATGGCTGTTCATAGGATCATCGAATTATACTCAACGTGATGGTATCTAACATCAACTGCTGTCTGCAATACATTGCAATACAAATGTAATACATCTCCTGAAATTCTGACTGCTGGTACTAAGGATTTGTGGTTCCAAATAAGATGAAACTGAGGGCTTTTGATGTCTTGATGCTGAGATGCAATCCACATTGAAGGCTGTAGCAAGCCTTTCAAGAAATTGTGTACCCTGAAACACAACAGAAATATAAATAAAAAAGAAAAGAATTAGATACATATTGTCAGGTATATGCAATAAAAGAGCCCACGCTACTGTAAACACTAAAAAAGGGGGACTTTGAAACATCAAATCTTGCTCTGATAGCTTGGTTTTCCGGATTAAATCTAAACCAGTATGGTGTGGTTTGGGTGTGGTGGTAGAAGCTGGGGATGAGTCATGTTGATGACCAATTGTGGTTTCTTTTCTTCCTTTCTTTCCTTTTTTTTTTTTAAATATGTATATTGTTAAGAAATATGATTTGCTCAATTTATCATCCTAGTCAAAATAACTTATGGGTATGCTACAAAATTCAGTTATGATTAGGGAAATACAGGCTGTTGGAGGAAATGGGAAATTTCACATCTCCCACAGGCTTGAGTGTCTGTGGCCTGAGGAAAATTGTAATGACGATTTTTTTAGTAGGTG
>NW_006399793.1:17337396-17346811 GCF_000299155.1 Elephantulus edwardii | reverse complement strand
ACACATACACACACACACACAGATATTTGAGATACAATAAAATATTTTGAAAACTTCTGCTTCAAAACAAACTAATAATTCCTATAATAAAATTTCTTCCTATGAACCACTTTGTCATGGTCAATTCCAGACAGAAATAAGATGTAAAAAAAAAATAACTCTAGCTTTCTAAAGTATTTGAAGTAAGCTATTTTCTTTGGTGAGAATTGGGCTGCTGAATTTTCTATAGAGAAAATTAACTCACTAAAATGGGATTTGTGTGGGAGAAAAATAGGAGTTGGAGAAAAGCAGCCCAAATTTGAAGAATATAACTTGATTTCCAGGCTTACACTTGCTAGCCAGGATATTTCATTGTGTGATTCAGCTTCCTGTGTTGCCTCCAGGTATGAACGGCAATAATGGACTTGCAACTATCCTGGGACAGGAAACCTAAGGACTGTGTGCTCTGTGGAGTCATTACCATGCACACATCACTCCAAACTTGTTCTCTTTGTTGCCTGGCAACTGCTGGAGTCATTTCCAATAAACAGCCATTTCATCAGCATAGATACACACAGAAAAAGGGGAAAAAAAGCAGCTGTCTCCGTCAAGTTCATAATTCTCAAGGAAGTGGCAAAAGCCCCTGCTCTTGTAGGTATGTAAGTCAGGGTAAATCCTGCTTGGCAGCTCAGGGAAGCATGTGGGTCTGGATTGGGCTTTCCTGGGGTATTGCTCAGCCATGAATCATCTGTGGTTTGGAGAATGTTTGGAATGATGGCTGAAAGGGATTTACATGTATCTATTAGGAAGTTGTTTCTGACTTGGTATCCAGCCTCAAATGCTTCATCTCCCTTCATATTCAGAAAGGTTTTTACTTACTTATTATTACTATTGTAATAAATGCAATGTTTTCTTTGTCAGGTTGCTCAACAATAAAGTTACTTTTGCTGTTTTCACATAGTCTTTGGAAGTAAATCATTAGACATAGCCCACATTAAAGAGATGTGAATTGAAGTTTTGCCTCTTTTGGTGAGGGAATGCCTGTGTATATATAATATTTGGACTTACTCTCTATGGGTAACCAGGTATGTGTTTTTGATAGTTAAATATTCATTACTGACTCTCACACCTGAATGCCATGCAGAAAATGAAATCATATAATTGAATATTCTGACTGAGAAACCTATCTCTGGAAATTAAATCATATTCTTGAATATATATGGCTCTACTCTCCTATGTATTTATTCAGTAATTTATTTATTATTTATTTATGGCTTGTAGATGTTTATTCTTTGTTTTGAATTTTAATAAGAGACTGCATTGTTTTGTTGCTCAAGTTTTCCAGCTTTGGCTATTGAGAGCTCTTTCAAGTAGATTTCTGTTCCCCTTTATTATGTCCAAAAATTTTGGTTTTCTGAGTACTTGGGCTTTATAAAGTGAAAGAGTGAAGCTTATGCATGTTGGCATGTGTATTTATCTCAAGTAACCAGTTCTTGTGGTTTTAGAGGCTGGCAAATCCCTAGTCATTGTGCTGGATGTCAGGCTAGGGGGTTCTCCTTATTCAGGTAGTCAGAGGCTAACAAACTCAAGACCAGAAGATCAGACAGACAGCTACCAGCCTATGAACTGTGGAACTCACCCTGGAGGACATAATACTGAATGAAATATCTCAATCACTAAAGGACAAATATTGCATTACACATATGTTTTAAAGCAGGACTGATGTGGGGGGGTTGGGAAGAGGATACAAAAAGAGAGGATAATGAACACTGCATTAGAACAGATGAATGGAAGTACTGTTTAAAAGGAATATATGATTACCCATTATATATGTATGACAACATTCAGAAAAAGAGGCGCATTGCAAAGTGGACTGGGGGGGCATGGAAGTGGGAGGGAAGAAGTTGTGCAACAATGAATGAATTTTTTTTTTTTAAAGTGAACTGGGGGGAGGGAGAGGAAGAGAGGGAACTGTGAAGAAATGAATGGAAAATACAACTTTTCTTTAAACTTCTATTAAAACCATAGTAAAATTAAATTTTTTTTTTAAAGATTCCCGGACAATACAACCGGTAACTGGCTCAAGTCTCAAGAACCAGAGGTTAGATGATGATAACAGGCCGGATGCAGGAGCCAGAGAGTTTTGCCAGAATAGCAATGTATATTAGATACAAAACCCCCCCTATTGCATGGACAAATTTGCTACAAAGACTTCTCTAAAATGTTCAAAAACAGAGAGATTACTTTGAGGACTAAAGTGTGCCTTATTCTATGTTTAACTGATTGGCTGCTGAAAGCACATTTCTTCATGGGGTATGACTACATCAAAACATTATTGTTGTTAGGCGCTGTCTAGTTGAATTTGACCCATAGCGACCCTGTGAACAGCCAATCTGAACCCTGCCCTATCCTGTGCCATCCTCATAATTCTGACACACATGAGCCCGTTGATGAAGTCATTGTGTCAATTCATCTCGTTGAGAGTCTTCCTCTCCTTTGTTGAACTTCTATTCTTCCAAGCATGTCCCTTCCCAAGGAATAGTCTTGCCTAGCTACAGGTCCAAAGTATGAAAGCTGAAGCTTTGCCGTATTTGCCTCCAAGAAGCACTCTTGCTGCACTTTTCGCAAGACATATCTGTCTATTCTTTTGGAAGTCCATAGAATATTCAGTACTCTTCTCCAGCACCACAAATCAAATGCATCAATTCTTTTTCTGTCCTCCTTATTCATTGTCCAGCTTTCTGATGTGTAAGGGTTATTACCTACAATGATAATGAGTGATGAAGTTCAAGCTGCATCGAAGGCTCCAGAAACTGATAGTATACCAATTGACATGTTTAAACCAGCAGATGCAGTCATGCATGTGCTCACCAGTTTAGGTCAGGAGATTTGGAGGACAACTACCTGACCAACTGACTGGAAGAGATCCATATTTGTCCCCAATACCAAGAAAAGTGATCCAATAGAGTGTTAAAATTATCAAACAATATCATTACTATATCATGTGATCAAAATGTTGTTGAAGAACAAGGAACTATTAGAAGTTTAAGCTGGATTTAGAAGAGATTGCAGCACCAGCGATGTAATTTCTGATGTCAGATGGATCCTGGGTGAAAGCAGAGAATACCGGAAGAATGTCTATTTGTGCTTATTAAATATGTAAAGGCATTAGGCTGTATGGATCATAACAAGTTATGACTATCACTACATTTAGAATAATGGAAATCCCAGAACACTTAATTGTACTCATGTGAAATCTAGACCAAGAAAGTATTATCTGAATGGCGCAAGGGAACACTGCATGGTTTAAAATCATGGAAGGTGTATGCCAGGGTTATATCCTTTCTCTATACCTATTTAATCTGTCAGAAAAGCAAGTAATTCATGAAACTGGACTCTGTGAAGAAGAATGTGGTATCAGGATTGGAGGAAGCCTCATCAACAACCTGCATGATGCAAATGACAGAACTTTGCTTGCTGAAAGTGAGGAGAATATGAAACATTTGCTGTAGAAGAGAAAGGTCTACAGTCTTCAGTATGTATTACATCTCAACATCAAGAAAACAAAGATCCTCATCCCAGGACCAACAGTCAACATTATGATAGATGGATAACTATTCTGTTAAACTTCCAAACTACATTGCAACTGCCAAGTCACTGAGAATCATGACTCAGTTGATGTATAGTTTTAACCATCACAATTTCCTTATTTTCAGGTACACTTGGATGCTATAGAGTGACATTTACTGCAAGTACATGAGTCCTAAGTCTTTAGTCACGTCTGATCCATGAACTTGGGACTTGATAGCCTTTACAAGTGTACGAGCCATTTCCTACATCCTTATATATATTCATTCATATATATGTGTGTATATATATTGTTATGTGCCTCGAGTTGAGTATGACTTATAGCGACTCTATGAACAAAAGATCTGAACCCTGTTCTATCCTGTGCCATCCTCACACTTCCTGACACACAAGAGCCCATTGCAGCAGCCACAGTGACAAGCCACCTGGTTAAGGGTATTCCTCTCCTTCACTGACCCTCCACTCTTCCCAGCATCATGTCCTTCTCTAAGGAATAGCCCCTCCTAGAAATATGCCCATGTATGTGAGGTGAAGCCTTATCATTCTTGCCCCCAAAGAGCACTCCAGCTACACCCTCTCCAAGACATATCTGTTTGTTCTCTTGGCAGTCCATGGGATGTTCAGTGTTCTCCTCCAACACCACAGCTCAAAGGCGTCAAATCCCTTTCAGTCATCCTTATTCATTTTCCTCTTCTCAGATCCATACCAGGTATTGGGAAGAATATGGCCTGAATCAGACACCCCTTAGTCTTCAAACTGACATCTTTACTCCTCAATGTGTGTGTGTGTGTCTGTGTGTGTGTGTGTGTGTGTGTGGTGTGTATTCATCTATGCATTTCATATATTTTTATATCTTTGGAAAGAAGCACTGGAGAAGTTTAAGATCAGCAGTGAAAACTAGGCCCAATACTGATTATGGAACAACCATCAGCTATCCTCCCCCAGCTCATCTGATCATCATTCATTAGTGTTCAAGGCCTCAAATTTGCATTTCAGATGGTTTTAAAATTCACCTGAGATAGACTCAAGGTCATAATTTTGTTCTTGTGGACTTGTTTTCATTTTCTTTAGCTTCAATTTGAACATGTGAGTGAGTTACAGTCTGCACCATAGTCAGCTCCTAACCTTGCTTTCACAGCTAATATTGAGCTTCTCCAGTGATTATTTCCACAGATGTGATCAATGTGATTCCTGTGCAGTCCACCTGGTAAGGTCCATGTGCATAGTTGCTGTTTGTGTTTGGGGTTTTTTCCATAAACTTTAATGAATAAATCATTGATTATACAAAAATTATATTATTCTGTCTCCACTCTTGTTTCTGTCACAAGTCTGTATTTTCTGATTACTGATCTTATTTTCCTTGTTCCCAACTTTTGCATTCCAGTCACCATTTTTTATTCATGAATCTTGGTTGCATGTTTGATCAATTTCAGACTGCAAAAGTTTCCAGAAATCATCTATTTCCTCCTCTTTGGCTTTGTTGGTGCATATATTTGAATGCTAGTGATATTAACAGGGCTTCCTTATATGTGTATAGTTATTAATTGTCCTGTCACTCACAGCATTGTATTTTAGGATGGCTCTAGAAATGCTCTCTTTAACTATGAATTCAACCTCATTTTAGCTCAATTTTTCACTTTTGGTATAATGGATTACATGATTGTCTGTTACAAAATGGTCCAAGCCAATTCAACTCAGCTTTCCAATGCCTAGTAAGTTAGTAGTGATGCATTTCATTTCTTTTTCAACAATGTTCAATTTTCCTACATCCATTCTTTGTATATTCCATGTTCCAAATTTTAGTGGATGTTTGCAACTATTCCTCTTCATTTTTATTTCACATTAAGAGGTGTGGTCTGTTGTTTTTGGAAGGCTGGTATTTCAGAAGTAGATGACTAATCCTTCTTCCTATTCTGTTTTAATATGGGAGCTCAGCTTTAGTTCACTATCTGACATACAATTATTTTTTCAAAAAGAACATAAGATAGAAAAGCAAACATATACATATCTAAGCTATTAAGAACATCAACATGCAAAGAAACTTCCCCAATACAAAAATTGACAGATAAATTCAGCATTGGCCCCCTTACTTCTTCTATGAGCCCCTCTGCCCTATCTTCCCTCCTACCCCATGAGTGGCTGACAGCAAGATGAAGCCTCTAAATAATCCCTAAGATGATGGCTCAGGCCTCTAGCCACTCTTAATGCCTAGCGATGATAGTGCTATGGGCCTCTTGGCACACTGTGCTGGGTGCTGCAGCTTGGGCCTTCCCGGTCCATCACCTGACGTGCTTCTGGGTGGTGCCGACTGACCCAATAAGCAACAACATGATAAATGGAGAAAAGGTTAACGTTGTCAATGATTTCATCTTACAATCAACATCTGTGGAAGTACCAGTAAGTACATAAAAAATCCAAATGAAACAAAACAAAAAAACCCCCTATTGCATGGACAAATTTGCTACAAAGACTTCTCTAAAATGTTCAAAAACAGAGAGATTACTTTGAGGACTAAAGTGTGCCTTATTCACGTTATGCTTAATCACTTGTATGAATGGAAAATCAAAGAAGAATCAGTAACTTTCAATTATAATGTTAGTGAAAAACTATTAAATATTCCAAGGAGTGCCAGAAGCAAGAGCACAGCTTTCTGGGAAGATGTTCAATCAGAATGAACCTTAGAAGTGAGGATGACAAGATTTCATTACACATTGAGCTTGTTATCAAGGGGGGGGGCAAAGGAGGAGATTGTCATCCTTCTTCCACGGCTCAGCTAGTGGATTCAAACTGTGTGACTTTTGCATTGCAGCAATATTTATTACCACTAGGCCACTAGATACTGTGGATCACAACAAGCTATGGCTGACTCTGAGAAGAATGGGAATCCCAGAACATTTGATTGTACTAATGCGAAACCTATACTTGGACCAAGAGGCAGTTGTCAGAACAGAGCAAGGAAACACTACATGGTTCAAAATCAAGAAGGGGGTCCATAAGGATGCATTTTGGCCCATACCTTTTCAATCTGTATTCAGAACAGATAATCCGAGATGCTGGGCTGTACGAGGAGGAAAATGGCATCAGGATTGGTGGAAGAGTCATCAACAACCTGCGTTATGCAGATGACACAAACCTGCTTGCTAAAATGGAGGAGAACTTGACGCACTTGCTGCAGAAGGCCAAGGACTGCAGCCTTCAATATGGATAGAAGCTCAACATCAAGAAAACGAATTCTCACCACTGGGCCAATTGGCAGCATCACTATGGATGGTGAAGAGATTGAGATAGTTAACAGTTTTAGTTTACTTGATTCCACAGTCCACACTCTTGGAAACAGCAGCCAGGAAATCAAGAAATGAATTGCACTGCGAAAGTCAGCTGTGAGGGACCTCTCAAGAGTACTGAAGAGCAATGATGTCAGGTTGGAAACTAAGGTGCACCTGATCCAGGCTATAGTCTTCGCAATTAGGTGCTATGCGTCAGAGAGTTGGACAGTGACTAGGGATGATAGAAAGAGAATTGATGCCTTTGAGGTGTCGTGCTGGAGAAGAGTGTTGAATATACCATGGACTGCTAGGAGAACAAAGAGATTTGTCCTGGAGAAGTTGAAGCCGGAATGTTCCTTGGAGTCAAGGATTCTGAAGCTTTGTTTGACATACTTTGGGCATGTTACAAGGAGGGACTGGTCCTTGGAGAGGAACATCATGTTTGGGAGAGTGGAGGGATGGCGCAGGAGAGGAAGACCTTCAATGAGATGGATCAATTCTGTGACTGAAGTGGTGGGAATGAGTGTGTTGGAGATGGTTAGGTTGGCACAGGATAGAATGGCGTTTAGAGCTCTTGTACATAGGGTCACTATGAGTCGCAAGTGACTTGATGGAACATAACAACAACAAAAAGACCACTAGAGCTCCCTGGGGGAAGACATCATCGTTTATAAAGTGAGAGTGAAAAGGAGGATAATCCTGAACAAGATGGCTTGATATAGTGGTTATAACAATGGCACGAACAATAACAACAATTGTGAGGTTGGTGCAGGACATGCCAGGCTTCCACTTCTTTGTACGTAGGGTCACTATGAGTCAGAACTTACTCAACAACACTTCAAAACAATAATTCTGCTTCTTCTTCTCTGAGAAAACACCAAATGGCGGTGCAGCTGGAGGACCTGGAGGCCCTGGAGGTCCTGGGATGGGAGCCCACTGCGGTTTGGTTTCCGCAGAGGTTTCAGTAGCGGTCTGCGGGGTCAGGACCGCGGCCATGGACGGGGCCGTGGGAGGGGCCACGGAGCTTGAGGAGGCAAAGCGGAGGAAAAGGAGTGGCTCCCCGTCACCAAACTGGGCCGCCTGGTGAAAGATATAAAGATAAAATCATTGGAGGAGATTTATCTCTTCTCCCTGCGCATCAAGGAGTCTGAGATCATCAACTTCTTCCTGGTCATGTCCCTCAAGGATGAAGTGTTGAAAATCATGCCAGTGCAGAAGCAGACACGTGCTGGCCAGCAGACCAGGTTCAAGGCCTTTGTCACCATTGGAGACTATACTGGCCATGTTGGCTTGGGCGTCAAGTGCTCCAAAGAGGTGGCTACTGCTATCCGTGGGGCCATCATTCTAGCCAAGCTCTCCGTTGTTCCTGTGCGGCGTGGCTACTGGGGGAACAAGATTGGCAAATCTCACACCGTTCCCTGCAAGGTAACTGGGCGCTGTGGCTCTGTGTTGGTGCGTCTGATACCTGCACCAGAGGCACTGGAATCGTCTCGGCCCCTGGGCCTAAGAAGCTGTTGATGATGGCTGGAATTGATGACTGTTACACCTCAGCCAGGGGCTGCACAGCTACCCTGGGCAACTTTACTAAGGCCACCTTTGATGCCATCTCAAAGACCTACAGCTATCTGACCCCAGATCTCTGGAAAGAGACGGTGTTCACGAAGTCTCCCTACCAGGAATTCACAGATCATCTTGTAAAGACTCACACCAGAGTCTCCGTGCAGGGGACTCAGGCTCCAGCTGTGGCCACCACATAGTGGAGTTTCTATAACAAAGTGAATTAAGTTCTAAAAAAAAAAACCACACAAAACAAAAACAAAAAAACAAAACAATAATTCTTTCTAAGATATTATTAGGTCAAACATTACATTTTACTACCCTTTAACTTGATTTGATATTTGAAATTGAAGACTTTTAAAACCATCTAGTCTTTCAAAACAATTGACTCACAAAGATAGACTAATTTCTCCTTTAGATAGAAACATGTCTAATTCTACCTTTAATGCTAGCTAGTACCTTCAAAGCCAAAGAAATAATAAGCACCTTCCAAATATTGATGTCTGTGATATGTCAAACATCATGATATGTATCGTGTGATATGTATCACATCATATCACTATGTGTCATTTAGCTAAGGGGAAATTCCCTTCAAAAACAGGTTACTGATTGCAAGGAGCCAGAGTTTGCTTGCCTCTTATGTCCATGAGGAAGTATTATTTACTAGAGATGCTAACCCTTTTAAGTATTTTATGATCAGATATGCAGTGCAGACTCTAAATTCACCAGCGATCTCCTTACCAGTGATTTTAATCAAGGGTCAGGATAGAAAAAATGGCAACTTCACAATCATATCATGATGCCCTTCAGCCAAGATCCATTTGACATCAGCAATTACATCCCTGGTGCCATGGGCTCTTCTAAATCCCACTTGAACTTCTGGCAGTTCCCTGTATATGTACTATTCCAGCCACTTTTTAATTCTTTTCAGCAGTATTTTGCTAGCATGTGATATCAGTGATATTGTTCAATATCTTCCACATTCAGTTAGATCACCACCGTTCTTGGGAGTAGGAACCGATATA
>NW_006399793.1:17335410-17336756 GCF_000299155.1 Elephantulus edwardii | reverse complement strand
GAGGTCTTCCTTTTTTATTCTCCAATTCCAGCTCTCTGCACATTCCATTAAAGTACTTTGCTTATAATAAAAGGCTATTGAAAACCCTATGAACACTAAACAAAGAAGATAGTGTAATGGTACTGATAGGGTCTCTACTAATTGGATACATTCTACTTGTGCAAGGAAACAACATCTATACGTGCTTTATAATTTGGGTTTTGACTGTTAAACCAACTGAGTTATGTTGAGAAAGTCACTTAACATCTGAGGTCTCTGTGATTTAGATTGTTGTTAGTTACTCTCAAGTTAATTTCAACAACACACCAATCCCAGGTGTCAGAGTCAAGCTATCCCATAGGGTTTTTATAGACTAATTACAGGAGAAGATCATCAATTATTTCTCCCCTGGAGATACAGGGTGGACTCAAACCTCAAACCACCATTTTTTTGTTTGTTTGGCAGGAGCGTAGTGCTTAACCATTGCACGAAAGTCTCCTTCATCCAACACTGTGGAGTTTGCATGGCAGGAGCACCAGCATCATAGTGAAGACGAAATGAATGGACAGAGGTGGATAGAAACCTAAGCCATTATTGAAGGGTGGCTGGGAGTATGGGAGTGGAAGGTGTTGGAGCAGCTAGGGGAGAGAACTGAGCTGGATGCTGTTAGGGTGGGGTGACAGATGGGAACACAACACATGGGCTTAATGGGGTTGTTGTTATGTGCCATCAAGTCGCTTGCGACTCATAGTGACCCTATGTACAAGAGTCCTAAATGCCATTCTATCCTGTGCCAACCTCACCATCTCAAACACACTCATTCCCACCACTCCACTCACAGAATTGATCCATCTCATCAAAGGTCTTCCTCTTCTGCGCCATCCCTCCACTCTCCGAAACATGATGTCCTCTCCAAGGACCAGTCTCTCCTTGCAACATGCCCAAAGTATGTCAGACAAAGCTTCAGAATCCTTGACTCCAAGGAGCATTCGGGCTTCACCTTCTCTGGGACAAACCTGTTTGTTCTCCTAGCAGTCCATGGTATATTCAACACTCTTCTCCAGCACCACAGCTCAAAGGCAACAATTCTCTTTCTATCATCCCTAGTCACTGTACAACTCTCTGATGCATAGCTCATAATTGTGAAGACTATGGCCTGGATCTAGTCGGACGCCTGTACCCCCACTTTGAGCGGCCTGTCGAATGAATGTTGTGCGATTTTTGTGTCTTCCATTACCTGGGAAGATGGGCGGGGTCTGCAGGGTCTGAAACTGTAATGTAAATGATCCAGGAAGTATTAAAAGAAGATGGAAGGAATATACTGAGTCACTGTATCGAAAGGAATTGGAAGACACAGAAGAATTTCA
>NW_006399793.1:17317156-17318641 GCF_000299155.1 Elephantulus edwardii | reverse complement strand
GTCAGCTGTTAGGGATCTCTCCAAAGTACTAAAGGACAGAGCAATGGTGTCAGTCTGGAGACACAGATGAGCCTGAGACAGGCCATGGTTTTGCTATGTCTCAGGCAGCTGGACAATGACTAGGGATAATAGAAGCAGAATTGATGCCTTTGAACTGTGGTGCTGGAGAATGGTATTGAATATAACATGGACTGCTAGGAAAACAAACAGCTTCATCCCAGAGAAAGTTAAACCCGGCTGCTGCTTGGAGGCAAGGATTCTGAAGCTTCATCTGACATATTTTGGACATGTTGCAAGAAGGGACTAATCCTTGGAGAGGGACATCATGCTTGGGAGGGTAACGGGACAGCGCAGGGAGGAATATCCTCTATGAAATGGATTGATTCAGTGACTGGGGTAATGGCGATAGGTGTGTCAGAGACAGTGAGATTGGCACAGGACAGAGCAGGGTTTAGGACTGTTTTACATAGGGTCACTATGAGTTGCAGATGACTTGATAGCACATAACAGCAACAACAGACTAGTAAATAAATATATGGAATACCAACTTAGAATATCCAAGTCTTTATTTTGCCAAATAATAATATTGGAGAGGGAAAATTATAATATACTGGCACCATCACTCATTAAAGAATGCACATGAAATTAACTTAGAATAAAAATTTCATTTTATACCAAAATCCTTTAAAAAGTCTAAGATTGACTTTATAGAATACTCACTACATCTTCCTAGTTTCCAGTTTCTTAGTCTATGCTTTTGGAAGCAGGAGTGGCATCCACTTCATAAACCATATGCATGTGGAAACTGTGAACTTCGAGAAACGATAGTTATAGAAAGGCTTCAGACCTTTTGTTCACAGGGTCACTGTGAGTTGTGTTCAACTCGACAACAATCAACAACAGTTTATACTCTGGGAATTCTCATGTCCATCAAAAAGACAACTTTAGGAGGTAGGTTTATATTTGTAATGTGTACATATTTTAGGATATTTGGAAAGCACCAAAAAATAGGGAAGAAAAATACTTGTAATCTCACTTTCCTCAGATAAGTAAAAATTTATAAAGAACTTTCACAATCAACCTTTAACGTAGGCAAAGTAAGTTTGGTTTTGTTTTTTTTAACGTCATTTTTTCCCAAAAACAAATAAATAAACAAACAAACAAACAAACACCAATTGGCTTCATTTTTCCTGCTGAGAAATGTAAGCAAAGTTTGAAAGTGGACACATTAGTGGATGTGTAGGATGAACAGGTATGGAGTAGTGTATGTGGGTATAGCCAAGCTCACTCATTCAATCATTGCTATTGGGTCAGAATGTATCTATTCCTGCATTGGGTTTCCTAAAGCTGTAAATTACATAGGAGAAAATTTATCATCTTTCTTCTGAGAAGTCACTGGTGGGTTTAAACAACCACAGAGGTGTAGCTTGTGGGTTGTGGCCCAACTCTTTACAGGCGAGGCCATCCGAGGTCCCTTCTGTATTA
>NW_006399793.1:17282296-17315630 GCF_000299155.1 Elephantulus edwardii | reverse complement strand
TACTTGTAATCTCACCACTGTGTGGTGAACATTATGGTAATTCGAGTATAATGTCTTTCAGATCATTGCATACACACACACACACACACACACACACACACACACACACACACACACACGGTGGCCTAATGGTAAGAAGAGAGAGCTTGTATGGCCTAGTACAAGAAGCTACACTGCAATCCTGAAGGAGCACAGTTCAAATCCACCAGCTGCTCCATGAGATAAGAATGAGCAACTGCCTCCCATATGATTTACTGCCTCTGAAAACCTGCTGGAGCATCAGTTATGAGTCAGTTCTGACTCAATGGTACACAACAACAACAACGGACTTGTTTTAGTTTCTGTGTTTGTGATTATGTTATGTTGTTGCTGTTAAGGACTCTTGAACTAACCACAACTCAAATCAACCCTATGCACAGCAGATCTGAACCATATGCGATCCTGTACCACCCTCACAGTCTTCACCATGCTCAACCTGTTGTTACAGTCACTGTGTCAATCTACTTCTTAAAGGTTGTCCTCTTTCTCATTGATCCTCTATTTTTCTCAGTATGATGTCTTTTCCCAAAGACTGGACCCTCCTGACAACGTGCCTAAAATATGTGAGATGAAGTTTGGCAATGTTTTCCTCTAAGGAGCATCCTGGTTGCACTTCCTCTAAGACATATTTATTTGTTCTTTTGGCAGTCTGTGGGACATTCAGTATTCTCCAATACCACAATTCAAAGACATGATTCTTCTTTAGTCTCTCTTATTGTTCAACTTTCAGATGCAAACAAAGGAATTGAAAATACCAGGGCTTGGGTCAGGCATCTAGAGACTTAATCTTTTCTCTTTAGTGCTTTAACAAGATCCTTCACAGCAGATTTGTCTAATGCAAATTATGTTACATTTACTATGTTTCTAGATTTTTCTAAATTTCTAAATTGTACAATGTCCTGTGCTTAGTCGGAGGTTCGAATGTGCCATTGCCTGAGGATATTTGCTTCTTTACCAAATAAAATTATGCTTGCAAAAACAAAGAAAGAAAATAAAAACCATATTGTAGGTGTCAAAACACCTTTCCTTTGAATCATTGTGGTTATTAGTTGAACTGTTTGTGCAGCTTCTCTGATTGTTCCATCAGGGATGAGTCAGTAAATAGTAACTGCTTATGCATTCCACCTTGCTTTTCTACTCACAGGGAAAAGCCTTCTCCATTATTGTTTTTAATCCATAAATATATGCCCTATTTACCCCCCTTCAGTTTTTTTTCTCTTTAGGAAAAAAATACTCCTTCTTAATATCTAATCAATTCTACTTGTTGCTGTGTTCTTATGTGCCGTCGAGTCACCTGCGACCCATAGTGACCCTATGTACAGCAGCTCTGAACCCTGCTCTGTCCTAAACCAGTCTCACTAATTACAATACACCAACCCCCATTGCCCCAGTTATTGCATCAATCCATCTCATCTGGGTTCTTCCTCTCCTGTGCTGTCCCTCTACCCTTCCAGGCCACATGCCAAAGTATGTAAGATAGAGTTTCAAAATCCTAGTTTCCAAGGAGAAATTTGGTTTCATCCTCTCCAAAAGGGACCTATTTGTTTTCTCGCCAGTCCATGATATGTTCAAGACTCTTCTCCAGCACCACACTTTGAAGGCATTGATTCTTCTTCTGTCATCCTTAGTTATTGTCCAACTCTGAAACATAGTAATTGCAAAGACAATGGCCTTATTAGGCACCTCTTAGTCTGTAGACTGACATCGTTGCTCTTCGGCACTCTGGAGAGGTCCATAACATCAGAGTTTCCCACTGCAATTCATCTTTCGATTTCCTGATTGCTGGTGTTTAGAGTTTTGATTGCTGAGCTGAGCAAGCTGTAACTGTTAACCACCTCAATCCCTTTTCCATCTCTCATGGTGCTGCCAGTTGGCCCAGTGGTAAGAATCTTTGTCTCCTTGATGTTAAACTTCAATACATATTGAAGTCTACAGTCCTTGACCTTCTGCAGCAAGTGCTTCAAGTCTTCTTCAGTTTCAGCAAGCAAGATTGTGACATATGTATAGCATAGGTTGTTAATGAGTCTATCTCCAATCCTGATGCCACATTTCTCCTCAGAAAGCCATGCTTCCTGAGTGATCTGTTCTGCATATGAATGTAAAGATATGGAGATAGGATGCATCTCTCATGCACTCCTTTCCTGATTTTGAACCATGCAGTGTTTCCCTGTTCTGAGGGCTGCTTCCTTGTCCACATATAGGTTTCACAAAAGCACAATCATGTTTCAGGGATTCCCATTTTCCTCAAGGTCAGCCACAGTTTGTTGTGATCCACACAGTCAAATGTCTTTGCATAGTCAATGCAACATAGACAGACATACTTCTGGTAATCTTTGTTTTCTGCCAAGATCCACCTGATATTGGCAATAATTTCTCTAGTGTCATGACCTCTTCCAAATCCAGCTTGTATTTCTGATAGCTGTCAATGTACTATTCCAGCATTTCTGGATAATCTTCAGCAGGATTTTGCTAGTGTGTGATATTAGTGATATTGTTTGATAATTTCCATATTCTGTTGGATCATATTTTTTAAGGGGAATGAATATGGACCTGTTCCAGTCAATTGACCAAGTAGTTTGTCCTCCAGATTTACTTAATTGTACTTAAATTCTACTTCAATATTCTTTCAGACTCTAACAGGTTATAGACCCTATATGCAATACTACAGCACCATTCTCAAAACTATTGCTATATTGAAACATATTATTGCCCCCACAGTGCCAATTAATCTCAATGAGGGTCTTATTCTTTTCTGTTGATCCTTTCCTGTTTTACCAAGCATAATGTCCTTTTCTAGGAACTGGATCTCCCTGGTAACAGGTCCAAAGTATGTAAGATGAACTCTTGCTATCTTTCCTTCTAAGAAGTTATCTAGCTGCACTTCTACTAAGACAGATTTGTTCATCCTTCTGACAGTCCTTGGTATATGTAACATTTTCATAAACACCATAATTCAAAGACAAGAGTTCTTCAGTCTTCCATTTTAATTGTCTAGGTGTGTGGTTCGAATACACCAGCTGCTCCATGGAAGAAGGATGTGTAATCTTCTGTACGATTGACTGCTTCCAAAAATCTGCCAGAGGGCCAACCCTGGGTTGTATCTGACTTAATGGCACACAACAACAACAACAGCAACAAAAGTGTTCACATACTCTTACCAGGTAGTTTAAAATGTTAAGACTTGAGTCAGCCACACCTTAGTCCCCAAGGTGATATCTGTGCTTGTGAACATTTTAAAGAAATCTGTTGCAGCAGATTTCCCCAGTAGAGTACAGTTTTTAATTTCTCAGCTGCTGCTTCCAAGGGTGTTGAGTGTGAATCTAAGTAAAATTAAATCCTTAAAAACTTCAATCTTTTTCCATTTATCATGATGCTGATTATTGATCTGTGAGTTTGGTTTTTTTCCTTTGTGTTAAGGTGTAACTCATATTAAAACCTACATTTTTTTTCTTTCTTCCCATTCAGTAAGCAAGGTTCTGGAATCTGCATTTCATAGGCTGTTAATAAGTCTCCATCCACTCTTGATGTCACATCTATCTACTTATTTTATTTTGCTTATCATACAGATGGAATAAGTGTGGTGAAAGGATACAACCCTGGCATACATTTTTCTGATTTAAACTACTCAGTATTCTCTTGTTCCATTCAAATTACTTCCTCTTGATCTAGGTACAGGCTTCTCATAAATACAGTTAAGTGTTCTGGAATATCCATTCTTCACAGTGTTATGCATATTTATTATAATCCACATAGTAGAATGCTCTTCCATAGTCAATAAAACACAGGGAAATCTTTCTGGAATTCTTTGCTTTTAGCCTACATCCATCTGACCTCTTTCATTTCATATCTTCTTCTCAATCTACCATACATTCTTGTTAATGTACTGCAGTAGGTGGTTTTTAATTACCCTAAACAAGATTTTACTTGCCTGTAACATTAAAGATAGTGTTCAATAAGTTCCACATTCCACCTTTCATTGAATCACCTTTCTATGGAATAAACGAAAATAGTGAATTGGCCAGGTAACGAACTTCCAAATTATTTGGTGTAGATGAGGGAGCATGTCTAGTGTTGCATCCATTGTTGAAAACATTCCAGTCAGTAATTCTCTGATAGTTCTTGGAATTTTATTTCCTCTTTCTACAATGCCACTTATACCTCTTTCTTCAAAACCACTGATTTTTAAAGTATTGAATGTTGACCAGTTGGGTGTTTGTTTTTTTTTTTTTTTTACAATGATTCTATATATTCTTTCCATTTTTTTTATGCTTCCTGTACCATGCAGTATTTTTGACAATAGAATCCTTCAGTATTATGGCTTGAATTTTTCCTTATTCAGCTTGAGACATGCTGGATGTATCCTTCATGTTTTATTTCCTAGCTCTAGATTTTTACATATTTCATTATAATGCTTTCCTTCATCTACACAAACCTGTTCTTTTCTCTTACTTAATAATTTCTTCCATTCTTCAATTCTTAAGCAAGTTTCAGTCCTTTCTGCCCTTCTTTCTGTTATTTTCATTGCTTCCTGTCTTTTTTTTAATTTTAAATTTTTACTATTAATTTCAATGAGCATCTACAGAGATTTTGGAATTCCATTAATTCATTATTGTACTTTTCTCCCCACGCATCCCCACCCCCACCTCCACCCCCAGTTCGCTCCTCTCCTTGAAAAGCAAAAGACAAAGTCCTTCATTTGTACACAATCCCCTCCCCCACCCCACACTCCAAACCCACCCCAAGTATACTCCAATCTGAAACCCTCATTCCGGACCCTTCCTGTCTTTTTAATGGCATTTTATTTTCTTTATGTGTGATGTCCTTGATGTCATTCCACTTGCCTGATCTTAGAGAATTAGTCTTGATTTTCAAAACAGATGCTGAGATATTCTTTGTGAAGATGAACTTTTTTTTTTAATTTTCCAGTTCCAGTATCATAGCGCATGATTATTTAACTCAAAATGGTAACGTATTTAGATCATAAACACTCCGGATATCTGCTTTTTTTGCATTCTGTGTTACTTTTGATGAATTGGATTCATGCTGGAGATCACGATAATGGTGCAAGATAGAGTAAGTTTCCAAGCTGTTGTTTATATGGTCTATGAGTCATATGTCCACAGAGTCTCCATGGGTCCTGAGAGCACTTAACAAGAACAGTAGTTCTTCAATAATGTATCAAGGCTTTCTTATTTTTGCAGCCATTTCTGGTATTTCCTTATTACTATTTTGAGTGGAAAAAGTGATTTGATTTATTGCCTCTATTTCTGAGATTACATTTGATTGGTCGAGAGAATTAGACTTCTGTAGAAGAATAATTAGGGAATATATTTAGCATCAGATAATACGTGCTTTATACATTTCTCGTATGTTGTCTTTTCAGTAATGATCATTCTGAAAACCGGCACCTGTTTGCTTTTTAAAATTGAAAAGAAAACTGGCGAAGCATATATACAGCCCCAGATATACCATTCAAGGATTTCTGCATTTACATTCAGTGACATTTACAATTGGTTACATTCTTAAAGATGTGTTACTATGCTATCCTTTCCTACACTTTTCTACCACCACCATCTTAAACTTACTATTTCCCAGCTTCCCATCCAACATTTTGAGTTGCTGTTGTCAATTTAATATCAAATAATTCTTCTAAAAAAAGCACAATGTTCAAGAGGATGAATTTTACTAACCTATCTTTTGCTGTTATTCAAAGAAGCGTTTTGGCTTTATTTTAGTATATAGCACCTAAATGGAAATAATTTACTCTTGCATTGGACAGGTTAGAAATTATTCCATAAGATTTCTTTTCCCTTGGCAATCAGTCACCCCCTTTCATAAAACCAAAGTCTGAAGTTGAAAGTTCATTTGTCATAGCATATTTCTTATATGAGTCATGATCGATAAATGCTGGAAAAGAAATACCCTGTGTCCTTAAGTGTTCCTAGCTGCTTTCAGAAGTTAAATTCTTTAGGCAACTGGAGAACAAACTAGAAAACTATAAATAGAGCCTTAGGAGAACAGTACAATCCTCAAATCCCAGGCTATGAAAAGTCTATCCCCAGACCTAAAATACTCTAAGGAAATGATCTTCTGAAACTCTCAACTGCCATAAAAAATAAGAATCATTCCCAATTTCTAGTGGACATTCAGAGAAGATCTGACAATTCCTCACCGCCATCTAAGCCAGTGAACTCAAAACAATTGAATCCAAAACCTTTTAGTACAAACAGACTTCTTTAGGTTCTTTTTAAATCTTGGCACCAAGGGATGCCTCAGTGTTTGTCATCAGAATTCAGAAATATAGATTCTTGCAGCTATCTTGACCCTGGCCACACTTCAGTGCTCACTCAGTCACCAGAGAAAATAACAGAAGCTTTCACTTGTGCAGGGTCCACATTCACTGTGTTTTTCTAGGTGAAGGAGTACGTTTTCCACTGGGGATGGCCATGTGGTTAAGCACTGGGCTTGGAAACGCAAAGTGAAGTGTTGCGTAGGACTTTGAGGAAGGCTGCTTACAGAGAACTGACCCAGCTAGCTTGACTCCTGTTTTCTCACCTCTCCACTCTCTTGTGTGCCTAGCATGGTTGGTAATCCAGTCGCTTTCTTGGACCGGAAATTGACTTTAGGGATGGAAAAAAAAACAGCTCTAAGATGAAGGGAAAGAAAGAATGAAAATATCTTTGTTTATAACTGCAGTGAAGTTGGCATTCCAGTTTGGTGGATTTTTGTTCTTTGTTTCTTTTTCTTTTTTTGTTTTGTTTTGTTTTGTTATAAAAGAGCAAAATTTCTGGTGCTTAGTGTATAGGGAGTAAGCTGCCAACTCAAAGGCTGTGTCTCTCTGGCAGTTCATTCAAATCCATCACCACTCTACTGGAGAAAGGTGGGAAATCTGAGTGTGTGATTTACAGCTTTGGAAAACCTGCTCAAATGTCAGCTGAAAGTCTACTTTGACTCTACCACAATGACTTTGAAGTGTTTTATTTTTGTTTTGTTCTTAAATAGGAGCAATGATTTTGCTTAGGTAGTTGGTTTGGTCTGATTATCTCAAATGGTCAAATTATCTCGTTTGTGAATTTACTTTAATAGGCGACAAAGCTTTTTTGCTTATAAAACTAGAGATTTAAAATGTAAGCACTTTATTTTTTTATAGGAACTTTTTTCTTTTTTGGTATTCTTTTTTAAATTAATTTTAATGAAAGTTTACAGAGACTTTAGATTTTCATTGTTGTGTGCTCGCTTTGGCAGCACATATAATAAAATTGGAACGATACAAATACAGAGAAAATTAGCATGGTCCCTGTGCAAGGATATGTAAGTTCATAATATATATGCGCTTTCAGGAATTTCTTCCAAATCATTTAGAATATAGGTAAGACTTCTGGCAACTCTTTCCTGAGGACCAATTTGAAGTGGAAGATGGAGAATTTAAGATCCTGGAGGGGAGTTTGAAGAGAGAGCAATTGTCGTTAGGGGCCTTTGAGTCAAGCATGACTCATAGCAACTCTGTGAACAACAGACCTAATCCTATGCAGTGCCGTCCTCACTATCTCTGATAGACCTGAGCCCATTGCTGTAGTCACTGAGGCAATCCATCTTGATGAAGGTTTTCCTCCCCTTTGCTGACCTTCAGACCTTCCAATCATGATATACTTTTCCAAGGAATAGCAATGCTGTTGTTATGTGCTGTCGAGTCTCCTGTGATTCATAGTGAGCCTTTGTACAACAGTTCTGAAGCCTGCCCTATCCTGAGCCAGTCTCACTGACTCTGACACATCCATACCCATTACCCCAGTTACTGTGTCAATCCATCTCATCCAGGGTCTTCCTTGTCTCCACTGTTCCTCTATGTTCTATTCCAAAGACTGTCCCTCCTGGCCATGTGCCCAAAGTATATTAGACACAGCTTCAAAATCCTAGCTTCCAAGCAGAAACTTGACAGACCCAAGACAGACTTGTTTGTTCTCCTGGTGGTCCGTGGAATATTAAATACTCTTCTCCAGCACCACAACTCTTCTTCTGTCATCCTTAGTCAGTTCTCAGACATATAACAAGTAATTGCACAAACAATGGCCTGGATCAGGTTTACCTTAATCTCTAGACTGACATCGTTGCTTCTCACGTCTCTGGAGAGACCCCTAACTACAGATTATCCTAGTGCAGTTTGCCTTTAGATTTTCTGACTACTAGTGCCAAAAGTGTTGATTGTGAATCTAAGACATCAGAAATTGTTAACAACCTCAATCTTTTCTCCATCTATCATGGTGCTGCCAACTGGCCAAGTGGTGAGAATACTTGTCTTCTTGATGTTGGGCTTTTATCTATATTGAAGGCTATAATCCTTGACCTTCTGCAGCAAGGGTTTCAGGTCCTCCTCACTTTCAGAAAACAAGGTTGTGTCATCTGCATATTGCAGATTGTTGATCAATCTTTCTCCAATCCTGACCTCACATTCCTCTTCATAAAACCCAGCCTCCCAAATGATCTGTTGTGCATATAAATTGAAAAGGTCTGGAGACACGATGCATCCCTGATGCACTTTTTTCTTGATTTTGAACCACGCAGTGTTTCCTTGCTTTGTTCTGAGGACTGCTTCCTGGTCTGAGTATAGATTTTGCATGAGCATAATCAAGTGTTTTGGGATTCCCAAGTTCCTCAAAGTTAGCCACATTTGTGTAATCCTCACAGTCAAAGAAATGCGTTTGCATAGTCAATGAAACACAGATAGACATTACTCTGGCACACTTTGCTTTCTGCCAAGATTCATCTTACATTGGTGATAACTTCTATGGTGCCATGGCCTCTTCTATACCTAGCTTGTATTTCTGGTATTCTGTTAGATAAAGCTTGGGAATAGGTGCAGCAGGACATTGTGGGTGAATCTATTTCTCCTCTTCTGTGAGGTACTTCAGGTGAGGTACTCTCCAACTTAAATCTAGCACCTAATTCTTTGGAAAAGTGCAGGACATAGTCTTGCCTACCATGGGGGTTTATTCATGGTTTTTGTTTCCATGTACAATTATTGTTTTGGGGTTTTTTTCTGCCTAAAATACTCTGTAATACTTCCTCTCTCTTTTATTCATCAGATGTTAGCACTTAAAGCTGTTATATCTTTTAAATTTGGGTTTTTGTTGTTATGTGCTGTCCAGTTGGTTCCAGTTAATAGAGACCCTATGTACAACAAGATGAAATCTTACCTGGTCCTGAGCCATCATTATAGTCTCAGCTTTCCTAAAAGCTCATTGTCAGTTTCTACATCAATCCATCTTATTGAAGGGCTCCATCTTTTTTGCTGACTCTCTATTTTCCAAAGATGGTATCCTTCTTCAGAGATTGCCCTCTCTTGATAATGTGCCAATGCAATTTGTCTCCTAGGTATAGGTTTTGTATAAGCACGATTAAATATTTTGGAATGCCTATACTTCTAAATATTGGCCATAATTTGTTATGATCCACACAGTCAAAAACCTTTGTCTAGTCAATAAAACACAAATAGCCATCTCTCTGGGATTCTCTGCTTTCAGCTAGGATTCATCTGACAGCAGCAATTATATTCCTGGTGCCACAGCTTCTTCTAAAACCCGCATGAACTTCAGGCAGTCCTGTATTCCTTACCAAATGGCATTTTATAGGTATGTCCTAATAAGGGAGCATTGGTGGCCTAGTGGTAAGAGACAAGGCTGCAATAAAAAAGGGCAGTCCTTTCCCATGTGGTTAATTGTCTTTGAAGACTCCCTTAAGGGTTATTTATGAGTTGGTTCCAACTTGGCAGTAAATAACATGAAAATTTAAATAAGACTAGGATTGCTGTTGTATGACACCCATAATGACCCTATAAAAACAGATCTGAACCCTTTCCTTTTCTGAGCCATCCTCACACTTTCTGACACACTTGAACCCATTGTAGCAGTCACTGTGTCAATCCATGTGGTTGAGGGTCTTTCTCTCTTTCACTGACCATCCTTCTTTCCAAGCATGATGAGTCTCTCCAAGGTATAGCCTCTCCTAGCAACATGCTTAAAATATGAGAGGTGAAGTTTTGTCTTCTTTGCCTCCAAAGAGGACTCTGGCTGCATTTTCTCCAAGATACATTTGTTCTTTTGGCGGTACAAGGGCTATTCAGCACCTGCCTCCAACAAAACAGCTCAAGGGCATCAATTTTTCTTCTGTCTTACTTATTTATTGTCCAGCTCTCAGATGCATAGCAAGTGATTAGAAAGACCATGGCCTGGATCAGGTGTACCTTAGTCCTCAAACTTATATCATTGCTCCTCAATAATTTGTAGATATCCTTGACTGCATACATTCCCAGTGCAATTCGTCTCTTGATTTCCTAACTCTTGGTATCAGAGATGTTGATTGTGGATCAAAGTAAGATGAAATTATTGACAACCTCAATCTTTTATCCATCTACCATGAATTCTAGCGTAGGTTTCTAGATAAATGAGAACCTGTTTAAAATAATATTCTCTGTCATGCATTGCACTCTCTTTATGAGGTAAAATATTCTGTAGCTTTCTCTACATTCTCAGAGGAGTTCATGACATAAAGAGGTTGAGATTAATTGATATAGAATTGACAAGAATCAATCTGGAAGGAGTTTAGTTAGCTTTGATTTGTTTTTACACTCCCCTACAAAAGGAGTCTTTGTTTCATAAATGATTCACAGTAGTAGCCTATCCCAGTATGGGATAGCGTCTGATTCAGGTTATGACTTTGGTTTATCAAAAGAGTAAAGCAGAGAGCCATAAGGAAGGTGTGGTCATGGCAGTGTCACAAAGTAAAACCTCAAGTGGGTGGAGGACCGCGCCCTACAGGGACAGACCCTGAATTTTCAAACTCACAGGAAAGAGCCGCTTGCCAGACCTTCTCAGTCCTTTTGTCAATAGCTAATAGATAAATGGCTTCCTATTGATCACTTTTTTTAAAGCAAAGCACAATGTCTCTCACGAGAGCATTAATGCAGTAAACATTTCTTGAGCATTTTTGTCAATATCATGGAGCCCACACTCTGAAGCTGCACGTTCAGTCATGAGTTTATATCCCAGCTCCACCTGATGGTGAGAAATGACCTGACCCCTCTAAGCTTCTGTTCTCTTAACTGTATGGTGGAGATGGTACTAAGTGCCCGCCTCACAGCATCATAGAGAGGATTAGACAGGATCACACAGGTAAGCGGATTAGCAGTTGGCAGGCTGTGCTCCAACAAAGAGCCTGAACTGAAGAAGATGCTGGTGATAGGAGAGGTCAGGTTTCTGACGTCTGGAATGCACTCCTCAAGAGCTGTTTGTCTGGCTGCCTTCTGCCTCTGCCTCTGCTGCAAGTCTTCACAGGCTGGACAAGGGTTCAGGAAGGGGCTCCAGGATACCAGACTTCCACCTCCTGGAGCTTCACCTCCATGCTCAATTCAACACCTGGAACGCCATATGACCATTTAATGCCACAAGACTGAAAAGTGTGACCTGACTCACTTAGCTGAACGTGATATGGGCCCTATTCCCTGTCTCAGTAAATCAGCAACTTTTTAATAATATCTCAAAGTCAACCTTACTTCCATAAGTCTGTTTAGTCTCATAGCGGCTCTCTATCTAGTTTACAAAACTGTCCATCTTGGCGAGAGACTGTCCAGCTTTCTCCTGATGTAACCGCTGGTGGAGTCCAATGGCCTGAGTCGTGTAGCTTCTGGGTTAGTGGTACAACCTGCTACAGACTAAGTTATCTGAGGTCAATGATAATCAGGTTCTCCACCCAAAACTTGTTTTTAGGCATCAGATTAGTTTTATTGTAAATTTGATAGGTTCACAATACAAAATCCCATCGACACATGCTTAGTTTTCTGACTGGCATACGCATCTGCTCACAAGGTTAAATAATTTGGGGAGGCATTATTGGAGACCGAATTAGGATTGGGAACTAAACTTCTTTTTTTTAAAGGCTTCTTATTTTGGTATCTTTTTTTAAATTTTATTTTTTATTTTAATGAAAGTTTACAGAGATTTTGGATTTCCATTCATTCATTGTTACACATTTTCCTCCCTGCCCACCCCTCCCCCATTCTCTTTTCTCTTTGAAAAATTAAAAAAAAAATTCTTTCATTGTTATACAATCCCCTCCTCCCAGTCTTCTCTAATATGCAGCTTTCATTCTGGACTTTTGTCATGACAATAATACCTATTCATATATTCCTCCTAAACAGTTCTCTCCTTCTGTTTCAATGGAGTATACATTTTTGTATTCCACCCAAAACTTTAATCCTCAGGAGTCTCCTCCCAGACTCCCTGACCTACCTGCCAACAGAAATGATGGAAAGACCAGGACACACATCAAGTTAAGTCCTCCGCTCATAGTTCAGCCAAGGAAGGGCCTTCATTGCCCTTTTCAGTGATGCCCATTTGCCCCAGTGCTGAAGCAATCTCAGGCTTGGAAGAGGGCCAGGAGCAACCCAGACTGTACTGACTGCTTCTGGGGAGAGGCTCTTACTGCAGGGGAAGGGAGAGACCTGGAGGAAGTCTTCCCAGAGATTCCAAATGACACCCAACCTTTTAACCCGCTCAGAGAACATGCTACATTGTCCTCAATATAGGAGGTTCTATTTTAGAGTGAGAAAAGGCAGTAAAATCCATTCTTCTTACTGGAACTGGAGTGCTTTCACTTGGTAAGGTTTGAGGTTAGAAACAAAGAAACAAGGGATTCCTTTTATTTATATATTTACTTTTTTAAGAGGCTGGTACAGCTGAAAGGTTTTTATTCTTTCCCAAGCAGATTTCCACCCTCCAAGACCACAGAACATGAAAGGGCTAAATTCTATTTCTACTTTGGTAGTAAGTAACTAAGATCTTCAGAAGTGCTTTTCAATTACTCGGAATTCCAGAAGAAGCTTCCTAGTAACACACATCTTTGGTTGTAAAATGCTCTCCTATTTTGTTTAGTTTTGGAGGAGAAAATTCTTTGAATCCAGAAGAATCTGTAGTCACACAAGAGCCACATTGGAATCAATTCGTTTTTCCCTCCCGCAGGGCAGCCATTTCTCCAAAAGCTTTGGGGAAAGCTGTGGCTAGGATTTCAAAATGCAAACAGATGTCCCTACAGCATCCTGGGCTGCTGGCGACCAGAGTTCTTTTCTTTCCCAACTGTAAAGTTGGGATGTAAAACATCCCTTTTGGTGTGAACTTTTATGAGAAGTGGAACAGCATACTTCAGAAATCTCCCAAAGTGAACGAAGACGTGGGTGGCAGTAATTGGGGCTGAGTGGCGAAACCTTAAGGATTAGGGTGCTCAGGGATCTCCATGGGGCAGGCTCACAAAGGTTTTCACGTGCCACATCTACAGTGCCAAGACAACAGATCCTTTTAGCAGCGCGATGGTGAACAGGCTGGGGAAATGGTGGTTGCACCAGGGTCTCCACCTCCATCTGAAAGCGAAGCCAAGAGGGTTATGCACATCCAAAGCTGTGACCTTCACCTTGTCCCTTGGCGCCAAACTTTGGAATCTGGAGTCACTTCCCACCTCCACAGGTGAGGTGGGGGTCCCGCTATGCTGAGCCTCCCTGCCATATGCAAGCCTGATGGGGCTGGGGAGAGAACTTGGTAGAACTCAGCCTCCAGATCCTCGCCCTCGTGGAAGGGCAGCAGGGGGTTGTTTCTCATGATATTTCCCCTCCTGGGGTCTCGGAAAACACGCGGTAATTACCCAAGCGCCTTGACCTCTGTAAGAGGCGAGGGGCTGCGGGAATGGCCGGAGACTCTAACCTTCATCCCTGTCCCAACCCACCGTACCACACCCCACCCTTCCCGTGAACCACCACCTCAGGTGGACCACGCCGCACAAGGTGTTCTCACTGCGTACCAAGAGTCCCTCTGCGGCCTCCTCCCAGCCCCTTCTTTTATTTTTTTCTAATATAGTTTCACAGCAATTTGACAAGGTTTTAAGGTTTGTACAAGAATTGGGCAAAAAGTGAAGTTTGCATATGTCCTCACTGTACACTGAAAAATCTTTATATATATAGATATATATCTATATATATATATATATATATATATATATATATATATATACACACACACACACACACACACACACACACATATATGTCATTGTTGATTGCCTGCGAGTCAAAGTGACCCTATGAACAAAAGGCCTGCAGCTCCTCCACAACTATCAACATTTATCAAAGTTTATAGAGTTTCTGGAGGCATGTTGTTTAGAAAGTGGATGATTATATGTGTGTGTGTGTATATATAGAGAGAGAGATTTCACACAAACACACACACACACACACACACACACACAAACACTTTAAGTTAAAAAAAAAAAAGGAAAAAGAACTGAGCAAAACAAAAAGAATTAAGCAAAAAGAACTGAACAAAAACATCTGCAGGGCAACCAGAAGGGAAGGGTTGGACTGTAGGTCTGGGAGGGAGGTAAAGGCTACTGGCTATTTGGTTGGATTTCTCCTGAAACTTTGGACTCTGTTTCAGGTTTATCTACCTGGACAATTTTCCCTCCCCCATAGCAAATGAATAATTTCATTTTCTCAACTCTTGCCAAACATTTCAGTTCATGCATCTCTTCCTTTTTAAGTGTCTGGAGTGAACTTACTGTTATTGTTGTTGTTCAGTGCCATTCAGCTGAGTACAAATCATTGCAACCCTATGAACAACACATCTGAACCCTGTTCTATCTTGTGCTATCTTCACACTTCCTGACACACTAGAGACCATTGCGGCAGTCACCATGTCAATTCATCTGGCCAAAGGTCTTCCTCTCCTTTGTAGACTCCCCACCTTTCCAAGCATGATGCCCCCCAATAGCCCCTCTTTGCAACATGCCCAAAGTATGTTGCAAATGCAAAGGCATTTGACTGTGTGGATCATAACAAGTTGTGGCTGACCTTGAGAAAACTGGGAGTCTTAGACACTTAATTGTGCTCATGTGAAACCTATACCTAGACCAGGAGGCTATTGTGTGAACAGTGCAGGGGAAAACAGCATGGTTTAAAATTAAGAAGGGAATGCATCAAGGTTGTATTCTCTGTCCATACCTATGTTATCTATATGCTGACCAAATTATTTGAGAAGCAGGAACATGGCATCCTCAGAACTGGAGGGAGACTCATCGATAACCTGTGTTAAGCAAAAGACATAATCTTGCTTGCTGAAAGTGAGGACTTGAAGCACTGTTGCAGAAGATCAAGGAATGAAACCTTTGATTTGGATTGCATTTACATGCCAAGAAAACAACGATTCTTATCACTGGAATGATAGGAGACATCATGATGAATAGAGAAGAGAATGAAACTGTCAACAATTTCATCTTACTTGGATCCACAATTAACACCCTCTGGTACCTGAAGTCAGGAAATAAAGGGACATATTGTACTGGAAAAATCTGCCATTACAACGAATTTACCACAGTGAAAGAAAAATAAAAAGAAGCTAATAGAAATATTCTGTTTTATTCTCATTTATTATGTCTTTTAATTTTTGAGGAAACTGGGTGAGACATTATGCCCCTATCTGCTCCATGGGAAAAGGATAGGCAATCTCTTATCACTGCCTCTGAAAACGTGCTGAAGGATCAGCTGTGGGTTGGTTCCAACTCAACAATAAACAACAACAACAACAGCTTTATCTAGGACATTTCTTCACATATTTGTAAGGTATCCAAATGTCTTCTTTTCATAGCCTTTGTTCATTTATAATTGAGTTGTTTATCTTTTTCCTGTAGAGGTATTGGAGTTGTCTATGAATTTTAGAAACTAGTCTCTTGTCAGATATAGCATTTTCAAGTAATTTCCCCAGTTAGTGTTATAGTTGGGCATCTTTGAGTTGGAACAAATTCATAGCTGACCCTCCAGTTGATTGTCAGAGGTAATAAATTGCACAGAAGGAGATTGTCCATCTTTCTCCAGCCGAGGAGCTGGTGGAATCAAAGTACATGCTTTTTTTTTTAAAAAAAAAAATATTTTGATCCATGTAAAAGTTTAATGTTTAGGAGCCCCAAATAATCTAATTTAGCTTCTGCTTATTGCACATTTGCAGTTATATTTGATACTCTATTTAAGCCACAGATTGTTGTTGCTAGGTTTCATTGAGTACTATTCATAGTGCTCCAATAAACTATAGGTCTGAACCTTGTCTGATTCTGTGCCATCGTCAGCATTTCTGACATCCCAACTCCATTGCTGTAATCACTATGTCAAATCATCTGGTTGAGTATATTTCTCTTCTGTCAACCCTTCACCTTTCCATGATCTACTTTATAGATTCTAATTGCTCTCAGCCATCAACTGACTTTTAATAAGAGGTCTACTTTCTAACTGCTTTAAAGAAGAAGCTCTTAGCACCCCCAAACAACTGTTTATTAAAAAGGTAGTTAATTTGTATTTAAGATTGTAGTCTAGGACTTGTAAATTTGTCCAGATCTTTTTGATTTATCTGCATGGTTTTAGGTCACTTCACCAATTCCTTTTAACTTCAATCCTGGAAGGGGTCTTTGAGGAACATCCAATTTCGTCATTAAAAAGTCTTTTCATAAAAAAAAAAAAAAGAAAGAAAGAAAGGAAGGAAGGAAGGGAGAGAAAGAAAGAAAGGAAGGAAGGAAGGAAGGAAGAAGGAAAGAAAGAAAGAAAGAAAAAAGTATTTTCATTTAAAATTCCAAAGTGGTTTAATCAAATGTAAATATCCTCAGAATACTGGGTGGGCCTTAAATCTTTAGACTAAATGCCTACCACCAACCACTAAAGCCTACCTTGAACAAGTTTATCTTTAGTGCAAATCTTTACTTTTAACACAGGCACAGGACAGAGCGGAGTTTAGGGCTGTTGTACATAGGGTCGCTATGAGTCGCAGGCGACTCGACGGCACATAACAACAACAATAACTGGCTTACTGGCCAAAGTTAGACTTACAGGCTTTTTTTCTATGATCAAGAATATTGGATATTCATTATTAACAAGCATCTTAACATCAGTACATAGAAAGAAACAAAAAAGAAACAGCAATATCTATCCAGCAAAATTAATATAAACCTTAACACATTTTTTTCCTTATTCTTCCCCTTTAAGTACCATCCTTAACTACATCCCATTCATATACATATGAACTTGGCCCTTTTCCTTTTCTATCAGATCAAAGGTGGTCTTTTAGCCTTTCTACCTTGGTTTGTAGCAATCAAAAATAACTATCTTAGCATTGCTTTTCAAGCCCCCAAATAGCAAAATCTCATGCTTCTGTGTATTTGGAACCATTGCAAGGAATTTCACTTCTAACATCAATTGTAATAGGAGCAACATCCCTAAGTGCAGTGTTGGGGAGGTTGAGTGTGAATTCCAGAAAAAGGAACTATCTCCAAGAACAATATCCACACCCCCAAACTTTTAGCTATAAGGTCAAACTCTTTATAGCCTACACCCATGTTCACCAACTTCAATGCTAATCTTACTTGAAACTGAGATTTGTTTCAGTGACCACACAGATTTTGCAAAATAATACTCATGATTATAGTGTTTGATTGTGCAGTTTATTAAGAAAGTCAATAGACAACAACTCAGGATAGCAATAAACAACAGTGTGCAATCAATAACCAAACAAACTCTCAGCCCAGACAATGTTAACAGGCTATACAAGTTGATAAAAATACACAATAATCATACAATCCCTCAATCCTGCAACAAGCTTGACCAAACCTCTATCTTTGACCCCATGACACAGCAGTCCCAAATCAGAGAGATCTAAATAAACTAGCATCAGTCCTAAGTCAGACTGATATCACAGTGCTTTGCAGTCCAGACAACTTCGTATCTTCCAGTAAGCTTTGATTAAGTCATATTATCACTTTTTTATTGGTCTGCCTCACAGTGAGATGTTCACTTTCTTCTGCTAATAGAAAGATTAGCAAATTCCCCCTTGTGGGTAGACTAACATGTCTCATCTACATGAGACAGAGATAGCTCACACAGTTTTTGATGCTATAAATGGGTCAACTTGTTTACAGGCCTGGTAGAGTTGAGGCAATTGGATCAGATTAAAGGTAATAGTCTAAGGAAGTAATATTTTTTATATTAACAAAGAGCAACAGACCCACTACACTGCAGATCTATATTTGGATTG
This sequence comes from Elephantulus edwardii, assembly GCF_000299155.1. NCBI lineage: Eukaryota > Metazoa > Chordata > Mammalia > Macroscelidea > Macroscelididae > Elephantulus > Elephantulus edwardii. The sequence continues at coordinate 17,297,484 of NW_006399793.1, read as the reverse complement.
TATTACATCAGTAGATTCCTTTTGGTATTATTATCATTTCACAGTGGTAAGCCTTTCAATCCATGAGCATGGTATGTTATTTTCTATTTATGTTTGTCTCTTTGGGCTTCATTTTGTAGTGTTTTACAAACAGATTCATCCTAGAGAGGGTTAAACTAGGCTGCTCCTTGGAGGCAAGGATTCTGGGGCTTCGTTTGACATACTTTGGACATGTTGTAAGGAGAGACAGGTCTTTAGAGAGGGACATCATGCTGGGCAGAGTGGAGGGACAGCGCAGGGGGGGAAGACCCGCTGTGAGGTGGATTAATTCAGTGACTGGGGTAATCGGGATGGGTGTGTCAGAGGCAATGAGATTGGCACAGGATAGAGCAGGGTTTAGGGCTGTTGTACATAGGGTCGCTATGAGTCTCAAACAACTCGACGGCACATAACAACAACAACAACAAGGTCTTTTGTGTCTTTGATTTTATTTATTCCTAAATAATCTTTTCCTTGTGTGGATAGTGTAAATTACATTGTTTTTCTTATTTTCTTTTCAACGTTCTCTTTGCTATTGTAGAAGAATCCAAATGATTTTTGTGCGTTTTGAGCAAGTTATCCGAAAAGCTGGACTCTATGAGGAGGAGTGTGATATCAGGATTGGAGAGAGACTCATCGATACCCTAGGCAGAATACACACCCTTGCTTGCTGAAAGTGAGGAGGATTTAAAGTACTTTTTGCAAAAGATCAAGGAATGCAGTCATCTGTGTGGATTGCATCTCAATGCCAGGAAAACAAAGATTCTTACCGCTGAACCAGTAGGCAGCCTTGTGATGGATGGAGAGGAAATTGAAATTGTGAACAGCTTCATCTTTCTTGGATCCACAATTAACACCCTTGGCACCAGCAGTCAGGAAATAAAGAGACATATTGTACTGGGAAAATCTGCACTTAGGGTCCTTTCCAAATTATTGAGGAGGAGTGATGTCAGTTTGAAGGTTAAGGTGTATCTGACTCAGCCCATAGTCTTTCCAATTACTTGCTATGCATCCATCAGAGAGCTGGACAATAAATTAGGATGACAAGAAAAGAATTGATTCCTTTGAACTATGGTGTTGGAGAAGAGCATTGAAAATCCCATGGACAGTCAAGAGAACAAACAGATATGTCTCGAAGAGAGTGCAGACAGAGTGCTCTTTGGAGGCAAGAATGGTGAAGCTTCGCCCCACATACTTAGGGCGTGTTGCTAGGAGGTGCTATTCCTTAAATAGGGACATAATACTGAGCTGGGTGGAGGGTGAGCAAAGGAGAGGAAGACCCTCAAGTAGGTAGATTAACACAATGACTGCTGCAATGGGCTCTTGTCTGTAAGGAAGGAAATGTGAGGTTGGCGCAAGATCGAACAGGGCTTAGATTTTTGTTCATAGGGTCATTATGAATAGTATTCAACTTGACAGCACCCAACAGCCCAACAACATCTTATATACACTGTTGAACTGGCCACTTTTTAATTAGCATCCTGATGTTATGCACTTTTAGTCAAAATAAAAATAAAATGAATGTTCCAAGAGTGTAGGCAACTTGAGAATGGCTGAATCTGACCTCTACTAACTCTACAAAGAGGACTTATCCTCATCAACAACATCCATAGTGCAAAATAAATTCCTGTGAGGTCAGATGTCTCACACTCCTGTACTTCCTTCTACTAATGGCAACACCAATCTTACTGTTCTACTGGGTCTGAAATCCACTGCAATGACCACATAAATCTTACAAAACTACGCTAATGTTTATGGGGTTTATTTTGGAGTTAACCAATTCCAGTTGGAAACAGGATAAACTTCCTTAGTCTGGACAGCTTCTCAAGTTACTCCCAGCCTTTTTGACTTTCAGGCTCATGGCTTAGGTCAATATTACAAAGTTCCTTTAGTCTTCCAAATATGGCCTCTTTGGTCCTTTTTGGTAAAATTGGGTGAAGGTCCCTGGCTCTGATTCTTCAGGGCAGCAGTTTCAAATCACCTCTGTCTCATATCGGTCTCTGGTTCTCTGCTGAGAATACTGTTGCTCTTGTGTAGGTCCTGGTTTAGCTGGTGCAGGAATCTTTTATCTCAATGGGTTTTCCCTTGCATTTCCTGCTGCCTTTTCCTTGCTGGTAGTGAGATTCCCACCTTTCCTGAAAAATCTGCTCAACTTAACTTGGTGGGAAACACTGACCAATTTCATAATGATCACTTTATACACATTTTATTCCCTTGTACTCACATGGTGATTGGAGCTCTGGTGGCCGATTCATAATTAGCTGAGTTGCCGTACTGAAGACGTGCAGTTGGAATCCGCCAGCTGCTCTACAGGAGAAAGATGGGCGATCCTCTCTGAAGTGATTAACTGCTTCTGAAAACCCACTATGAGGTGAGGTCAGCTATGAGTTGGTTTTGACTCGGTGGCACACTGCAACAGCAGTAACACATGGTAACATCAAAGTCGATGGCTGGGAAAGCCATTTTGAGCGGTACTACAAGAAATAGAAGATAAACCTCTGCTGCCCCCTTGTGGATTTCTCATTTTTAATTGTTATTAATTGAAAGCACTTTTGTGGCGTAGTTGGTGGGAATTTGCTCAAAAGTGCCTCTGGTGTTTTGAATCTACCAGCTACTCCATAGGAGAAATACAGGCAATCTCCTCCTCTGCGATTTACAGCCTTCAAAAACCTGATGAAGGGCCAGCTATGAGTCGGTTCTGACTCAATAGCAGTAAGGTTGTTTTGGGTTTGAATAAAAGGGTGGTTGGAGCCCGAATGGTCCTTTTAATGGATTCAGGATTATTTGAACATATAATATAGGTGTAAAACTGACATCATATGCCTCCAGCCTGAAAAACTGGTGGAATGTTCTAACTGACATTCTTTTGGTCCTCAGACTCTGCTGTAATTTCTCCAGTGTCATTCAGATTACCTTAAGATGTCTGTTTCCTAGAAGGGGAAGTGCACCTTTCATTGAGTTAGCATTTATCTATTCTCAGACATTTGTGCTGTACTGTAAAACTTTGTATTTGTACTGTATTCCAAGTTGTGTGTTAACTAGAAACTGTATGTGAGAATCTTAAAGTTGTATTATTCTCAATCATATGTGAACTGTACCTTAAGCTGTCTGTTTCCCAGGAAGGGAAATGTATTTTTCCTGGATTAGCATTTATGTCTTTGAACCTATTCTTCTCAGTCATATGTTAAGTAGGTTAGCTCTTAAGCAAAGTTTGTTTACTAGTAAATGTATATTATTCTCTTTGAATGTAAAAAGTCTATAACTTTGAAATAGCAATAGTAATATATTAAGTAGATTAACATCTAGCCCCAGATAAAGCTATACAACCAACCTTAGATGGGGAGGCAGTTTTTGAGATGATTCTCTCTGCTCTCCCAGGTCTGCAATAAAGTGCTTTGGATGTTGCAATCTATCTATCTTATTGGCAATTGAGTATGGATAGAACTCCTTGCATTCTGTAACACTAGTGTCTGTAACACCAGCACAGTGGTTAAGCACTTAACTGCTTATTAAAAAATTGTCAATCTAAAGTCTCAGCTATCCATGGAAGATATGACAGTCTACTTCTGTATATATTATGACTTTGGAGTCCATACTCTAGCCTATAAAGTTGCTATGCATCAGAATGGACTTGATAGTAATGTTGTTGTTGTTGTTGTGTGCCCTGAAGTTGGAACTGTTGTGTAACTGACCCTCTACTGGATTTTCAGAAGCAGTAAATTGCACCGGAGGAGATTGCCCAGCTTCTCCCACAGAGCAGCTGGTGGATTCAAACCGAGTGCTTTTGAGACTGCAAAGCACAACTTCTTTCCACTAGGCCATCAGAACAATGAATGTGGTTTATTATTTTGGTGACTTGGCTACTAATAAAAAAGTGGTGGTTCTAACAGAATCAAGCACTTTGAAAGACGTGGTGATCTACTTCTGAGAAATCACAGGTATTAAAAACACTGTAGAACAGAGGACTTCTCTGAAGAACCTGGATTTTCTGTGAGCAGGAATTTAGACAGAGGATAGTAGAACAGCAAATTTCAAAGTTTATTCCATGATAGCACATTGTTGTTACTTGGGAATTTGTTTCCAAATCAGAATGTGAAACTCCACCCTAAACTTGTGCATTCTAACAAGACTCCAAGCTCAATTGTACATATGTTAAAGTTTTAAAAGTACTGTCTTGACAGTTTTCCCAGAGAAGTAAATACTTACTGTTATTAGTGGTGCTGACTAAATGGTTACTGCACTGTGCCCCTGCACTGGTTGAAAAGCTGTTTAAGGCAGTAGAGCTAATTTTCCTCCAGAGTGAAGTGAATATGTGGTAGAACCTAGTGACAAGCTCATCAAAGCTGTTTCTCTTTGCGAGGTCACAGACTTGTAGGGTGCAGCTAGCAGTTCAGGATTATGAACAATGGAATTTGGGAATGACTTTCAGACTTGGCCTTAGACTCCGGTGCTATTTTCCGTGTCCCCTCATCCCCCAAGCCAGCAATTAAAGATTTAAAGATGATGGAATCATATGCAAAAAAGAAGCCCTAATTCCTGAATCACTGTTTGTAGCAGAGCCTTGATGGAAAATCCCCTGACCTGTGCTAGATGGTGATGTGAGTGTGAAATAAAATTTAGTAGCATCTATAGAGATATTTGCTTGTTATCTTTATCATGCAGTATAACCCAACACATTCTGAGTAATACTAAGGAAAGTACAAAACCCAAATCTCCAAAATTCTTTTAGCAATGGCAACTTATTCAAATAAACTATCAATCTCATAAAACAATATTTAAAGATAACATTCTTGGTCAGGTATATTGGCTTTCCTCATGATGTAGCATTGTTACTTTAAAGTCACCTGTTGCCATGCTGTATAATAAAATGCACATTGAATAGTTAAGGAGAAGAGAGACAATTTCATGCAACAAGGACAAGGAAGCACATGAACAAATTTGAGAAAAATAAAAAAGAAAGAAATCATGAAAAAACAAAAGCAAGAGATTCATTCCCCTCTCTATAAGTCTTAAAGCAATTTAGAATAACTAATCCATCGTGGTTGTAACTATAGGGCAGTACGTCTCTGGCAGCTCAGAATTAGTGAGTGATGAACATTCTCTTTTCCTCTCAATCTACAGCCTTGGAAACCCAACGCAGAGGATAACTATGAGTTAGAACTGCCTTGTTTTTCAAATTTTACCTTCTGTAATCATCTCTTGGTTTTAAAAGCTATAGAATCCACTTCATATCTTATTATTGTTATGTACTGTCGAGTTGGAATGAACTCACAGCTGGCCAGAGGGTTTTCAGAGCCAATAAATCACACAGGTAGAGACTGGTCATCTTTCTTCTTTGAAACAGTTTGTGGATTTGAACCACATGCCTTCAAGTTAACAGTGCAGCTCCTTACCACTAGGCCCCTTAATATATCTACCCACATAAAAAGTCTTCACCCAAGAGGTTTCTGGGAGTCACAATAACAACAGCAAATATTTCCTTAGTGTTTAACATGTTTCAGATATTAATTAAGTGCTTAAAAGCTGGAACAAACAATATCTACATCCCTTGCGGCTGTTAGAGATGCAGAACACCAGATGCCTTCTTAAGGATATTGAATCAGTGTCTGGATTTTCATAGCATCCTCAGGTCCTCAGGTGCCTTAAATGCACCCAAATGTTAAAAAAAAAAAAAAAGAAAGAAAAAAAAAGTTTTATTTGAAATCCCAGAAAAATCTTTTCATCCAACTTCATAATTTCTTACTTAAAAAAAAAAAATCAGTAAATTATTCAAATCCTCTTTAGAAGCAAAAGCTTCCAGAATTTAGATTACAAATGTTGCTCTTTTTGGGTGCCACCAAGTTGATTCCAGTTTGTAGCAAGCACACAGGATAGAAGAGAACTGCCCCATGGACTTTTCTTGGCTGTAATCTTTACAGAAGCAGACTGCCAGGCTTTTCTGCCATTGAACAGCTGAGTGGGTGTCAAACACTCATCTTTTGATAGGCAGCCAGATATTTACTCTTTGGAGCCCCCACAGTTCTTTGTAAGACAAGTAACTCAAAATCATGGCCTTTGAGTCAGAAATTACTTGCGGCTGGACTTCCAGCAGGTTTCTGAAGCAATTGCCCATATACCTTCTGAAGTCACTGGTAGATCCAAATTGCTAAAGAGGTGTAGTTTTGGGGCCCAGCAGCTCAATCAACACTTTACAGACTATACAAGCATAAGCCAAATTGTTGTTGTATATGCATTTCAGTTGACTGCAACTCATAAATACCCTATGAATATCCTTGCCCAAGTATTCTGGAGAACTCCCTGACAGCAAATTTTTCCCAATTCAACTGGTATTTCCTGACTTCAGGTACCAAGGGTTTGGATTGAGGGTCCAACCATGATGAAATTGTTAACAACTTCAAACTTTTCTCCATCTGCTGTGATGCTGCCTATTGACTAGCTGATGAGGACTTTTGTTTTTGATGTTGAGATGCAATTCATATCGAAGGCTGAAGTCTTTGATCTCCAGTCCCTGATTTTAAGCACAAATGCTTCAAGTCCTTAGTTTCAGCAAGCAAGGTTAATGTATCTGTATAACACAGGTTATTGATGAGTCTTGCTCCATTCTTGATGCCACATTCTTCTTCATAAACTTCAATGTCTTGAATGATCTATTCAGTACACAGATTGAAAATGTATGGAGAAAGAATATATCCCTGACTCAATGCATTGTTTCCTTGCTCTGTTTGAACAACAGCTTCTTGATCTAAGTGTAGGTTTCACATGAGCACAATCAAATGTTCTAGGATTCCTATTTTTCTTAACAAGATAAAATTGAATAACTTCATCTTACTTGGGTCCACAATTAACAAATCTGCAGTTAGGGACCTCTCCAAACTCTTGAGGAGTAATGATGTCAGTTTGAGGAGTAAGGTGAGACTGATTCAGGCCATGGTCTTTCCTATCATATGCTATGCAGCGGAGAGCTGGACAAGGAATAGGGATGACAGAAGAACAATTGATGTCTTTGAGCTGTGGTGTTGGAGAAGAACACCAAACATCCCATGGACTGACAAAGGAACCAACTGATATGCATTGTAGTGGGTGCAGCTTGAGTGCTCTTTGGAGGTAAGGATGTTGAGGCTTTGCCTCACATACTTCAGACATATTGCTAAGAAGGGCTGTATTGGAGAGGGACATGATGCTTGGAAGGGTAGAGGGTTGGTGAAAGAAAGAAAGACCCTCAGACCAGGTTGACTGACTCAGTGACTGCCACCAATAGGCTCTAATGTGGCAGGAAGGGTGAAGATGGCATAGGACAGGACAGGATTCAGATCTGTTGTTTATAGGGTCACTGTGAGTTGTAGTAGACTTAATGGCAACTAACAATACCACCATAGGTACTATTTTTAGCTTATTTCAATAATAAATGAAGCCCAGGGACCAATATGTCCAAGGTCTCATACTAGTTAATGGTGAAGATGTGATTTAACTCATGGGTGATTAACTCCAGAACTCCGGTGTTCACAGATGGCACCAGCAGCCACTCTTAGACAGTGAAGAATATACTGGCCTGTAATTAGGATAATCAATGGCAGACCAACTTGACTTGAAGAACAAACTTAGTTGGAAAGAGCAGCAAAGTAAATGGAAACATCCAGAAAATTGATTATAAAAGGAAATAGTTGTAAAGGACCTGCCTGGCTGCTGACAATTTGGCCTCTGCTTCCTCAGACACCTTTGAGACTCACCTCCACAAGCATGTGAGCCATTTCTTTGAACTCTCTCTCTCTCATATACCATCACAGGCTCTGCATCTCTACAGAATACAGCCATAGACAAGATCCATTGTTGTTAAATGCCATTAAGTTGACTACAACTCTTAGTGGCCATAAAAACAACAGATTTGAATGGTGCTTTATCCTTTGCCATCCACATTATTTCTGAGATGCTCGAGTCCATTGTGTCCATTTTGTTAAGGGCCTTCCTCTCTTTCCCTGACTTTCCATTTTTTTTTATCAACATAATATCTATAGACCTGTTAATACCACTGCTATTTAAATATGTGCACCAACATCCCGAGCCAAAGAGGGAATAATAGATTATTTCTACCAATTCTTGAAGTTGTAATTCAATTGGACATGCAATCAAGATGTATTAATAATAATAGATGACAGGAATGCAAATGTTGGAAATAGAGAAGAAGAGTTAGCAGTTGGCAAATGTGTACTTGGTGACACAAATGAAGCTGGAGAAAGAATGAGAGAATTATGAACAATGACTTATTCCTTGCAAATAACCTTTATAAAAATACAAATGGTAGCTATACACATGGCTCTCACCTGACGGCCTACACAGGAATCAGACTGATACATCTGTGGAAAGAATCATTGGAGAGGCTCAATATCAGCTATGAAAACTAGGCCAGGTGCTGATTGTGGAACAGATCATAAACTATTCATTTACAAGTTCAAGCTGAAGCTGGCAAAAATTAAAACAGATACACAAGAAGCAAAATTTGACCTTAAGACTATCTCACCTGAAGTTAAAAAGCATTTCAAGAATGAGGCCTTCAACACTAATGAACAAAGACTAAACGAGCTGTGGGAGGATATTAAGAATATTACACATAAAGAATGCCAAGGGTCATTACAAAGAGGGAGGAAGAAGAAAAGACCAAGATGGATATCAGAAGATATTCTGAATATTGACTAAAATTCTCAGAAGTCAAGTCAAAGGGAAGAAATCAGGAAGTTAAGGAGCTAAATAGAAGATTTCAAAGGACAGCTTGGGAAAATAAAGCTAAGTATCACAATGAGAGTGCAGAGCAGAGCCAGAAAATCAAAAGGGACAAACTCACTTGGCATTTCTTAGGCTGAAAGAACTGAAGAGTAAATTCAAACTTCAAGCTGAAATAGTTAAGGATGTTATGAACAGAATATTGAATGACCCAGGAGGCATCGAAAGAAGATGGAAGTGCACAAAGGCACTGTATCAAAAAGAACCAGCTGAAACAGAAGAATTTTTTAAAAGAACATATGACCAATAGGCAATGGTCATGAAGGAGAAGGAATTGGAAAAAACAAACAACAAAACAAAAAGATAGAGAAGCTTACTTGGTGTCAGGGGTGAGGGGGGAAGGGATGAGGGAATTGTATACCAATGAAGGAATTTGTTTTTTTCTTTTCAGAGGAGTGAACTGGTGGGGAGAGGTGGGCAAGGAGAAAAGTGCAGCAATGAATGAATGGAAATCCAAAATCTCTGTAAATGTTTATTAAAATTAATAAAAAAGTAAAAATAAAGAGATACTAAGCTAAAAAAAGAAAACACTAAAAAACAAAAACCAACAAAAAATACCCCAAAAAACCCCAAGCCCTAGGAATTGATGCAATACCAATTGACATATTTCACCAAACAGATGCTGGACATGCTCACCAGCTTGTGCTAAGAAATCTGGAGGACGACTATCTAGCCAACTGATTAGAAGAAATCCATATTTACCCCCCTTCCAAAAAAAAAAGTTATCCAACAGAGTGTGGAAATTATCAAACAATATCATTAATATCACACATAAACAAAATCCTGCTGAACATTATTAAAAAATGACTTGAACAATGTATACTACCAGAAATACAAGCTGAACTGCGTTTAGAAGAGGCTGTGTTACTAGGAACATCATAGCCAATGTCAGATGGATCTTGGCTGAAAGCATAGAGTACCAGAGGAATGCCTATCTGTGTTTCATTGACTATGCAAAGGTATTTGACTGCGTATATTACAACAGTTTGTGGCCAACTTTGAGAAGAATGGGAATCCTAGGGCACCTGATTGTGCTCAGGGGAAAACACATACTTGGATTAGGAAGAAGTTGTCAGATCAGAGCAAGGAAACACCATATCATTGAAGATCAGGAAGGGAGTTTGTCAGAAATGCGTCCTGTCTCCATTTGTATGCAGAGTAGATCATTCAGGAGGCTGAGATTTATAAGGAAGAATGTTGTTATCAGGATTGGAGGAAGATTCATCAACAACCTGCGTTATACAGATGACATAACCTTGCTTGCCAAAACTGAGGAGGGCCTGAAGTGTCTGCTGCAGAAGATCAAGGACTGCAGTCTTCAACATGGATTGAAGCTCAACATCAAGGAAACAAAGATTCTCACCATTGGGCTAATTGGAAACACCATGATAGATGGAGAGGAAATTGAGATTGTTAACAATATCAGCTTACTTGGTTCCACAATCCACATTCTTCGCACCAGCAGTCAGGAAATCCAAAGACAAGCTGTATTGGGAAAATTACCATCAGGCACCTCTCCAGAGTGCTGAAGAGCTATGATGTCAGCATAAAGATTAAGGTGCCAAGATCCAGGCCATGGTCTTTGCAGTTACTTACTATGAATCAGAGAGCTGGATGACTGAGGATAACAGAAGAAGAACAGATGGTTTTGAATTGTTGAAGAAGAATATTGAATGTTCCATGGACTGCCAAGAGAACAAACGAGTTTGTCCTAGAGAAAGAAAAACCAAACTGGCTCCTTGTAGGTAAGGATTTTGAAGCTCCATCTGACATACTTTGGGCATGCTAGGAGGTGGGACCAGTCCTTGGACATCATGCTTGCAAGGTGGAGGGACAGTGTAAGAGAAGATCTTAGATGAGATGGATTGACTCAGGGACTGGGGTAATGGACATATGTGTGTTGGAGATATTGAGATTGGCTCAAGACAAGGTTTAGATCTATTGTGAACAGAACTTGGTGGCATATAACAACAGTTGCACACCCATACTGGAGACAGTGGTTATTACCATTGGCTGACTCTTAGAATCAAACTGATAACCAGTCCACACCAAAGGTGCATTAAATAACAATTCTTGAGAAGAAGGTCCTGGACATTAGTATTTAAAAGGGAAACAAACAAAAAATGTCCCTAATTATTAATATGTACTGAGAGGGTTGAGAAATACTGATTTCTGACTCTTTGTAAACTCTGGGGGCGTAATCTTCAGCGTATTGCACTGCTAACCTTATGGTGGTAACTTTCTGGAAGTTCAAATCCATCAGTGTCTCCATGGGAGAAAGATGGGCAATCTCCTCCCATGACATTTACAACCTCAAACCCTTCAAATCATTTCTAACTTGCCGGCAATGAGAAAGTAGCGAGTGTGAGCTGGGCTCTTAGATATTTTTTAAAATAGTATTGTTAGTTGTTGTCAAATAAATTCTGATTCATGGCGACCCCATGAGTGCAGAGTAGAAGTACTTCACAGAACTTTGAAGCCTGGGATCTTTTAGAAGCAGATTCCTAGACCTTACTTCTGGGACGGCCCTGGCTGAGTTTGAAATGCCAACTTATAGGTGTGTAGTTTGTTGCAGAACCATTTCACCATTGCTGGAGTTGGTTGCAACTCACTACAACTCTTCATTTTATTTCCAAGGTTGTGAATTATTAAAGGAGGAGACTGCCTTTCTTTCTCTCATAGAGCAGCTGGTGGATCTGAACTATTCACCTTTCAGTTAGCAACCCCATGTACGTTATCCATTATGTGACCAAGGCTCCTTTATTAAAGGTACTGCCCTGAAAACTGTCTGATGGACTCAAGCAATGGTGGAATGAGCTTCGTATTTACAGGATAGTTCCGAATCTCCTTCGTAAGCAGCAGCTTTGTCTAGATTCCTCAGACCTTCTGGAAAACAGTTGCCTCAGGTAATATTAAAAGGTAGGGAGAATATATGATTTGGAAAGATTGAATTTTACCAACCCAATTTAGAGGCCCAGTCTCCCTGTACATCATCTCCAATTCAACACAGAACTGGTAAAGAAAATAATTAAAATTTCTATAAATAATTAGCCCTAATTTGTACAATAAGGAGCTCTGGTGCCCTGGTCTTTAGCATATCATGCTGTTAAGCAAAAGGCTACATGCTTCAGGCAGGTCAAATATACCAGTGGCTCCTTGGGTGAGAAAAACAGTTTTCTCCCTTTAAGATTAATTACAGCTTCAGGAATACGATGGACAGTTGATATGGATTGATATCAATTGTGAGTTTTGGGCTTTTTAATATAATATCCACTCTACCTGGTGGGATCACAAAGTTGTTTACAAGTTCCAGCTCACTAAAGTGACAAAACCCTGGAAGAACTGTGTTGTATATCTCTGAACATGAGACATGTCAAGTGGTCTGGCTATTACAAATTTTACCTTGTCAAGGAATGAAGTAAGTGACCTAAAAATTTCCTTTCAGGCTAAGAATGATTCTTGGTGTTTAATTACAACAGTTAAGTTGAATTGCCCTTGTGTGTGTGCGTGTGTGTGTGTGTGTGTGTGTGTGTGTAAAAGCAGGGAGACAGCAAGACCTACTGGAAAGAATGAAAGTGTTAGAATTAGGCAAACCTGGATACAAATTTTGACCTTTCCTTTATATTAGCTGTATGACTTGATTTGGGAGATCTAGTGGCTCAGCATTTCTTAAGCTGAAGGAATTTAAAAAATTGCCATGAGTGGCAATACTTAAGGATGCTTTGGGCAGAATATTAAATGATCCATGAAGCAGTAAAAGAAGATGGAAGGAGTATACAGAGTCACTGTTCCAGAAGGAATTGGCTGTCACAGAAGAATTTCATGAAACAACATATGAGCAAGAGCTTGTGGTGATGAAGGAGGAAGTTCAAGCTGCTCTGAAAGAATTGGCAAAAAACAAGGCTCCAGGAATTGATGGTATACCGGTTGACATATTTCAACAGACACTTCCCTGGATATGCTCACTAAGTTGTGCCAAGAAATCTGAAGGATAGTTACCTGGCCAACTGACTGGAAGAGACCTATATTGGTTCCTACTCCAAAGAACCTATATTGGTTCCTACTCCAAAGAAAGGTGGCTCAACAGAGTGTATAAATTATTGAACAATATCATTAATATCACATGCAAGCAAAATTCTGTTGAAAATGATCCAAAAACGACTAGAGCAGTACATCAACAGAAAACTGCCAAATATGCAGGCTGGGTTTAGAAGAGGCCATGGTGCTAGGGATATTATAGATAATGTTAGATGGATCTTGGCTGAAAACAGAATACCGGAAGAATGTCTATCTGTGTTTCATTGACTATGCAAAGGCTTTTGACTGTGTGGATCACAATAAATGGTAGCTGACTCTGAGAGAAATGGGAATCCCAGAACACTTGATTGTTCTTATGCAAAACCTATACTTGGATCGGGAGGCAGTTGTCAGAACAGAGCCAGGAGATACCGCATGGTTCAAAATCAGGAAGGTTGTATGCCAGGGTTGTATTCTGTCTTCATACCCTTTCAATCTATATGCAGAACAGATCATCCAGGATGCTGGGCTGTATGAGGAGGAAGGTGGCATTAGGATTAGAGGAAGATTCATCAAAAACCTGTGTTATTCAGATGACACAGCCCTGATTGCTGAAACTGAGGAGGACCTGAAGCTCTTGCTACAGAAGAACAAGGACTGCAGCCTTCAATAAGGATTGAAGCTCAACATCAAGAGAATAAAGATTCTCACCATGGGGCCAATTGGCAGCATCAGGATGGATGGTGAAGAGATTGAGACTGCTAACAGTTTTAGTTTGCTTGGCTCCACGGTCAACACTCTTGGTACCAGCAGCCAGGAAATCAAGAGACAAATTGCATTGGGAAAGTTGGCTGTCAGGCACGTCTCCACAGTACTGAAGAGCAACGACTTCAGTCTGGAGACTAAGGTGTACCTAACCAGGCCATACTCTTCACAATTTCTTGCTATGCATCAGAGAGCTGGACAATGACTAGGGATGATAGAGAACGAATGCCTTTGAGCTGTGATGCTGCAGAAGGGTGTTGACTATATCATGGACTGCTGGGAGAACAAACAGGCTCATCCTGGAGAGGGTGAAACTGGGATGCTCCTTGGAAGCAATGATTCTGAAGCTTTGCCTAACATACTTTGGACATGTTAGAAGGAGGGATTAGTCCTTGGAGAAGGACATCATGCTTGGGAGGTTGGAGGGACAACACAGGAGAGGAAGACACTCAATGAGATGGATTCAGTAACTGGGACAATAGGGATAGGTGTGTCAGAGACAATAAGGTTGGCACAGGACAGAGAGGGTTTTGGGGCTCTTGTACATAGGGTCACTATGAGTTGCAAGTGACTTGATGGCACACAACAACAACAACAACAAGTGGCCTAGTGGTAAAGAGTTGCACTGCCAACCCAAAGGCATACCATTTGAATACACCAGCAGTTCCTTAGGAGAAAGATAAGAAATCTCTTGCTGTGTGACTTAAATCCGATGAAACTGGAAGATCAGCTATGAGTTGGCTCCAACTTGATGATACATAAAAACAACAGCATTGTTTAGTTGAACTTAAAGTCTCTGAACTCTCTTTTATAAACCTGAAAATGGTGACTATTGGTAACCTACTTAACTCAGTTGCTAAGAAAGTTTACATACAGTATATAAAAGACAGAAGTAGGAGTGGCATGGACTTCTTAAACAACTTGCTTCCGGAAACTCTATGAACTTTGATAAATGTCGATAGTTGTATCGGGGCTTCAGGCCTTTTGTTCATAGAGTCACTATGATTTGTGCTCTACTTGAAGGCAATCACCAACAAAAACAACATATAACAGACAAGCTACAGCAGGTAGCTATCAGTGTATGCATTATAATGTTGCTGTTGTTATGTGCCATGGAGTTGTCTGTGACTCATAGCGACCCTATGTACAACATGCCCTAAACCCTGATCTATCCTGTGCCAATCTTATTGTCTCTGACACACCCACGCCCATTACTCCAGTCACTGATCAATCCATATTATCAAGGTTCTTTCTCTCTTGCGCTGTTAGAGGACTTTTATTTTTCATTAAAGTTTGGGAAGTTCCACCTGAATATCCCCCTGAAATTTCATATGTAAATCCAGGAAGCATTAAAAGAAGATGGAAGGAGTGTATAGAGTCACTAATACCAAAAAGAATTGGCTGACTCAGAAGAATTTCAAGAAACAGCTTACGGTAAAGAGGCAATGGTGATGAAGGAGGATGTTCAGAATATTCTGAAGGAATTTGTAAAAAAACACCAAAAACAAGGCCCCAGGAATTTCAGCAAACAGATGCGGCCCTGGACATGCTCACCAGCTTGTGCCAAGAAATCAGAACAATGGGTAGTACAGTTCTCTTCTCCAACAGCAAGG
>NW_006399793.1:17279863-17281061 GCF_000299155.1 Elephantulus edwardii | reverse complement strand
GGCCTCAATTTGAACTTGTATGTGAATAAGTAATATGATCTGAATGAACCGCACTCTGCCCCGGGCCTGGTTTTGACTGCTGATACAAATGTAGTCAATCTGATTCCTAAGCAGCCCATCAGGTCCATGTGTAGAGTCATCATTTGTGTCTTTTATAAAAGGTATTTGCAATGAGTAAATTATTGTAAATACAAAACTCATTCTATTTCCAGCCTCATTTCTATCACCAAATCCATATTTTCCAACTACTATTCCTTCTTCACTGTTTCCTACTTTTGCATTCCAATCACCAATTGTCATTAATGCATCATGCTTGTATGTTCAGTCAATTTCAGACTGTGAGATTTGGTAAAAATTCTCAATTTCTTTCTCTTTGAGTCTAGATAGATGAGTATATATTGGAATAATAACTGTGTTAATGGGTCTTCCTTGTATGTGTTTATATATTATCCTATCACTCACAACATTGTATTTCAGGATGGAACTTGAAATTGACTTTTTGACTTTGTGCCATCAAGCTTCAGCACTGGAAATATCCTTGGTAAAGAACCAAAGACGGATAAGTTCCAGGCTGAAACCTGAGTGACTTTTTGACTTTGAACACAACACCATTCTTTCTCTGCTTTTCATTCACTGAATAGGTTACCATATGATTATCTGATTCCAAGTGACCAAAGCTGGTCCATCTCATCTCACTAATCACTAGTATGTAGATATTAATGCGTTCCATTTTATTTTTAACACTATCCAGTTTTCCAACATTCAAGCTATGCACATTCCATATTCTAATTATTAAGTAATACTTGTTCTGCTTTTTTTTTCTGTCAACTGATTTCTAAGCTGGGCTTTATTACTACACTAGTATAACCATCCTTTTTCTTTAGTGTTCATAGGGTTTTCAAAGGTCTGTTATTTAGGAAGTAGATGGCCCATCCTGCTTCCTAGTCTATCTTAATCAGGGAGCTCCCCCAAAACCTGTCCACCATGGGTAAGAGGTTGAGACTGTTAACAATTTCATTTTGCTTGGTCCCACAATCAACACTCTTAGTACCAGCATTTGTTGTTGTTATGTGCCGTTGAGTCGCTTGTGACCCATAGCAACCCTATGTACAACAGCCCTAAACTTTGCTCTGTCCTGTGCCAATCACACTGTCTCCGACACTCCCATCCCAATTAACCCAGTCACTGAATTAACCCA
>NW_006399793.1:17275862-17277413 GCF_000299155.1 Elephantulus edwardii | reverse complement strand
TGTGCCTTGGGTTGGCAGTGGAAATTCCTTACCACTAGGCCACCATAGTTAGAGTCCAGATACTGTTGAGAATCAAGATATTAAAATAGATTATAAATATCAAAAAGCCCTAGACCAAGTCTTTGTTGCTTATCTTAGTATTCTTAGTGTGTGGTACATCGTACATACTCAAAAAGTATTTGTTGATTAAGCAAAGAAATAAAAAAGAAAAGGTTAAATAGAAAACACACAAAATTTTGAGCGCTCAATATTTTGCATTTTATTCTGTTATGGTTTTGAGATGTTGAGTCAGAACCGACTCATGACTGATCTTCCAGAGGCTGTAAATTGCATTTATCTTACTCCCTTCGAGAAACTGGTAGATTTGAACTGCCTCTCTTTGTGATAGTCGCATGGCTCCTTACTATGGGGCCACCAGAGCCCCTTCATTTTATCTTTGATGTCCTCCATAACTTGGTCCAATTTGTGTCCATTTGGAGGAAGGATTCCAGTTGTATGCTACTTTCTCTATCAAGAACATAGAAATATAAAATTGTCTCCAAAAATCAAAATGCTGAAGACAAGCAGCTGAGAATTAAGGCACATGAGTGTGCGCGAGCACACACACACACACACACACACAGAGAGAGAGAGAGAGAGCTGAGCTGCAATCACATGCAAATTGAAAGACAAAATGTTTTCCTAGAATAGGGATCTAGCAAGAGAGCATTTTGCAGAGTCAATTAGAAGTAAAATGACCTTTGCAATATAATTGATAAAGATATTAACTTTAATGTGAGTGAAAAGCAAAAGAAGATAAAACGACTTAGATTTTCCTTTTAATGATACTGCCAAAAAGCAAAAATTCTGAGTGGACTGATTTGGGACAAAAATAGTGTAGGCTAAGGAAGCATATTAACTGGATCTGGATCATGTAAGAATAAAATCTAGTTGAGAAAAGAATGAAAATAATCCGTGACTAAAAACCAAAGATTTTCATAGTCTTCTTCAGTGAGGGGGCATACTTCAAATTAATATCAGAGACTCGTTGATTCCTGGAGAATTAAAATGAGAGCGGCTGCCAAGGTGCCAGCTCAGAAAGGTTGTCTACATTAACAGATATACATCACCTTACCAACATCCAGTGGTGTCACTGACCACACTTCCCTTCTCCTTTTACAAAATTTGCTTTCTTCAGAAGAACATATTTTCCCTTTTTTGGATAGTTCTAATATCAGTTAATACTTTGTCGATTTTGCAAAATTGGGGCAGAATTCACATAACATTAAGTCAAATGTTTTAAAGGTACCTTTTAGGGTCACACAATGTTATGGAATTATCAACTCGATTTAGTCACAAAATATTTTCATGAAGATGTTTTGTAACTAGACAAAATTTCATTTCACTCCACAGGAAGCTCCTTATATATTGAGGAGTCATTCCTCCTAGCGCTTTCCATTTTTTAACCTAAAGAAACATCTCTTGGATTATTTACCTTTATCTTGTTGTGGTGCTCAAGTATTTCATAAATTCTGGATATAAGTCCCTTATCTGATATGTTATTACCGAATA
>NW_006399793.1:17271907-17274072 GCF_000299155.1 Elephantulus edwardii | reverse complement strand
GAACAAACTGGGAGGAGGGTAGAGAGAATAGTGCAACAATGAATGAATGGAAACCCAAAATCTCTGTAAATGCTTATGAAAATTAATAAAATTAATAAAATATAATTATAGAAAAAAAATGAGTGAAAAAAAAGAAACATCTCACTGGCATGTAAACCATAATATGACCTATATTTTTTTCTCATCTGCGGCAGACAAATTACAATGGCATCAATATTCCAGGGACTAGATTTGTGTTATCAGATATGCCTGTTTCATTTAGCCCACAGGCTAAATGAGTTTCATCCTGACTTCCTTGGCTAATGTTAATAGGCCTAAGTAGTGTGTGTGAAGTCAAGACAACCAGAATCTTTCCTAGAGTTTTTGAAACGGAATTGTAGGAAGAAAGTTGCTTGCCATTCATTATGCAATCCTGACCTACCAACAGTCATGGTTCCAGTCAACTACAACTCTATGAACAGCAGATCTGAATCTTGCTGTATCATCTAGTGTAATCCTCACCATCTATGCTCATTGTTACAACACTGTGTCAATTTCAATTCATTTTCTTGAGAATCATCCTCTCTTTTGCCGACCCTCTGTCTTAATATGTCTTTCCCCAAAGGCTAGCCCCTCCTGACAACATGCCCAAAGTATTCACACACTTTGTGATGACGTTTCACCAGCCTTGCCTCTAAGGAGCACTCTGGTTGCACTTTCTCTGAAACAGACTTGTTTGTGCTTTTGGCTGCCCGTTCAGTACTTCTCACCAATACTACAATTCAAAGGCACTGATCCTTTCTTTGGTCTTCTTAATTTATTGTCCACTTTTGAGATACACACACATAAACCCTGGTAGCCCAAAAGTTAAGTGTTAACTGAAAGTTAGTTTTAACTCACCCAGAAGCACTGCTTGAGAAAGACATGGAGATCTGTTCCCATAAAGACTACAGCTTAGAGGCTTAGGAAACCTCATGTGGCAATTCAGTGCTGTTGTAGAGCCATGACGAGTCAGAGCTGGACTTGAGGGCAGTGGGTTTGGTGTTTTCTTGTTGACTCCTCATTCAGCACACTTCAGTTTCGTTGTCCAGCTCACAGGTCTTTGGATGAATAACCTTTCTCTAATCATCTTTACACTTGACATGTTATCAGCGTTGGTTCTCAACTTGAAGGCCACTTTCTCGGAAAGGTTTTTTTCTGACATTCTTAATTAAAGGGATCTCTTCCAGTGAGTTTCAGCTATTTTCTTTTTAAAATTTGTATAATAGACACTATTTTATTGTGGATTTTAATGAAAGTTTACAGAAAAGTTGAATTTTCATTCATTCACTGTTGCACATTCCTCCTCCCTTCAGCCTCCCCAGTGCACTGCACTTTCTTTCTTAAAATTTTTCACTTATTGTACCATTTGCTCCCCTCTACCTCCCCTAGTCCACTTTGCAATGCACCTCATATTCTCGATTGTTGTCATACATATGTCTAATCATATATTCTTTTTAAACAGTCTTTCCCTTGTCTATTCCAATGCAGTGTTCATTACTATCTATTCACTCATCATATTCTTCCTCAATCCCCTATGTTAGTCCTGTTATAATAGTGGTATTACTCAGTATTTGTCCTTTTGGTCCTGAGATATTTCACTCAGCATAATATTTCCCAGGGTCACCCATGTAGTGTAGTGTTTTATGAGTTTGCTGGTTTTTTTCAGTGCTGTGTAGTCTTCCATTGAACACTATGAACATAGTTTTTCTATTCATTTGTTTGTTGGTGGGCATTTGGGTTGCTTCCATCTCTTTGCTATTGGGAATAATACAGAATTAAACAGTGATTTTCGACCTTCTTTTTTCTCTTCTGTTAAGTCTTAAGTCAGAGAACTCCTTTGAGCATTCTTATATATGTGCCTGTTGCTTAAGAGTTGTTGAGTAGATTCCAACTCTCAGTGACTCCATATTAACTGATTAGAACTGCCCTGTAGGAGCTTCTAGGCTGTATCTTTATAGGAGCTCATTACATAGTCTTTCTACTGGTGATTGAGCCATGAATATTTCACAAATCGGCTTAATTATACCATCAGGGCTGCTTATTCAAAGGTGTTCTGCTTGCTGTAACTGCTGAGATTCTGTTTTCCAGAGAATCCATATCAGAGTGAGAGTGAGAGTGAGAGACAGTGTGTGTGTGTGTGTGTG
>NW_006399793.1:17268134-17271807 GCF_000299155.1 Elephantulus edwardii | reverse complement strand
GAGAGAGAGAACACTAGAGCTGACTGTCAATCAGCTAAGTGTTCCATGGAAGTTGAGAGGGAGCCCTGATGACTTTGGCCAAAAGAATACTTTACTGCAATTTGCTGCTAAGACACTAGGTGGCAGATGGTTATGCTTTTAGATATTCAGGAGTATTTTTGCAATACTGACCAAATGCTGGGCAACAAGATCTGTTGGAATAAAACATATATAGAATGAAATCATTAGGTAGAATGGTAAGTTTAAGATACATACTTTGGTCTTAGCCATTTCCTGATCTATGAAGAGTATGATATCCTCTGAAACTTTGCTTTCAGATTCACAGAGGGAAATGTTCAACATGGGAACATTAAAAAACTAATTTAGTGGAAAGATAAATGTCAGCTCCTGTGCACTACTGAGAGATGTATTTTATATAATGAAGCTGAAATAGCTTTCTCTGCTGTAACAGCTCTGGACCTTTTGGATTAATAATCTAATTTAGTAAATAATTGATTGTATCTATTTCCTTCCTTTCTCTTTTCCACTTAAAGAAGAAACTCCAGGGAGATTAGATTTTTTTTTTTCACATATAAACTGATCAGAAAATGTACTGTTTTTGCTAGTAACTTTTTATGCAGAGTCTCTATAGTAGAGAACCTTTATTTTCTGCCAAGGTCACAGACTCTTGGGAAAAACAATCAATTGAAGGACACATATAAAAGCAAATTCCTTAAGTGTTTCCCTTTTATCAACAAAAATGAAATCACTAGCTTATTAATAAATTTTAAAAAACAGCATGTAAAATATGATAAACTGAAAGTATAATTAAGTGATTTCTTTTCCATTTTGTGAACTTTAATAAAGAGAAACAAAGAAAAAGGACATCCAAAGAAGAGAAAAGGTGAAAGGGCATGACAGATACTGCAGAGGACTGTAAAGTAGGCAGACATCCGCATAAAAAGGAGAGACCAGAGATAGGGGACAAAAGACAAAGGAGGAAAACAGCAGGTTCCGTCAAAGAAGGGAAGATGGTGGAGGAGAAATGGGCAGGAGGTACAGGAGGGAAAAAGATGAAGATCGAAATCCAGAGAAGGGAAGACTGGAGAGAGGGTGAGCTGTTTTCTGGAGAGGTGTTCATTGGTGGCTCTTCCTCTTTAATAGCTTCCTTTACAGACTTCAGAATAAAATCACCTGTTGTTTGCTGCCCTTTGAAATGTTAATTAACACTGTGAATCATTGTTTACTGTTCTTTAACTGCTTTAATGCTTATACCTCAGAAGCTCTCCTTTAAATAAATATGAGTTCACAGTTTTTAGATTGTTAGGGGCAGTGGGAATCTGAAAGTAGCTGTTCAGACTATTCTGACTCAAAGCGCCCCCGTGTGTATCAGTGTCAAACTGCACCCCACCAAGGTTTCAGTGGCTGATTTTGTCCGAAGTGGATCGCCCAAGCCTTTCTTCTGAAGCACCTTTGGGTGGACCCAAGTCTCCAACCTCTCATTTAACATCTGAGGGTGTTAACCTTGTGTCCTTCATACACTCCATAAGATTAAAATATGTAGAAAGGATATTCACAGAAGGAAGGACAAGAGCTACATATTGCCAACTTTCTCAGAGGGGGGAAAACCAGAGATTTTTAGGTTAGAAATGTCAGTATGTAAACTTTAGGCATTCCTAGTTCTTTTTAAATTTTTTCTTCCACTTGGATGACTTCCATTTTGAGCTCTGCTTCTGCTGCTCCTCCGTTACCAATCACTTCCTTTCAATCTCTGAATTCAAACTTCCCCAATCAGTGCTCGTTGATCCATGCTCAGTCAGGCATCATCCAGTGTGTAGGTGTTGTGAGAAGCTGTTGAGTCCATGCCCATTCTGACTCATAGCAACCCTACATACAACAGAAACTTTGCTCATTCCTGCACAGTCCTCACAATTTGATACGTTTTAACCCATTGTTGCAGTCACTGTGTTAATCCATGCCACTGAGGGTCACCTCTGCTGACTCTCAACTTTTCTAAGCATGATATTCTTTTCTCAGGACTAGTTCTCCTGACAACACTCTCCAGGTAGGTGAGACAAATTATCACCATTATTGCCTCCCAGGAGCACTCTGGTTGTACTTCTCCAAAGACAGATTTGTTTGTTCTGGTAATCCCTGGGATAGTCAATGATCATCTACACCACAATTCAGAGGTGTAAATTTTTCCTTGGACTTTCTTATTTTCTATCTAATTTTTTCATACATGTAAAGCAATTGAAAATACCCTGACTTGAGTCAGGGACAACTTAATTTTTAAACCAATATCCTTGTCTTTTAGTTCTTTAAAGATGCCTTTGGCAGGTCTGCTCATTACAACAAGCTCTTTGGTTACTTAACTCTTGCAGCCGGTATGGAATGTCCTCATTGGATAGAGCTCTTGCTTGAGGCTGTTTTCTA
The DNA here is from genome assembly GCF_000299155.1 of Elephantulus edwardii. Taxonomy (NCBI): domain Eukaryota; kingdom Metazoa; phylum Chordata; class Mammalia; order Macroscelidea; family Macroscelididae; genus Elephantulus; species Elephantulus edwardii. The sequence goes on along the minus strand of NW_006399793.1, from coordinate 17,269,392 downwards.
ATTTGACTGTCCCTGGGTCAGGTGTCCAGTCATGGTTCAAACATCTCAGATCAGTGTAATACAGATATGAGAATTTTCTGTAGTAGGGCTTGTTGTTGTTGTTAGGCGAAGCTGAGTTGAGTGCTACTCAGACCGATTCTGTGAGAAAAGGATCTAAACCTTGTCCAGTCCTGTGCCATCCTCATCATCTCTGACGCAGTTGAGCCCATTGCTACAGTCAAAGTATTAATCCATCTCCTTCAGGATTTTCCTTTCTTAAGTTGAACCTTCAACTTTTCAAGCATTATGTCCCTTTCCTAGGAATAGTCCATTCTACCAACAAGACCAAAATATATGAGATGAAGCTTTGTCATCTTTGCCTCTAAATAATACTCTAGCTGCACTTTTCCGAAGAGTATTAACAAAACAAAGAGTCTAACACTGAAACAAACAAACAACAGCAACAACCAACAACCCCCCCCCCCTTTGTTGTTTTGGTCCATGAGGAAAACCAAATATTTTCGTCTTAGATAAATATTTTCCATGATCAAACTACTACGTATGTATTTACCAACCCAAAGGCAAATCTATATACAGAAGAAATGATGTGAGCTACTTGAAAAACTGCTGTTTAAAAGCAGACTCTTAATTTTTTTTTAAAGACAGTCTACTCCTTTGAACTCTGGTAGCCTAATTGAATCTATAATAAATACACTTGGTACCAACAGTGAGGAGATCAGGAGACATTGCCCTAGCAAAGGCTGCAGTCAGAAACTCTCCAAATTACTGAGGAGCAATGACATTGGTTGGAAGACTAAGATGCACCTGATTAAGGCCATGGGCTCTTTAATCACTTGCTATGAATTTGAGAGTTGGATGATGATTACAGAAGAATTGATCTTGTGAGCTATGATGTTGGAGAAGAGTACTGAATATCGTATCTCATGGACTGCGAAAATAACAAACAGATATGTCTTGGGGAAGGTGCAACCAGAGTACTCCTTGCTAAAGTTTCATCTCACATACTTTGGGCATATTGAAAAGAGAGGCTATTTCTTGAAGAGGAACAGCATGCTTGGAAAGGTCAGCAAAAGAGAGGAAAATCATCAACAAAATAGATTGACACAGTGACTGCAACAATTGGTTTGAGTATGTCAGAGATCATGAAAATGGCACAGGATAGGACAGGGTTCAGATCCTTGTGAGGCTCAATGTCAAGAAGACAAAGATTCTCACCACTGGACCAATTGGTAGCATCAGGATGGATGGTGAAGAGATT
>NW_006399793.1:17250808-17267264 GCF_000299155.1 Elephantulus edwardii | reverse complement strand
GTCAGAGGCAGTGTGATTGGCACAGGATAGAGCAGGGTTTAGGGCTGTTGTGCATAGGTTCACTATGAGTTGCAAGCTACTTGACGGCACATAACAACAACAACAACATCAATGATCATATTCAACTTGACAGCTCTAACAACAGCTGGTGGCCTAGAAGGTAAGGAGTTGAGCTGCCAACATGAAGGAAGGTAGTGCCAGTTGCTCCACAGGGAAGAAGATGGGTAGTCTCCTCTTGTGCAATTTACGTCTTGTGAAAAATCACTGGTATGTCAGCTATGGTCATTTCCCATTGAACAGCAATGAGTTTGGATGTTTAGAGTTTTCTGGAGGTTTTTTAGTCCTATTAAGTAACTATATGGAGTGTCTTGGGTAGAGGGTGAAGGACAAAGTTGTCAGCTGTCATCTAATCAAGTGTGACTCATAGTGACTCTATGAACAATGAATCTGAACCTCACCCTGTTCTGCACTACTTTCAGCATCTCTGATTTACTTGAGCACATTATTATAGTCACTGTATCAGTCCACCTCACTGAAGACCTTTCTTTCTTTCCCTGACTCTTGGTCTTTCCAAACATGGTGTCCCTTTCCAAGGGCTGATCCCGTCAACCTTCCAACAATATGTTCAAAGCATGAGTTGAAACTGTCATCTTTGCCTTCAAGCAGCAGGTTGGCTTTACATTCTCCAAGACATACTTGTTTGTTCTCTAGGCAGTCTGTGGGATATTCATTACATTTCTTCAACAAGACAACTCAAAGATACTGATTCTTCTTTTGTCATCCTTAGTCATTGTCCAACTTTCAGATACATAGCAAGGAATTGAAAAGACATGGCTTGAATCAGCTGCACCTTAGTCTTTAAACTAACATCATTCTCCTTAGAACTTTGGAGAGATCCTTGATAGAATACTTTCAGTGCAACGTATCTTCTGATCTAGTGACTGCTGGTATCAAGGGTGTTGACTGTGGATCAAAGCAAGATTAAATATTTGACAGCTTCAGTCTTTTCTCCATCTGTTATGATGTACATTGGCTCAGTTGTGAGGATTTTTTTTCCTTTTTCTTTTATTTTATTTTTGTTTTCTTGATGTTGGGATTTAATTCATATTGAAGACTGTAGTCCTTGATCTTCTGTAGCAAGTGTTTAATTTTAACCCAGCAGGATTGTGTCATCTGTACAATGCAAATTATTGATGAGTCTTCTGATCTTAATACCATATTTTTCCTTATAAGGCTCAACTTCTCTAATTATTTGCTCAGCATATTGATTCAACAGGTAGAGAGAAAGGACACAGCCCTGATGCACACCTTTCATTTAAACCGTAAGGCATTCCCTTGCAGTTTGGACAACAGCTTCTTAGTCTAGATATAGGTTTTGCCTGAGCAAAATTAAGTAGCCTGGGATTCCCATTCTCTTTAATGTTAGCCATTATTTGTATCCATGCAGTAAATACCTTTGCATAGTAAATAAAACAAAGATAGACATTCTTTTGATATTTTCTACTTTAATCCAGGACCCATTTGACATTAGCAATGATATCCCTGGTGCCAGGGCCTCTTCTAAACCCAGCTTAAGCTTCTGGTAATTCTCTGTCAATGTACAATACTAGTTGTTTTTGAATAATGTTGAGTGAAATTTTACTTGAAAGTGATATTAATGATATTGTTTGATAACACATTCTGTTGGATCACATTTCTTTGGAATGAGATCAATGTGAAGCTTTTCTTGTCACTTGGCCAGGCAACTCTGCTCCAGATTTCCTAGTACAACTTGGTGAGTATGCCACATTATTTGATATTTCTTCAATCCATGAAGCCTTATTTTGTACTAATGTTTTAAGTACAGCTTCTTCCTTAATTGCCATTGATTCTTGATCAATGGTTCATTACCATTGGCTACTTCCTGAATGGTTCCATGTCAGCCAATTATTTTTGATAGAGTATTCCCTCCATCTTCCACTGATGCTTTCTTTGAAGGACGAAAGAAATGCATATGTTGTTTGAAGAAGAGAAGAGAAAGAAAAAAGAAAAAGGAAGAAAACATTTTCCAGCAGTGAGCAAGGGTGAGATGTAGAGTGGGTGTGCCTGTATCCAGCTCTTTGGCAGTACCCCAAGTAGGGGACAATACATCAAGCAGATGGTGAGTGGGTCACTTCCTTAAGAGGGATTGATAGTTTCTGTGAAAATTTCTACACCTGAAACCTTAGCTGACTTCATTATCAAACCTCAAGGGCCCCCTGGAGGCTCAGGCAATGTAGGTATTAGTGGAGTCCATGATGGCCGAAAATAAGGAAACCACTGAAAGGCAGATGAAGCATACAAATGTTTCCAGGAGACAATGAAGACTTCCAGATTCTTAACAGACCTGAGCCGGCTCAGTATGATCCAAGAGGAAATGTCTTTACAGCTTGTTTAGGTGAATGCTTAAATTGATGCTTTCTTTGTTGTTAAATGCTGTCAAGTTGTCTCTGATTAACAGTGATTATGTGTAAAAGAATGAAACCCCTCCCCAGCCTCACAATCTCTGCAGTGCTTAAGCTCGTTATTGTAATTACTGTGTCAAGATTCATGGTCTTCCTCTTTTGCTGACCCTCTACATTTTCCAAGCATAATATCCTTCTCCATTACAGATTCCTCCTGATAACAAGCCTAAATTATGTTTGAAGATGTCTCACTACTCTTGTTTTGAAGAATCACTCAGACTGTACTTCATTTAATTTAGAGAAACTAAAGAAATGCTTGTTGTGTTGTTGTGTACTATTGAGTCACACTGATGAGCTGACCCACAGCTGACCCTCTGGTGGCTAATCAGAGGCAGTTAATTGCACAAGAGGAGATTGACCATCCTTCTCCCTCAGAGCATCTGGTGGGATTTGAACCACATGCTTTCAGGATTGCAGCACAGCTTCTTTGCTACCTGGTCACCAGAGCTCCATAAAGAAATGCCTACACTTTTCATTCCCAAGTTTAGAGACTTGTACCAAGTCAGCCCTGGCCCTCTACATGCCATGCAAACAACCTGAGGCAAGATTCAGAGATTTCCCTTTTCCTGTTCATTCTCTAAGCTAAGACACACTTTAGCCAGATCTTTGCCTTGACAATATGCATTCTTATGACAACTAGAAAATTTAAGTATCCTTAATTCTAACTCTAAAAGCTTAAAAAATGTTGAGCACAAAGAATCATTATTTTATCTTTTCTCAGAAAAATATGTTGAGCAATGCTCAGAGATATGTCTTGTGGAATCTGTATTATTTGGGAGGTCACAGAGAGAAAGAAAGGAAGAAGAGGTAGACCTTTACACATTTTCTAGAGGAAATCAAGGCTGTACTCCCAGAGAAAGGACAGCAGCATCGAGGGTGCTTGGATGGGTGGGATGTGGCCACATGGGCAGATTTGAAGCCCTCCTTCATTTGAGATGGAAAGACGTTCCTGGAGGAAAGCACAAGAAGGCACTGTGCCTGCATTTGGGTCAAAAGGAAATTGACAGCAAAGACAAGCCACCGTTTCCTTGAAACTGCCTGAGAGCGCTCATTAAGAAGAGGAGCCCGAGCTTATTTATAGAATTGTACTACAGTTTTGCTATATTTGGGCAGCAAGTCCAATCAATTCTCCTCAAGTGGGTTGCACAGATTCCTATTACAACAACGTTCCATGCGAGTAGTCTCTGCTGTGGGAACTCGCAGAATGTGAAGGGCCATATTGTCAAGGGCCAGCACAGCTGCCCACTCCCTTATTCACTCTCGGCTTGCCCCTACCTCTCTGTCCCCCCACCATTTCAGGGCACCCCAGAATGCCTACATGCTCTCTCCAGTGGTCTTTTACTATGCCCATCCACACAACGGCCCCCACGTGACTCATTTAGAAGGATTATGTCTACTTAATCACGGTTACCATAACACATCACGGTGAAGGCTGAAGGAAATAGACAGAAACGTCCTCCCATAGAAGAGATATTCACGAATTATTTGGTAGGAAATAAGGAAGGAAGGAGTCAGTTGCTTAGGTGCTAGCTGGTATAAGGGGAGATAAATCACTCGATGGAAAGTTTATTGGGTAGTAGGATGTGAGGAGAGTGAGTCAGAGCAACTAATGAAAGAGGGAGATGTTGGAAGGTGCAGGCTGTCCCCACAGTGGCTGCTGCTGACGTTATTTGAAAGATGTAAGGCTAAATCTCTAGTTGGTGTTAATTAGAGAAGCTCCCCAGGCACTTTTTGAAGCTGGGTGAGTAACCTTTGTGTCCTGCCCTGAATCAATTCCAGTTTGATTAATTACATCCTGATGACAGACCTCCAGCCTCATTTAAAAAAAAAAAATAAAAATGTCTCCGTTGTAATTTTGTTAATTAGTGTCTTCTTTGAGTGAGAAAAGCCCCACCTAATCCAACCTGATCCGTTTCTAATAGCAGATGGACCAATTCCTGGGCAGACTGTGGAATAAAAATTAGATGTGGTCTGGAAGTGTTTTTCTTTGTAAAAATTTGAATTTTGTTTATTGGTATTGCAGAGAAAATTTACAAAGCATATTGGCTTTTCATTCAAGCACTTATAAATATTTTCTTTCATAACATTGATTACAATATTTACAAGGTATTCCCACTTTCCCCATTTCTTCCTTAGAATTCTCATTTTCATAATTCTACCCTATCCCCTTATGCCTTCAGGGCTTTATTCTCAGACAAATGCTGCTTTTTTGACCTGATATATTGGTTATTCTAAGGAGTGAGCATCTCCTTGATGTTATTGGAGACCTTATAAACCAGTTTACACTTTTGCTGCCAACTCAAGCATAGGTGGTTCAAATCCAATAGGTGCTTTGAGGGAGAAAGATAGGTAATCTCTTGTGTAATTTACAGCCTCTGAAAAACTGCTGATCTTCCAGCTATGATATGAGTCAGTTCTGACTCAACAGCAATCAATTGTTGTTAAAAAGTGATTAGAACAGATGTGTATATATAAAGTCATGTTGTTATGTGCCATTGAGTCAACTATGACTCATAGCAACCCTATGAACAATAGCTCTAAACCCTGCCCTATCCTCAGCTAATCTCACTGTCTCCAATAACCTATCCCCATTACTACTGTCACTGTGTCAATTCATCTCATCCAGGGTCTTCCTTTCCTGCACAGACCCTCCAACCTTTCCAAGCATGATGTGCTTCTCCAAGGACTGGTCCTTCTTGGCAACATGTCCAAATTATGTGAAACGGTGTAAAAACCTTGCTTCCAAAGAGCAATCTGGTTTCATCCTCTCAAGGACAGATCTCTTTGTTCTCTTGGCAGTCAATAGTATTTTCAAAACTCTTCTCCAGCACCACAACTCACAGGCATTGATCCTTCTTCTGTCAAATTTAGTCATTGTCCAGCTCTCAGATGCACAGCAAGTAATTGCAAAGACCATGGCCTGGATAAGACACACCTTAATCTCTAAACTGACATCTTTGCTCTTTAACACTTTGAAGGGTTTCCTAACAGCAGGCTTCCTCAATGCAATTTATCTTTTGATTTCCTGATAGGTGGTGCCAAAAGAGTTGATTGTGGATCCTGAGCAAGACGAAACTGTTAACAATCTCAATTTCTTCTCCATTTATCATGATGCTGCAAATTGCAATCTGTATTGAAGATCGCAGTTTTGCTCTTTGTAGCAAATGCTTCAGATCCTCCTCAGTTTTGGCAAGCCAGGTTGTGTAATCTAAATAATACAGGTTATTGACGAATCTTACTCAAATCCTGATGCTGCATTCTTCCTCAAAGTCCAGCCTCCTGAATGGTCGGTTCTGCATATAGATTAGAAAGATATAAGCAAAGTACACATCCCTGATGTATTCCTTTCTTGATTTTGAACCACATGGCGTTTCTCTGCTCTGTTTGGAAGACTGCTTCCAAATTTTTGCATGAGCAAAATCAAAGGTTCTGGGATTCCTATTATCTCAAAGAAATAAATGCTAAAAAAAGATGATGTCATTTTGATTATAACCATGCAAATCTTGTTGCTATCCAGGGGCTCTGGACATGGTACTGTGAGTCAATTTTCTGAGTTCCTCTCTCCCTTCCTTTTCTTGGGTCATCTGCACTCGATCAATACAAACTCAGACAAAATAAGTATCTCTTGGCAAGTTCTGCCATATGCTTGGCTACATTTGTTTTTTATTGGCAAAGCTACACCGCTTACAAAGAGCTCTCAAGTTTAGTCCATGTTTCTTACTGCCTGAGTTAGCTCCTGCTGCCAATGCAACAAATTACCACACACTTAACTTCTTAAAACATGACAAATCTATTCCATTATGTTCTTGAAGGTCAGAAGCCCAATATGAGTCTACCTGAGCGAAAGTCATGGTGCTGGCAGGTCTGCTTCCTTCTGAAAAGTCAAAGGGAAGAATCTGTTCCCTTGTCTTTTTCTGCTTCTAACACTAGAAGAATTCTTTGTGAGCAAATCTGCTACAAAGTTGTTGTTGTTGTTGTTATGTGCCGTCGAGTCGCCTGCGACTCATAGCGACCCTATGTACAACAGCCCTAAACTCCGCTCTGTCCTGTGCCAATCGCACTGTCTCTGACACTCCCATCCCAATTATCCCAGTCACTGAATCAATCCACCTCATAGAGGGCCTTCCTCTCCTGCGCCGTCCCTCCACCCTCCCAAGCATGATGTCCCTCTCCAAGGACCGGTCTCTCCATACTACATGTCCAAAGTAAGTTAGACGGAGCCTCAGAATCCTTGCCTCCAAGGAGCCACCCAGTTTAACCCTCTCCAGGACAAATCTGTTTGTTTTCCTAGCAGTCCATGGTATTCTCAATACTCTTCTCCAGCACCACAGCTCAAAGGCATCAGATCTCCTTCTATGCTCCTTGGTCATTGTCCAACTCTCTGATGCATAACAGGTGATTGCAAAGACCATGGCCTGTATCAGACGCACCTTAGTCTCCAGAGAGACACCACTGCTCTTCAGCACTTTGGAGAGGCCCCTAACAGCAGATTTTCCCATGGCAATGCACCTTTTAATTTCCTGGCTGCTGGTGCCAAGACTGTTGACTATGGAGCCAAGCAAACTAAAGCTGTGTACAATCTCAATCTCTTCACCATCCATCCTGATGCTGCCGATTGGTCCAGTGGTGAGAATCTTTGTCTTCTTGACATTGAGCCTCAATCCATATTGTAGGCTGCAGTCCTTGACACTCTGCAGCAGGCGCTTCAGGTCCTCCTCAGTTTCAGCAAGCAGGGTTGTGTCATCCGCATAACGCAGATTGTTGATAAATAGTCCACCAATCCTGACCCCGCATTTCTCCTCATAGAGCCCAGCCTCCCTGATAATCTGTTCTGCATATAGGTTGAAAAGGTATGGAGATAGGATGCATCCCTGGCGTACGCCTTTCCCAATTTTGAACCATGCAGTGTTCCCTTGCTCTGTTCTGATGACTGCCTCCTGGTCCAAGTATAAGTTTTGCATTAGAATGATCAAGTGTTCTGGGATTCCCATTCTTCTCAGAGTCAGCCACAGTTTGTTATGATCTACACAGTCAAATGCCTTTGCATAGTCAATGAAACACAGATAGACATTCCTCTGGTATTCCCTGCTTTCAGCCAAGATCCATCTAACATCAGCTACAATATCTCTAGTACCACGACCCCTTCTGAAACCAGCCTGGACTTCTGGTAGTTCTCTGTTGATGTGCTGTTCCAGTCGTTTTTGGATAATTTTCAGTAAAATCTTGCTTGCATGTGAAATCAGTGAAATTGTTCTGTAGTTTCCACATTCGGTTGGGCCACCTTTCTTTGGGATAGGAACAAATATCGATCTCTTCCAGTCAGTTGACCAAGTGGTCATTCTCCAGATTTCTTGGCACAACTTGGTGAGCACGTCCAGGGCAGCATCTGTTAACTGAAATATATCAATTGGTGTACCATCTATTCCTGGAGCCTTATTTTTGGCCATGTCCTTCAAAGCAGCCTGAACTTCTTCTTTCATCACCATAGGCTCTTGCTCATATGTTGTTTCATGAAATTCTTCTGTGCTGCTACAAAGAAGTTTTAAAATTGCTAAAGACCAAAGATGTCATTTGGAGGACCAAAGTGTACCTGCAACAATCCGTAGTATTTGATGTCATATGGCATTGAATTGGAATTGACTCATAGCTGACCCTCTTTGTGAGTTTTTCACATGGGAGGAGACTGCCTATCTTTCTTCTGCAGAACAGCTAGTAGATTTGAACCATGGGACTTTGGATTGGCAATACAACTCCCTAGCTCTAGACCACCAGAGTACCCTGATATATTTATATATAAAAGTTGAAAAATGAATCAAGAAAACCAAAGAAGAATTGAGGCCTTTAAATGATAGTGTTGGAGAAGAATATAGAATATGTCATGGGCTGTCAGAAGAATAAGCAAATCCTTCATGGAAGAATTGAAGCAATGAATGCTCCTTGAAAGCAAAAATGGTAAGAATTTGTCTGCCATACTTTAGACATGTTATTAGAAGAAACCAGATTCAAAAGCAGTAGAGAGCCATTGAAAAGAGGAAGATCATTATGAGGATGGACTGCCTCAGTGGCTGCTGCAATGGGCACAGACATTGCAACAATTGTGAGATTGGTACATGACTGGACAGTTGTACATATGATTGCTATAAATTGGAATTGGCTCTACGACACCTACTAACAACAATAACATGAGAAACTTGGGTTTGATTCCTACCCAATTCACTTCACAAACAACTACCACTTGACTATTAGTGGAGGCTTTTAAGTATTGTTATGACATAGAACAAGTTTAAGTCAGATTTCAGAGTAAGATAAACTTGGGATAAAGAACTGATTATTTACTTTCAAAAACTGTCCAGCGAATACCCTACGGGTCATGATGGTCCAGTGTTTATCAGATCATAAGGATGCCACAGGGTCTGTCAGTGTCTCATGCTGCAGTGAAGCGTCTCTGCAAATCAGGTGATTAACGGCAGCAACAATAGTGCCATTGGTTTGTGGCTGTTTTATCCATCACAACAATGCATCACTCCAATCTCTGCTGCCATCATCATACCACTTTCTCTTTCTATTATTTTTCCTATATCTTTATTTTAAGGACTGTTGTGATTTAGAATTTATACATCTATAACTGCCTGAGATAGTCTAGGATGTTCTTTCCACCTCAAAATCCTCAACTAAGTCACATTTTCCGAGTCTCCTTTACTATAACCTTCACAGTTTCCAGTGATGGTTACAAAGACATATAGAGGAAACACATTAGATGTTCTAGTGGGAAGACATTCTTCCCTCTGTCCCCTATGCCCATGCGTAGATTCCTTGCTCAACAACTTTTGAGGTTCCCTTTGTGATGTTTCTACTGACTGAACAGTCTTTCCACTTAACATTCAGGTCAAAAGGCATCTCCTCCAGGAAGCCTTCTCACTTCTCCAATTCTTTCTTTTACCTAATTGCTCTGTATAGGACTCCTAGTAGTAAGTTGGACAATATTTGCAAAACCCCATCCTTGTCTTGTTCTTTATTTTAGGAGAAAAACTTTTATATTTTTATCATTAATTATAATGATACATCAATAATAAAGGGCAACTGGAATGCAAAAATTGAGGACAGGGAAGAAGAATCAGTAGTCAGAAAACACAGATTTGGTGACAGAACGGAGGATGGAGACAGAATGATAGACTTCTGCACAATCAATGATTTATTTATTGCAAATACCTTTTACAAGAAACACAAATGGTGCCTATGCTCATGGACTTCACTCTACGGTGTACACAGGGATCAGATAGATTACATCTGTGGAAAAGATTGTTGGAGAAGCTCAATATGAGCTGTGGAAACTAGGCTAGGTGCTGAATGTGGAACAAATAATAAACTACAGATATGCAAATACAAAATGAAGAATGAAATAAAATATACAAAAACCAAAATTTGACCTTGAGCCTACTGAATCCCACCTGAATTTAAAACTATCTCAGGAACAGGTTTGAATCCTTGAATATTAATGAACAAAGACCAGATGAACTATGGGAGGATATCAAGAATATCATCCATGATGAATGCAAAAGGTCATTACAAAGTCAGGGGAAGAAGAAAAGCCCAAGATGGGTGTCAGAAGAGACTGAATATTGCACTAGAGTGCCGAAAAGCCAAAGCAGAGGGAAGAAATGAAGAAGTTAGGCACTGAATAGGAGATTCCAAAGGGCAACTCAGGAAGACAAAGTAAAGCATTATAATGAAATATGCAAAGAGCTGGAGTCAGAAAATCAAAAGTGATGAACTTCTTTGGCATTTCTTAAGCTGTAGGAAATGAAGAACAAATTCAAGCCTTGAGTTGCAATACTTAAGGATGCTATGGGCAGAATACAGATTGATCTAGAAAGCATCAAAAGAAGATGGAAAGAGTACACAGAGTCATTGGACCAAAACCAATTGACTGACAAAGAAAAACTTCACAAAACAGCATATGTTCACACCACAACAAGATAAAGGTAAATAATCCAATAGAAAAATGGGCACAGGATATGAACAGGCATTCACTAAAGGAGACATTCAGATGGCAAACAAATCCATGAAGAAATGTTCAAAATCCCTATCTGTAAGAGAGAGGCAAATCAAAACAACTATGAGATATAATCTTACCCCAATAAGAACAGCAAAATTTAACAGGCCAGCAAATAATAAATGCTGGTGAAGTTGCGGGGAAACTGGAACTCTTATTCACTGTTGGTGGGAGTGTAAAATGGTGCAACCACTAAAGAAAGCAGTATGGCACTTTCTCAAAACGTTGGAAATAGAGATACCATTTGACCCAGCAATTCTACTGCTGGGAATATACCCTAAAGAAACCAGAACTGCCACCCAAACAGATATATGCATACCCATGTTTATTGTGGCTTTGTTCACAATAGCAAGGAGTTGGAAACAACCCAAGTGCTCATCAACAAATGAATGGATAGAGAAGCTGTGGTATATTCACGTAATGGAATACTATGTTGCATTGGAAAAAAAGGAACTCATGAAATATACAAAATGGGTGACTCTGGAGGACATTATGCTCAGTGAAATATGTCAGTCACAAACAGACAAATACTGCATAGTGCCACTGTTATAAAACAGGACTAACATCAGGGTTGTGGAGAGCCTAAGGGGAATAAATAATGTATCCTGCATTGAAACAGATGAGGGAGAGAACTGTTTAAAAGGAATATATGATTAGGTATTATTTTTATGACAAGAGTCCAGAATAAGAGCCACATAGTAAAAGGGGGGGATTGTATAACAATGAAAAAAAATTTTTTTCTCTTCAAAGAGAAAAGTGAACAGGGGGGAGGGGTGGGTAGGGAGGGAAATGTGCAACAGTGTATGAAAAGAAATCCAAAGTCTCTGTAAACTTTCATTAAAATTTCAATTAAAAAATAGAAGAATAGCATATGTTCAAGAGGCTATGGTGATGAAGAAGGAAGTTCAAGCTGCTCTGGAGAAATTGGCAAAAAACAAGGTCCCAGAAATTGATGGAATACAAATTGGCATATTTTAACAAACAGATGCTGCCTTGGACATGCTCACTAGGTTGTGCTAAGAAATCTGGAGGACAAGTACTGGAAGAGATCCATATTTATTCCCATTCCAAGAACAGGCGATCTGACAAAGTGTGGAAATGAGTCAGTGGTTTCACTAACATCACACACAAGCAATATCCTACTGAAATTATCTGGAATGATTAGAACAGTACATCAACAAAGAACTGCTAGATGTGCAAGCAGGGATTAGAAGAGGCATCAGAGAGTTGGACAATGACTAGGGAGGACAGAAGGAGAGTGGATGCTTTTGAGCTGTGGTGCTGGAGAAGGGTACTGAATGTACCATGGACTGCCAAGAAAACAAACAGATTCGTTGCAGAGGATTAAACCAAGCCACTCCTTGGAGGCAAGGATTCTGGGGCTTCGTCTGACATAATTTGGACATGTTGCCAGGAGGGACGGGTCCTTGGAGAGGGACATCATGCTTGGGAGGGTGGAGGGACAGCGCAGGAGGGGAAGACCCTCTATGAGATGGATTGATTCGGTAACTGGGGTAATCGGGATGGGTGTGTCAGAGGCGGTGCGGTTGGCGCAGGATAGAGCAGGGTTTAGGGCTGTTGTGCATAGGGTCGCTATGAGTCGGAAACGACTCGACGGCACATGACAACAACAACAACAACATGACACTAGGAGCATTATAGATGAATCTTAGCTGAAAGCAGTGTACCAGAGGAATGGCTGTGTTTCATTGGCTATGCAAAGGCATTTGACTGTGTGGATCACAACGAATTGTGGCTAACCTTGAGAAGAATAAGAATCCATTCTTGTATGTGTCCATATACTTCAATCAGGAAGTAGTCTTCAGAACAGAGCAAGAAAACACTGCATGATTAAAAATCAGAAAAGATGTAAATCAGGAAAGCGTCCTATCTCTGTACCTTTTCAATCTATATGTGGAATTGATAATTCAGGAGGTTGAACTTTATGAGGTGGAATGCGGCATCAGGATAGAAGGAAGACTTATCAACACCCTGCGCTACGCAGATGACACAATCTTGTTTGTTGAAACTGAGGAGGACCTGGAGTATTTGCTGTAGAAGGTTTAGAACTACAGCCTACAAAATGGATTGAAGCTCAACATCAAGAAAACAAAGATACCCACCACTCAGCCATCATGATAGATGGAGAAGAGATTGAGATTGCTAACAGTTTCAGGTTGCTTGGCTCCACAATCAACACTATTGGTACCAGTAGGCAGGAACCTTAAGGATTAATTGCATTGGGATAGTTTGCTGTCAGGGACCTATCCATTGTACTGAGAAGCAAAGATGTCAGTCTAGAGTCTAAGGTGTGCCTTATCCAGGCTTTGATCTTCACAAATACTTGCTATGCATCAACGAGCTGAACAAATAGATAAGTATTATAGAATAAGAATCAATGCCTTTGAGTTGTGATGCTGGAGAAGAGTATTGAACATACTCTATAATACATTATCAAAAGACAAACAGGTTTGTCTTAGAGAGGGTGAAACCAGGATGCTCCTTGGGTAAAAGGATTTTGAAGCTCTTTCTCACATACTATGGGCAGGCATATGGGCAGGAGGGACCAGTCCTTGGAGAAAGACATCATGCTTGGAAAGGTTGAGGGACAGCACAGGAGAGGAAGACCCAAGATGAGATGTATTGACACAGTAGCTGGAGTAATGGGGGTAGGTGTGTCAGGGACAGTGGGATTGGCTCAGCATAGAGCAGAGTTCAGATCTATTGTACATAGGGATGCTATGGGATGCAAACAACTCAATGATACACATCACCAACAACATAATGATGGTGATATATTTTTCATATATGGTCTTTAGCATGTTGAAAAGATTCTTTTCTATTTCTAGTTATTAAACATGTTTATCATGGAATTGTTTCCATTTTAAAAAACTATTTTTTTTGTGTATCAGTTGAGATAATCTATGTGTGTTTTCCCCTGTTCATTCTACTAGTATGTTATACTTTCCCTTTAATGTTAAATAAATGTTTTCTCAGTTTGAAACCATTGAAGCAATACTGGCAATTTTTTTTATTATGATCATTTTCATGTGCTGCATATGCAGCTTTTAGATAAATGAAAATACTTGAAGCCTTTTGTGCATTAAACGAATACTAAATCTACAGCTATTGAGTCTTATCTAACTCACAGGGACTAGAGAATGGAGTGGTGGTGACATAGTTTGTAAGGCGTTGTGCTTCTAAGGTAAAGGTGACACCTCTCCACCAGAAGCTTCTTGAGAGAAGCAATCTCCTCCCATGTGACTTACAGCCTCTGAAAGCCCACCTGGAGGGTCAGCTGTGAGTCAGATCTGACCAGACAGCAGTGAGTGAGTGAGTGAATCTTTAAGAAAGCATCTCATCTCCCACAGAGCTGATGGGTTTGACTTTTTGTAATGCTTCAACCACCACACCACCAGGAATCACTTCCTTGTGCTAAATATTACTGTCATTAAGTTGAATTACAATTCATAACAACCCTACAGTACAGATCAGAACTGTTCCATGGGGTTTCCAAGGCTTTACTATTTCTATGAATAGCCTACCACATCTCATTGCTCTGAAAAGCCTGATGGATTTGAAAGGCTGATCTTTGGGCTGGCAGTCAAGCATTTTACCATTGCACTGATAGGGCTCTTTTCTTGCACTACAGTAGGACTGTTGTTGTTGTTAGATGCTATTGAATCAAGTACAACTCATAGTGACCCTGTGTAAAGAAGATCCGAACCCTGTTTTATTCTGCGTCATCCTCACTCTTTGTGATACACTAAAGCCCATTGCATCAGTCACCATGTCAATCTACCTGGTTGAGGGTCTTCCTCTCCTTTGCTGACCCTCCACCCTACCCAACATCATGTCCCTCTCCCAGCCCCTCCTAGCAACATGCCGAAAGTATGTGAGGTGTAGCCTCATCACTTTTGCCTCCAAAGAGCAGTCTAGCTCCACCATCTCCAAGACATACATGTTTGTTCTCTTGGCCATGCATGGGATGCTCAGTGCTCTTCTCCAACACTGCAGCTCAAAGATGTCAATTCTTTTTCTGTCATGCTTATTCACTGTGAGCTCTCAGATGCATAGCTAATAATTAGACAGACTATGGTCTGAATTAGAAGCACTTTACTCCTCAAACTGACATCATTACTACTCAATAATTTGGAGTGGTCTTTAACTGCTTATCTTCCCAGTGCAATGTGTCTCCTTACTTCCTAACTACTGGTACCAAGGGTGTTGATTGTGGATATGAGTAAGATGAAGCTGTTGACAGTTTCAATTTCCTCTCCATCCATCATGATGTTACCCATTGGTCCAGTGGTAAGAATCTTTGATGCAATCCATACAAAAGGTGGCATTCCTTGATCTTCTGCAACAAGTACTTCAAGTCCTCCTCACTTTCAGCAAGCAAGGTTGTGTCATTACTCAGGTTATCATTGATGAATCTCCCTCCAAATCTGATGCCACACTCCTCTTGACAGAGCTCAGCTTCTTGGGTAATTTGCTCAGCATACAAATTGAACAGGTGTGGACAGAGGATATAACCCTGACACACTCCCTTCCCAGTTCCAAACCATGCAGTGTTCCCCTGCTTTGTTCATACAACAGGCTCTTGCTCCTGGTATAGGTTCCACATGAGCACAATCAAGTGCTCTGGGGATTCCCATTCTTCTCACTGTCAGCTACAACTTGTTATTATCCACGCAGTCAAAGCCTTTTCATAGTCAATAAAGCACAAATAGGCATTCTTCTGGTATTCCTTACTTTCAGCCAGGATCCATCTGACATCATCACTGATATCCTTGGCGTCAAGGCCAGAGTAACAGAATTGAGAGACACTGAAAAATTTCACAAAGTATCATATGAGGAGGAGCCAATGGTAATGAAAGAAAACGTTGAAGCTGTATTGAAGCCATTTGCAAATATAAGGTCCAGGAATTAACGTGGTATTGATCGACATGTTTCAGTTAACAAATGCGGCATTGGATACACTCATCAGTCTATTTCAGGAAATTTGGAGGACAGCTGCCTGGCCAACTGATTTGAAGAGATCCATCTTTGTTTCCATTCCCAAGAAGGGTGATCCAACAGAATATAGAAACTATCTAACAGTATTATTGATATCACATGCAAGCAAAATACTGCTAAAAAGAATTAAAAAATGGCCAGCACATTACATAGATAGGGAACTGCTAGAAGTTCAAGCAGGATTTAGAAGAGACCATGACACCAGGGATATCATTCCCAATGTTAGATTGAGATTGTTGACATTTTTTGTTTGCTTGGACCCACAATCAACACGCTTGGTACCGGCAGCCAGGAATTCAGGAGATGAATTGCTTTGGGAAAGATGACCTCTCAAGAGTCCTGAAGAGCAATACTATCAGACTGGAGACTAAGGTACACCTGATCCAGACCATAGTCTTCACAATTGCTTGCTATGCATCAGAGAGCTGGACAATGACTAGAGATGATAGAAAGAGAATTGATGCCTTTGAGCTGTGGTGCTGCAAAAGAGTGTTGAATATACCATGGACTGCTAAGAGAACAAACAGGTTTGTCCTGGAGAGGGTAAAACTGGGCTGCTCCTTGGAGGTAAGGATTCTGAAGCTTTGTCTTACATACTTTGGACATGTTAGAAGGAGGTATTGGTGCTTGGAGAGGGACATCATTGGTGTTTGGGAGGGTGGATAGACAGTGCAAGAGAGGAAGGTCCTTGATTAGATTGATTGATTCAGTAATTGAGGTAACGGGGGTAGGTATGTCAGAAACAATAAGGTAGGCACAGAGTAGAGAAGGGTTTAGGGCTTTTGTGCATTGGGTTGCTATGAGTCACAAGTGACTTGACAGCACATAACAACAACAACATACTTTACAAAGTATGACTTTAGGGAAAGTTGTTGTTGTTGTTGTTATGTGCCATCGAGTC
>NW_006399793.1:17230994-17249548 GCF_000299155.1 Elephantulus edwardii | reverse complement strand
GGCACAACTTAGTGAGCACGTCCAGGGCAGCATCTGTTAACTGAAATATGTCAATTGGTATACCATCTATTCCTGGAGCCTTATTTTTTGCCATATCCTTCAAAGCAGCCTGAACTTCTTTCATCACCATAGGTTTTTGCTCATATGTTGTTTCATGAAATTCTTCTGTAGAAGTTATAAAAAATGGAATGGAACACACAAAGATTGACATTGCAGGCATTAGTGAGCGGATATGGACTGATAATGGCAACTTTAAATCAGACAATCATATGAGCTCCCATCATATTATTCTAGTAATGAAACATTGAGGAAGAATAGTATTGTGTTTGTAGTAAAAAAAAGACCATTTAAAGATCTATCCTGAAGTATAATACTGTGAATGATATTATCCATATACAAACAAGGAAGATCTGTTAAAATAACTTTTTTCCAAACATACACACCAACAACTAAATCCAAAGATGAGGAAATACATTGACAGAGAACTACCAGAAATACAAGCCAAGTTTAGAAGGGACCATCATCACCACTGTCTTGGCTGAAAGCTGAGAGTACCAAAAGAATGTTTATCTGTGTTCCATTTCATTGTGTATCTGTGTTTATATGTGCAAAGGCCTTTGACTGTGAGTATCGCAACAAAGTGTGGCTAACCTTGAGCAAAATGGGAATCCCAGAACATTTGATTGTACTTATGCAGAACCTATACTTGGACCAGGAAACAGTCTTCAGGACAGAGCAAGGGAACACTGCATGATTCAAAATCAGGAAAAAAAGTGCATCAAGGAAGTGTTCTATTTCCACACCTTTTCATTTTTCCCCCCCCAGAACAGATCATTCAAGAGACTGGACTTTATGATGAGGAATGTGGCATCAGGATTGGAGGAAGACTTATCAACAACCTGTGTTATGCAGATGACATAGTTTTACTTTCTGAAACCAAGAAGGACCTGAAGCATTTGTTGCAGAGGGTCAAGGACTATAGTCTGCAAAATGGATTGAAGATCAACATCAAGAAGGCAAAGATTCTCACCACTGGGTCAATTGGCAACATGATGATAGATGGAAAAGAGATTTGAGATCGCTAATACTTTCATCTTGCTCAAATCCACAGTCAACACACTCAGCATCAGCAGTCAGGAAATCAAAAGACAAATCATATTAGGAAATTCTTCTGTCAGGGACATCTGCAGGCTGTTATAGAAGCAACAATGTCAGTGTAGAGACTAGTGTACACTTGATTTAAGCCATGGTCTTTGCATGACTTGCTAGGCATCAGTGAGACAAAAAATGACTGAAGATGACAGAAAAATGGATGTCTTTGAATTGTGGGTTCTGGAGAAGAGTACTGAACATACTATGGACCACTAGGAGAACAAACAAGTCTGTTCTGGAGAGGGTGAAACCAGGCTGCTCCTTGGAGTCAAGGATTCTGAGGTTCTGTCTGACATATTTTAGACATGCTGCCAGGAAGGACCAGTCCTTTGAGAAGGATATCATGCTTGGAAAGTGGAGAAACAGTGCAGGAGAGGAAGACCCTGAATGAGATGAATTGACACAGTAACTGGGAGATAATGAGAGTAGGTGTGTCAGAGACAGTGAGACTGGCTCAGGATAAAGCAGGGTTCATAGCTATTGTGCATAGGGTCGCTATGAGTCCCAGTCAACTCAATGACACAAAACAACAAAAACAGCTTTTGAAGTTTAAAATTTATTAAACAACCTACAACCAGGAGATATAAAATAGATGGATGAGATCTTCTAAGAATCAAATCCTTATGATTATCAAAAAAACTTCTTTAATAGAGTAAGAAGGAAACCCACAGAGAGGGAAAATATTTGGCAATAACATATCTGATAATGGACTTATGTTTAAAATTTATAGAATATTCCAGCACCTCAACACAAAAAAGGTAAACAACCCAATCACAAAATGGGCACAGGACATGAATAGACACTTCACAAAAGAAAACACTTAGATGGCAAACATACACATGAAGAAAGGCTCAAAATCCCTAGCTCTCAGAGAAATTCAAATCAAAACAACTATGAGATATCTCACCTCAGGAACTATACCCAAGTTCAACAGGACAGCAAACAACAAATGATGGTAAGGTTGTGGAGAAATTCAAACTCTTCTCCGCTACTGGTAGGAATATAAAATAGTACAGCCACTATTGAAGGTGGTCTGGTGCTTACTCAAAAAGTTGGAAATAGAAATATGGTTTGATCCAGGAATTCTACACGGAAAATATACCATAAAGAAACTAGAGCTATGACTCAAATAGATGTATACACACCCAAATTTATTGTTGGGTTATTCACACTAGCAAAGAAATGGAAGCAACCCAAACGTCCATCAGCAATCCAACAGGCAGAAAATCTATGGACAGCAAGCATGTTTAGGTTGCACAGATTGGAAAATGTCCTGAAGAGAAGGCCTTCAGTTTAGTTTAAGAAGCAGGTTTGAGGTGTTTCACTGAAGAGAGTGTGAATGGCTTGATTCAGCTGTGAGAAAGAAACCTATCCCCAAGACACCTACAAAAGCAGTTATGCCACCTCGGGTCACCCAGTCCCCAGAGGACCAAAAAGTGCACGCTGGAGGGTCTGTGGAGCCATTTGGCAAAGTGACAGGCACCCAGACCATCACCTGTACCTGGATGAACTTCTGAAAGAAGATGCAGGACAGTGAGCAAATCAAGGTGGAGGACAACGATGGGGACAGCAAACTCACCATCTTGGATGCTCACCAGGAGCCCTGTGGCTGCCACACCTACTGGTGGAGAAAAAGTGGGGCAGCAGGCAGGCCCAGGGCAACCTCAAGGCGGGGCATAAGCCAGACCCCCGAGCCGGCTTGCTGTGCGCTTCTGACATCTGGAGATCCTGGGTGACCCTTGTCCTATACTGCTCCTCGTATGACGGCGGCTGTGCTGTGCAGTCCTACAGCGTGGATCTGGGACTCAGTGGAAAAGCTGTGGAAGGATATGGCCACAAGCCACAGCACCTCCTTTAACTTCCAGGACCTGAGGCCTAACTGCGAGTATAAATTCCTTGTGCGCGCAACTAAGGTGTATGGGACCAGTGAGCTGAGCCTGGAGTCAGAATGCACAACGGTGGGAGAGAAGTCCAGGAAGCGAACGACCAAGAGGAGATGTCAGATGATGATAAGAAGGAGCCCAAGGTGGATTTCCAGACAGGGATGGTTAATATTGAATAAAAAGTGTCTTTTACAACATCGAGGAGAAATTGTTGTTGTTGGTAAGTGCCGTCGAATCGCAGGCGACTCATAGCGACCCTATAAAGGAGAGTCCTCGACGCTTGGGTGCCTTTCATCCTCTCTCCAGGTTCATAAGGTTTCCCGAGGCAAGCTATTATGGAAGTGGATGCCACTCCTCCTTCCACGCTTGTTTTAATCAGGGAGCTCCACCCCACTTTCTGTCGCATTGGGTAGCCAACCATTAACACATTTGACACATTCGTGTCACAGTGTTCAGCCTCAGAGGAGAGATTAGGATCTGGGAAATTTGGACAGGTGTTTCTACTTGTAGTAAAGAAAACTGGGCAAATCTGGGCAGGGAAATTCTTCAAGGCATAGTCAGCAAAGGAGAATGGGAGTATTTGACAGGAGATCAGCATCAGGAACTTCCTGCACCAGCCAAGCTAGTCCAGTGTGTGGGTGCCCTTGAAGAGAAGGCCAACATCGTCGTGGTCCTGGGATCACATCAGGGGGTGAGCTGATTGAGCACATCATTGACGAGGACTTCGAGATGACATGAAGCAGCTCTCAGAGGGCGTGGAGTGCAGCCACAAGCAGGACGTGGTCCATCTGGACCTCATGTCTGAAAACATCAAGTGTGTCCACAAGACAGGAACCAGGATCAAGCTCATCGACTTCGGGCTGACTAGAAGGCTGGAGAATGTGGGGTCTCTGAAGGTCTTCTTTGGCACCCGGGAATTTGTGGCACCTGAAGTGATCAACTATGAGTCCATTGGCTCCATGGACATGTGGAGCATCGGGGTCATCTGCTATATCCTGGTCAGTGGACTTTCCCCCTTCATAGGCGGCAATACAATGACACCTTAGCCAATGTTACCTCAAGTCACCCGGGAGTTCAACAATGAGGCCTTTGATGAGATCTCTGACAATGCTAAGGACTTAATCAGCAATTTACTGAAGAAAGACATGAAGGGATGCCTGAACTACACCCAGTGCCTTCAGCATCCATGGCTAGTGAAAGACACCAAGAACATAGAAGTCAAGAAGCTGTCCAAGGACTGGATGAAGGAGCACATGGCAAGAAGAAAATGGAAGAAAATGGGCAACGCTGTCTTCTCTGGCAACGATCTCAGGGCTCAGTGGCAGGAAATTCTCAACAAAATTACCGACCAGGTCCCTCAATGCAGAGAAGCTAGAATCTGAAAAGGATGTCTTCCAAGCTTTTCTTGAGGCTGTTGCTGAGGAAAGACCCCATGTAAAACCTTATTGCTCTAAGATCATCTGGGATTTAGAAGTTGTGGAGGGAAGTGCTGCTAGATTTGACTGCGAGATCCAAGGCTACCCAGACCCTGAGGTTTTGGGGCCTGGCTCAAAGTTGACCAGTCCATCAGGGAGTCTCACCACTTCCAGATAGGCTCCAATGAGGATGAGAAATACTCTTTAACTATTAGTGATATTTTTGGGGATGATGATGCAGAGGACACCTGCAAGGCTGACAACAGTCTTGGAGAAGCCATCTGCACCGCTAAGCTCATTGTGAAGATCATAGAGGAAGTGGTAGGTAAGGGGGAAGAGGAAGAATGAAAACAGAGGCTGAGAGAAGCCATTTCTAGGTCATATGAAAAACACTGTGTCTCTGAAGAAAAAGCAAAAACAAACCACCAACCCAAACCAAACAAACCCAAGGTATTGAAAGCACTTAGTCTCTAGTTAAAGCATATGGGGCTTGGGTCCTCAGTGAGGGCGGCTAGCAACATCATCACCGACTGGCATTAATCTGAACTAGCTGGCCCCTTAAGATGCAGGCATATTCCATTTAGGGAAATCATTCAGTAACTTTTCCGACCAATTGATTTTAGGACAAAAGTAACTACCACCAAAAAAAAATTACTTGTGCAAAGTTATAATATCTCCAATTAAAAAGTAAGGCTAAAACCAGAGGGACTCTGGGACCCTGTACCCTGTAACCACAGTCCAGGTGAGAGCACCCCAGCTGTGGCAAGCCCATATGCCTCAGCCCCTGATTCCAAACAGCAACGGAGAACCTGTAGAATTTATGAAAGTAGAAAGACCAATCCTAAAGAAATAGATACTTAGTAGGAGGTATTTAGCCACATAATTTAGAGAAGAGTGGTACTGGTGAGGATGATTCTGTGCTTACCCAAGTCCGAACTTTGCAATTGCCTAATTGAATCTACCTCCCCCTGACACTGAGTTCATTCCTAGCTCATGTGATCCTGAATCACGTCTCCAAGGCTGTGAATCTTAAGGGGAGAACACTGTCTTGCCTTTTGCCTGTGGAGCGGTTGGTGGATTCTCACTGCCAGCCTTTGGCTTACCAGTTGAATATATAATACATATAATAATGTCTTGCAATGGCTGCAAAAGTTTGACTAGTCACTTAAATTAGTATTATAGTATAAAGAATAAGCCAACGGCCTGATGTCTATCATGTTAGAATAAAAGTAGTTAAGAATCCGGAAGAAAATGATCACCAAACCCAAATGTCAAAAGAATAATAATTAAATTTAGAAATTAAATTAGACCAAATTTAAAAAAAAGACATTTCCCTTAGATTTCTTTGTCAAAGTGTTTAACCAGTCCTTTAACAAGAACAGCTTCGAACTTACTTGATAGCAATTGTCACTGCTATCTTGCATTGTCCTATATCTACTTTTTCAGTTAGTATGCTGACTCTCATTCACTAGTATGGTTCTGTTTTCTCCCACTGCTTCCTTTCTCTCTTGTCTCCTCCTATTGTTTTTTTTTTTTTTTTTTTTGCCATGAAGTCAGAGCTGACTCATAGCTGACCCTCTAGCAATGTTTCAGAGGCTGTAAATTGTGCAGGATGATGTTGGTTTTGAACTCATGTCCTTGGCTTGGCATCATGGCTCCTTACTCCTAGCTATATCCTCATTTCTTTTTCCTTCTCCTCCCCTTTCACACATGCAGACTTATCAACATGATCATCATTATAGTCAGTTTAATAACTTTTGTTTGTGCATCTTTTAGTGTTTTTATCAAAGGGAGCAGAGACTAGATCTGACTTATGTATTTTGCGGTAGGTATTTCCATAGTGGTCTATTGTGCAAAAGAGGGACTGTTTAGTATGCATATTTATTTTCATGTGAGCCTTCTGAATCATGACTAAGGATTTTCTAATGAATATTTTTATGCATCCCTTGTCTATGCTGGCTTCTCTTAAAGTAAGTCTATGAAATATACTTCTGTATTTGTAGGAATTATATTTAATTTTGCAAAGAGTCAAAGTACTGATTCAAACACATTTTTATGGGCTTCTTCACTTTTTATTTACCTTTGTCCCAACTTTGATCTTCTCTTTCTCCATAAAATTGAATTCAGCTGGGTAGTGCTTTGTAACCCTTCTCCGGTATCAGTGCAAATAGAAATTGATGGTGTTTGTCAACAACAGTAGTTGACGGGCAAGGCTATTTGTAACAGGAGGGAGCAGGTCTGGGAACTCTGACTGTCTCAGTCTCCATCCATCTGCTGCAAGAGCTGAAGGAGTACATATTTTTGTGCACCTGCAACCCATTTGCAGCCCAGCAGTGCACCTCAGCACACAGGTTGGGCAATTCAGTAAGAATCTTTTGCTCTTCCGGATTATCAGTGTTAACTGGTTCAGTGCTTCACAAACTCTAATGAACTGATGCATCACTTGCTGTTATTGTTGTGTGCTATTGAGTTGGAACTGACCCATAGCTGACTCTCCAGTGCATTTTCAGAGGCATTCTAATCACATTAGAGGAGATTGCCTGAGACCTTGTTAAAATGCATATTGTGATGTCTAAGTAGGTTTCAGATTCTGTGTTTCTAAGTTTTCAGGTGATTGTCAACATGGTTCATAGACCACACTTTGAATAACATGGGACTAGATGATTTGCTAATACAACATGTTCTGGAAAACATTAAGAACTTGAAGTCACAGAAAATTATATTACTTTCAAAATTAATTATTAGAAAATCAGAAACACCGTAAAATAGCTGTTCATTTGACTGAAGCTACCTTGGTTCAGCTTTACACATCCAATATATTAGAAACTTCAATTTTTTTCTTCTTGGTAAAACTCCAAAGCCTATTCTAAAGCAATTATAACTGACAGTTCCTCTTATAGGCAGCTTTTGCCCAGAGTGCAGGGAACTACTAAATTTGGTTTTCTTGTAACTAAAGAGAGATCCTTGTGAAAAAGAAATGATTGCTGATTATTTAGCAGGGCTTTTGTACTAGATTGAACATACTCAAAGAGAGCATAGTTATTTTATAAATGATTATATTCTTCTAGTCCTTGACACAGAGAAGGAATCATTTGACCTTAAACAACAAAACCCACTTTTCTATGCAAATCATGGCAAAAAGTTTTTCCTGTACAAACTGTTATTGTTTCTGCCCTACTGACAATAGGAATAGACTTAGATAGCCTAGCTGATATGTTACACTTGCAAATGGAAATGCATTTGAAGGCAAATGTAAAAATGACTTTCAAATAAAGCTAAAAATGGCATTTGAAATATGTTCAGTGCCATTATAATTCCTTTCAAAGAGAAAATGTATTCCCAAGATTCAAACATTTGGAAAATAAAATTTACACTCTCCATTTTTATACATACCAGTTTCTGAAGAAAGTATGGAATGCTATGAGCTTGCAAATTAAATGTAACTCAACTGAAACCCCAAATTATGGAGATTTTTAGAAAAATATTTTTTTCTGCAACAAATAGTTTTTCTGAGAAACTTATCTTCAGGCTCTTCGAGACTGTTTATTTGACATTTGGCTATATATTCTGTTGATCTTTATAATGTAGGAATTAGTTGATAGTTTATAATTGACCGAGAGAGTGATTTGATATAATGTAGAACTATATTATTTCACTTATATTACTTTAAAGATAATTTTGTTTTCCAAGTGAAAATATCTTTAAGAGGAAGGATAGTTACTGTAGTAAACTTGAAAAACTGGAAAAGAAAATATTTAACCTTCTATCTGAGGAATAAAAAAGAATATATATGAAGACAAATTAATGATAGCACAGGCTTTAAAAAACTAAATAAACCTTTTAATTAAATACATTATTAACATTAAGTGCAGAATTTCATTACCAAGTTATAATGGTATCTCTGCTCAAGGGAGCTAAAAAGAAGTGGCTAAAGATTTTTGTATATTAAGTAAATTTCACATCCATTCTTCCTCTAAAGAGAAACTATGGAACAATACTTCTTTGACTATGGATGAGTAGTTTCATGGCCAATAAATTGTAATTGATAGTGTTTTGTATGAACAAAAAGGGCTACCAGATTTCATGTTTCAGGGTGTAAAGCGATTATTTTCTTAGGATCTGGTCAAAGACCATTTTTCAGGTCATCTTGACATAATTTTATTCAAATAGTAAGTAATAGTTCTCCCATATGAATTATTTGCATGTATTTAAAAATTAGATTTAAGTAATTATATTTAGAAAATTATCAGACAGTAAAGTCTGGTACCCTGGTACCATATTTGTATGAAGAGTTGCTCTGGAACCCACAAGTAGCTCCATGGAAGAAAAGTGGACAATCTCCTCTTGTGGGAAATCCAATGGAGGGTCAGCAATGAGTGATTTCCAACTAGATGGCAATGAGTTTTAATTTTAATTGTATAAATTACAAAAGAAGTTAGAGTATCTTACTCACTTCTGCTAAGTTTTGCCAACTCATAGTCATGAAATAACTCATCTTTCTCTTGTATATTTTAACCACTGACCTTTTGATTAGCAGATTTATACATCACGTTCTACACTTCTAAGGAAATTGTATTGTAAAAGCTATTATTTCCTCAGAAATGATTATAATTTAGGCAGTTACACTCTGGTAATAATTGAACAAAGTCTGTACATTTAGAATCTCAAGTCTGAGGTACTTCTATGATAGGAAAGTACTGGTAAAAGCACTTCTATATAAATTATTTGTCAGGAATGATTACTTAGAAGAAAGACTATATTTCACAATGACTGAAGTTTTTGACAAATAAGTAGAGATTCCAGAATATGCATCATTTGCTATTATGCATAATTGGAACAAAAAGAAAGACTCCTCTTACTTCAGTCCTATTGACTGTCAGCAGTTCCTCCTGACTTGAAAAGAATAAATATTCTTCGAAGTTGACACCTCTTGGAACATGTCCACAAACATTTTCTTGATTATGAAACACATGCTTTTACAAACAAGAGAAACAAAATTTTCTGTGAAAAAAAAATGTACATCATAGAGATAATATTAAAAACGTTTACCAATGTATGTGAGTAGCAACCAATCAAAACATAGTATCAACCATTTCTATACTTACTAGTATGACTATCCTTTCACTAATCAGAAAATCTCCACTTAGTTTCCCACTTAAGAGCCTTCACTCTCAGCTCTTTGTCCTTTGAGTGATTGAACACATTATTATGTCGTAAAGGGTTTGTAAACTCTAGGCATATTGCTACTGACCCTCTGAGTTACATGGACCATGACTCTGGTAGCTGTAATTGGTGGCTATTAAATAGAGGTCAATTTTGCTTTTCACAGCAATGATTTGCTATAGAAACCTTTCTAGCTGTTGAAATGAAGAGAGAACAAAGGGTACCATTTTCTCAAAACAAAATTCTGTTATTTAAATAATCAGAACAATTCCAGAAAGGAACAAAACTCCACATTCAGTAATAGCTTAGGCAATATAACACACTAGGAAGAGAATCAGCTTTATATCTCAATGGTTCTGGCCTTGAATGCTGAGTTCCAACTTAGTTATCTTGTACAATGCCGTTTCCATTTCTTTTTTTTTTTAGGTTAAATTATGTCTACCTTTAATGACCATAAATTGGTTGGCGAGAGGGAAGAACCAAGGATGACACAATAAAGGCTTACAAGGTAGCTCCATCCAAATATTCCAGAGAACCTCCAGGCTGTCACTTTTCACATCTTATCCAGAGGTGACCTAAGGGGACAAAGCTTCGGGAGTCAACCACGACTCCTCAGAGTCCCAGTCACAGGTAGAAATACTGTTGCCAACACTACTGACAAAACTGTGTGTACAACGAAACATCTGGCTGAGCCTCCTGGGGCTGGAACAGCATCTCGTGAGAAAGCAGCTCTGTAACCTCCACCTCTGCACCCATTCACTTTCTTCTTCCTCACTGTCACAATACTGGCTTGAAATTTTAAATACACACACATGGTCACGTTCAGAGAGTAACTTAGAGGTGAGAAAGCAAGAGGTCCATGGTCCTTAAGATGTTTGGCTTTATAAGAACTGAACAACAGTAATTCAGAGTAGATTTCAATGCTAGCCACATGTAAGGATTTGCACATAATTATAATTACCTTCACACTAATAAATGTGCTCACTACGATGCATCAATTCATTACAAGAACCAAGAATGGGCTTCTAACATATTGTTTCAACAGATATACTGCATCAAAGATATACTCTGTGCAAATGTTAACAGCTATTTCATAAACACTTGATGTTTCTGCCAATGATGCTACTGGAGGGGAGGATGAGGGCGGAGAACCAGACACAGTGGGCTCCGAAGGGCCTCACTTCAGTGTTCAAACGGGACACAGGCTAAGCAATCCGTGCTGATCCACGAGAATGAACACACCCCACAGTAAAACTGAAAAACCAGAATGTGGGTGGCAGTATTACACATGGCAAGCCGACAGTACAAGACTGTTCAGTAAGGAAAGGAGTGATTGAGATTTTGTTAATACCCTGCAAGGTTCCACATGAAGCCATCCTGACAAGTCATTTTTGTTTGTTTAAAGTAATTCACCCATAAATAAAGCCACATAGAGACACGTATCCACATATTAGTACGTCTCAGAGAAAGAGGTGCATTTTTGTACACAAACAGCTAAAGCTATGCCCTATAGCGCACACACACACTTATTCACTGCTAACAATACCAGCAATCTTAGTTACAAAATAACCCATTTAAATTGTCTTTCTCTAAGAACCCCTGAAAACCAATACTGCGATTCAACTAATGCAAAGGGCAGTTTGCCTTACAAAAACAAAACAAAATAAAACCCCGTGCAATCCGCAGAGCTGAGGGGTCATTATTTGAAGTGCGTTTCCAGTTCCACGGCCCATGGATCATATCGCCTGTCATAGCTCAGGGAGAAGCAGCAGTGGCATTGATTTGTCCAGTCGGTTCCCGGGAGACAGGAGTTGTCGGCTCTGTGCCGTTCAAGTTCACGTTCACGTTCACATGCTCTGGCGGACCTCCCCACAGCATTCCCACACTGCATCACAATGATGACCCAACAGTCTGCTAACGAATCAGTAATGAAAGGAAATCCATCCACTGCCTCGATCGTGTCCGTCCGAGTGTCCGAATCCTGCAGGCGCCCGTGGCTGGTGGGCCTTCCCGGCCTCCCTCTGGGCTCAGGCTGTGCAGGCTAAGGCCTCCTTCCGTAAGGAACGGTTGAGGATTTTTGCTCCCCAAACCCAGAGCCACTCCGGCATGTACTGGGCGAAGAGAAACTGGATGGAATGAGACCAGTATCCTGTGGTCCTTTTGGAAATCCCGAGGGTGGACACAGCATGGTGGGCGTACACCTTGGGGGAAGGCACCAGCCATCGGCATCTGTGCAGAAAGCGGCTGTGAGCAGTCACGTTGGTGGCGACGTAGAACGGGATCAAACTCTGGACAAAGATGCCCTTGGAGGCGTATTCATACTGCAGGGCTCTGCTGAAGTGGTTCAGATAAGGCCTTAGAGGCCGAATAGGCGGCCAGCTGGGGCGTGGGCTTGCAGCAGGAGCCAGAGGAGATGGTGACAATGGCACCCCTCTTGCGCTCCACCATTCCTGGTAACACGATGTGGACCATCAGGCTTGCCGCTGCGATGTTGACGTTAACGATGTCCCACAGCTTGTCCTCCGAGACCTGAGTGAAGTACTGGGGGTGGGGGTAGAACACGCCCACGTTATTGACAAGGATGCCAATGTCCTTGTCCTTCAGGGCCTCTCGGATGGGGACGTAGATCTCGCGGCCGGTGCTGAAGTCCGCGACGATGACGTCGGTCTCCACTCGGTAGGTGTCAGCGATGTCCTTGGCGACGGCCTGCAGCTTCTCCTGGTTCCGGCTGACGAGCACAATGTTGAGGCCACGGCTAGCCAGCTCCTCTGCGTAGGCTTTTCCGATCCCGTCGGTGGCACCGCTGACAATGGCCCATCTCCCGTACTGCTGGACCAGATCGGCCCGGCTGACCAGGCGAGGGATGAAGTGCAGCCTAATCAGGCTGTAGAAGTCACAGATGATCGTCACGCTCTTCCGGGCCGTGTACCAGGCCCCGACCAGGGCTAAGGCTTCCATGTAGCAGTTGCAGGACCTGGCAATCTCCCGGTACAACAGGTAGAAGCTGTCCACAGCTGCCATGGTGACAGCACCTGCAGACGCGGCGCAGTCCCGACCCGGTCCCGCCAAGCCCGCGCGGCCACTGGCCCCCGTCACCGCCGCCCCCATTTCTTTATTTTTAATATAGAAATACAATTCGCTTATACAATTTACTGAGGTTTAAATGGGATAAATATAGTGAATAAATCCCTGAGCAGCGCAAGCAGCTAAGAACTAGACAGCTAGCAACATGGTGTTTCAAGCCCACCCAGAGACATTTTGAAAGACAACCTTGACAATCTGCTTCCAAAAGATTACAGCATGGAAAATACTATGAAATGTTTCTATTCTACAATCATGGAGTCACCCTTAGTCAGAATCAACTAGACTGCAGATACTAACAGATGAGTGGTCAGCACATAATAGACGCCTAATAAATAGTGCAGGATCTGACAAGGTTCGGATCTGTTGTTAATAGGGTTACTAAGACTTATAGTTGACTCAATGACACCTAATAACAAATATATAGTAGATAATATTCCTTCCTCAACTTTTTAGAATTAAACTCTGATTAAATCATGGCTTCTGGGTAATTTATAGTGAAGCTACTATTTTGAGCTAATGACATTTAGTTTTTTCCTTTTACATTGAACCTTGTTGTAAAGTCAGATGTGACTGCATGTAGGAAATGGTTACTTTTGTGAATTGTAGTCATCTGCCAAGTAGTTAAGGAGGTCCTCCACTTTCTCATCACACAGCTGCTGCAACATGACCTTGAGCTTATCCTGTTAAGCCCTGAGAAGATGAGACTTCCTCTCCTGACTTGTGGTTAGAACTTCTCTTGTATGTTGTTGTTGTGCGCTATCAAGTTGTCTGTGACTCATAGCGACGCTGTGACAAAGAGCTCCGAATCCTGTCTTATCCTGAACCAGTTGCACTGCCTCTGACACACCTGTCCCATTACCCTAGTTACTGTGTCAATACATCTCAGCCGGTATCTTCTTCTCCTTGCTGGTCCTCCACTCTTCCAGTCATGATGACCTTCTTCAAAAATTGGTCCCTCCTGGTCACATGCCCAAAGTATATAAGATAGCTTCAAAATTCTTGCCTCTGAGGAACAGCCTGTTTTCGCTTTCTCCAGGACAGACCTATTTGTTCTTTTGATGGTCCATGGTATGTTCAAGACTCTTCTCCAGCACCACAATTCAAAAGTGTCAATTCTTCTTCTGTCATCCTTAGTCATTGCCCAGTTTTCTGATGCTTAATATGTAAATGTAAAGACCATGACCTGGATAAGACACACCTTAGTCTTTAGACTGACATCTTTGCTCCTTAGCACTTTGGTGAGGTCCCTGACAGTAGATTTCTCTAATGCAATTAGTCTTTTGATTTCCTGACTGCTGGTGCCTAGAGTGTTGATTGTGAACCCGACCAAGTTGAAATTGTTAAAAGCATCAATCTCTTCTCCATCTACCATGGTGTTGCCAATTAGCCCAGTGGTGAGAATCTTCGTTTTCTTAATGTTGAACTTCAATTCATATTGAAGACTATAGTCCTTGAACCTTCTGCAGTAAGCACGTCAGGTCCTCCTCAGTTTCATCAAGTGAGGTTGTGTCATCTGCATAACGTAGGTTGTTGATGAATCTTCCTCCATCCTAATGCCACATTTCTCCTCTTGAAGCCCTGATTCCTGAATGATCTGTTCTGCATATAAACTGAAAATATATGGACACAGGATGCATCCCTGATGTTCTCCTTTCCTGATTTTGAACCATGCAGTCTTTCCTTGCTCTGTTCTGAGGACTGCTACTTAGTCCGAGTATAGGTTTTGCATAAGCGCAGTAAAGTGTTCTGGGATTGTCATTCTTCTCAGAGTTAGCCACAATTTGTTGTGTTCCAAAGTCAAATGCCTTTGCACAGTCAATGAAACACATATTCTGCTGACACTCTTTGCTTTCAGCCAGAATCCACCTGACATTGGCAATGAAATCCCTAGTGCTGTATACTCCTCTAAACCCAACGTTTATTTCTGGTAGTTCTCTGTCAATGTACTGTTCTAGTCACTTTTGAATAACCTTCAAGATTTCCTTGTGTGTGATATTAGTAATATTAGTTGATAATTTTCACACTGTCAAATCATCCTTTTTTTGGAATTGGAATAAATATGAGTCTCTTCTAGTCAGTTGGCCAGGTAGTTGTTCTCCAGATTTCCTGGCACAACCAGGTGAGCACATCCATGGTAGCATCTGTTTGCTGAAATATGTCAATTGGTGGTCCATCAATTTCTGGGGCTTCCCCCCCCCAATTCCTTCAGAGCAGCTTGAAGTTCTTTCTTCTTTGCCATTGCCTCTTGATCATATGTTGTTTCTTAAAATTCTTATGTGTCAGCCAATTCATTTTGATATAGTGACTGTATTCCTTCCATCTTCTTTTGATGCTTCTTGGTTCATTCAATATTCTTTCAATATCTTTAAATATTGCAACTTGATTCTTGAATTTGTTTCTCAGTTCCTTCAGCTTAAGAAATGCTGAATGAGTTTGGCCCTTTTGATTTATCAACTCCAGCTCTTTACACATTTCATTATGATACTTTGCTTTATGTTCTCCCTTATAAATCTTCTGTTCAGCTCCTTAACTTCTTCCCTTTGATATGGTTTCTCAGCGCTCTTGTGCAATATTAAGGGTATTTTTTAGTATCCATCTCAGTCTTTCCTTCCTCCCCTTTGCTATTACCTTTTGCATTCTTCATTGATGATATTCTTGATAACTTCCAACAGCTCATGAGGTTTTTGTTCAGTAGTGTTCAACATCTCAAATATTTTCCTGAGATGGTTTTTGATCAGATGGTATAGACTCTTATGGATTTAATTTTCTTCAACTTTAGTTTAAACTTGAATGAGAGTAGTTGATGGTCTATTCCACAGTTAACACCTTATCTAGCTTTTATAGCTGATATTGAGCTTCTCCAACAAATCTTTCCACAGATGCACTCAATCTGATTCCTATGTAGACAGACCGTCAGATAAAGTCCATGTTTATAGTCATCGTATATGTTTCTTACAAATAGTATTTGCAATTGATAGGTAATTGATTGTATAAAATTGGCTCACTTATATTAAATATTTAATGTTGTTGTTGTTGTTATGTGTCATTGGGTTGCTTGCAATTCATAGCAACTATATTTATAGCTCTGAACTTTGCCCTATCCTGAGCCAGTATCACTGTCTCCAACATTCCTACCACCATTATTCAAGTTACGGTGTCAATGCATGTCATCTACAGTCTTCCTCTCCTATGTTGTCCCTCATCCTTCCAAGCATGATAACTTCTTTAGGGACTGGTCCCGCCTGGGCACATACCCAAAGTATGTGAGACGGAGCTTCAAAATTCTTGTCTTCAAGGAACAGCCTGATTTTACCCTCTCCAGGACAAACTTGTTTGTTCTCATTGCAGTCCACGGTATGTTCAATATTCTTCTTCAGCAACCATTAAACTTATTCTATTATTGTCATAGTCTGACACAATTGCTGTTTTTTTTTAAAATGGCTTTCCTAAGTCTGTTTAAATTAAGAAAAAATCAAAATAGCTATAAAAATCTATTTAGAGTAATAGATATTTTTAACAAATAATAAATTCTTGAGAGTGTATAGGCTTCTCTCCTTATATGCCCCCAAACAACTAGGAATACTTACCAGGAGTGTAACCTTGGGTAATACAGTTAACTTTGCAAAATGTCAGTTTCCTAATGTGTAAAATACGACGATCGAGTTATGTGCCTGCAATGATGTAGAGCGCTGGGGCATTATGTGTTGTGCTGCTAAACAACAGATCAATGGTTTGAATCCAGCAGTTGGTCCATGGAAGAAAGATGAGCTGTCACCTCCTGGAAAGATTTAATGAGATGTCACTATGAGTTGTAATCAATGGTAATATTTTGTTTTATTTTTAATTTTTATGGAAGCTGTCTGCAAAAACTTTCTTGGAGATGGATTGGTATTAAGTTAAAACTGTGGACTCTTTGGCTAGTGACTTTAACCACTGTACCACCAGAGTGCCTTCCTTATAGCACAGTTTATATACTATTAACAATTCAGCATAATGGTTTTCCCACACATCTGTAATGACTATTAAGCTGTTTCTCCACACCTACTTATAGTGCTCAGGTTGCATTCTGCAAACTACCTTTGTTTTGCCCTTCTTAGCTGGGCCATTATTAGACTCCGTCAATAGTAGGCGTTAGGAATCTAGGTCTTAGCAGAGATAGAAAAAAAGGACTGGCTCACTCCTTTATGCCTCCTTTCCATTATCATCATTCCCAGAAAACCATCTTTACCAGGCAGCAAAAATAGCTTATGGTTTCCAGTCATTTCCTGCTCTATGCACTCTCCTTATACTTCTTTTTTTAAAAAAAACTAATTTTTAAAATTTTATTCTGATTTACATACAAAATTTGAATACAATGTTTTTCACAAAGATCCTTCTAATTTTTTTCACCCCACCCACTCATCAAATTTTGCAACCCTATGATTAACACTCTAACCCCTCGTCCCTCTATTTCCACCCTCCTCCCCACCTTGTATTCTCATACTCATTTTACAATAATGGTATTATACAATATTTTTCCTTCTGGAACAAAGTTCACTTAGCATAGTGCTCTCCAGTCCCTCCCAAGTTAGGTAGTATTGCTCTTGTGTGCTGCATAGTATTCCATTGTATGAATGTACCACAACTTCTTAATCCATTCCTTTGTGATTGGACATCTGGGATTTTTCCATTTTCTTACAATGGTGAATAAAGCTGCTATGAACATTGGTGTACAAGTTTCCATTTAAACTTCAGTTCTCATTTTCTTGGAGTGTATTCCAAGCAATGGAATAGCTGGGTCATATGAAATGTCTATGTTCAGTTTTTTTAGGAAGTGCCAAACTGCCTCTAGAGGGGTT
This sequence comes from Elephantulus edwardii, assembly GCF_000299155.1. Lineage (NCBI taxonomy): Eukaryota > Metazoa > Chordata > Mammalia > Macroscelidea > Macroscelididae > Elephantulus > Elephantulus edwardii. The sequence continues at coordinate 17,232,013 of NW_006399793.1, read as the reverse complement.
GTACCATTTTACAATACCATCAACAATGTAAAAGAGTTCCTATCTCACCACATCCTTTCCAACATTTATTACTTGCTGTCCTGTTACACTTTGCCACTGTTATTGGAATGAGACGGTATCTCATTGTGGTTTTGATTTGTATCTCTCTTAATTGCCAGTGATTTGGAGCATTTCTTCATAGACCATTTCAATTTCTTCTGTGAAAATTCTTTCCATGTCTTTTGCCCATTTTGTAATTGAGTTATTAGAATTTTTCTCGTGGAGGCCCAGGAGTATTCTATAAATTTTTATTATGAGACTCTTGTCTGAGATGGTATTGCCAAATGTTTGTTCCCAGTAAGTAGGTTTTCTTTTCACCCTACTGGAAAAAGTTTTTGATGAATACTGAGATTGAATATTTAGAAGGCTCTATTCATCAATTTTATACTTTTCAAATTGGACATTTCTGGCTATATTTGACAGTCTCTTTATATTATAGAGTAGGGCTTCTAAACTTGATCTGAGTTTATCTCTTATGAACTTTAGGATTTTGACCTTTCCTGCCAAGTCTCTTATCCACCTAGAGGTGATTTTTGTGTATGGTGTGAGATGTGGATTCTGTTTCAGCTTTCTGCAGGTAGCAACAGTCCAGTTTTGTCAGCACTGTTTGTTGAAGAGTTTTTCATTTCTCCATTTGATAGGTTTTATTTCCTTGTTGCATATCAGTTGACCATAGAAAACTGGGTCTATTTTTTGAGTCTCAATTCTGTTCTAGTGATCTATGTGCCTGTCATTGTACCAGTACCATGTTGCTTTGGTTACTAACCTTGTGTTGTAGGTTTTGAGGTCAGGGAGTGCTATACCTCCCACTTCGTTTTTGTTTCTCAGTAGTGTTTTGCTTTTTCAGGGTCTCTTGCCTCTCCAAATAAACTTGAAAATTTCTCTATCTCCTTGAAAAAGGAATTTGGTATCTGTAGTAGGATTTCTTTGAATATGTAGATTGCTTTCGGTAGGATTGTCATTTTCATAATATTGATTCT
>NW_006399793.1:17222899-17230614 GCF_000299155.1 Elephantulus edwardii | reverse complement strand
TATTACCCTAGCAAGCACTTCCAGTACAATATTGAATAGAAGTGGTGACACTGGACTCTCTTGTCTGGTCCTTGTTCACAAGGAAAATGTTTATCATCTTTCCCCATTGAGAATAATATTGGCTCTTGGATATATACTTTTCCCTATGTTGAGGAAATTCCCCTTTTCTTTTTGCTGAGTATCTTAATCAGAAAGGTGAGTTGCATTTTGTCAAATGCCTTTTCTGCATCAATTGCTAATAACATATGGTTCTTATTATTTATTTTGTTAATATGGTGAATTATGTTGGTTGTTTTTCTTATGTTGAACCATCCTTGCATACCTGTTATTAATCCCACTTGGCCATGGTGATTTTTTTTTCCCCCCTATGTGCTTTCGGATTCTATTGGCTAGGATTTTGTTAAGGATTTTTGCAAGTATATTCATGAGAGATACTGGTCTGTAGTTTTCTTCCTTGGTAATATCTTTGCCTGATTTTGGTATCAGGGTTATGCTTGCATCATAGAATGAGTCTGAGAGTGTTTCTTCTTTTCAATTTTTTGAAATAGTTTAAGTAGAATCTGTGATAGGTCATCTCTGAATAGTAGAATTCAGCTGTGAAGCCATCTGGTCCAGAGCTTTTCTTACGGGGAAATCTTTTTATTATCTTTTAAATTTCTTCTTTTGTGATGGGTCTGTTCAAGTGTTCTGTCCTTGTCAATGTGGGTAGGGCATGAATTTTAAGGAATTTGTCCTTTTCCTCTAGATTTTCAAATTTATCAAAATATAGACTTTTCATAATATTCTGATATTAGAGATTTGATTTCTTCTGGTTCTGTTGTGTTCTTCTGGTTCTCTATCATTTCTTAATCACATTATCTGTGTCTTTTCTCCCCCCGCCTTTTGTTACGTTTGCCAGTAGTTTATCAATTTTATCAACTTGTGTGTGGGGATTGTATATCAAAGAAAGAATTTTTCTTTTACTTTTCAAAGAGAGCAGCGAACTGGGGCGGGGGGAGCAGGCGGGAGGGCTGGGCAGGGAGAAAAGTGCAACAATGAATGAATGGAAATCCAAAATATCTGTAAATGTTCATTAAAATTATTAAAATAAAAAAAATGCTGAACAAAATCAGCAAACAAAACAACCAATTCCTGGTCTTATTGATTTCAATTGTTTTTCTACTTTCTATCTCATTGATTTCATCTCTTGTCCTGATAATTTCTTTTCTTCTAAGGCTGTATGATTAGATTGTTGTTCTTTTCCTAGATGATGAAGGTGTTGAGTTAGAGCATTAATTTTTCTTCTTTTTCCTTTTTTTTTTGTGTGTGTCGATTACTATGAACTGCCTCCTGAGGACTGCCTTAGCTGTATCCCAGAGGTTTTGATATGTTGTATTTTCCTTTTAATTTGTTTCAAGGAACTTTTTAATTTCATTCTTTATTTTATAACCCAATTATGGTTCAGCAGAGAGCTTTTGAGCTTCTACATGGATAATTTTGTAAGCTTTATGCTCTTGTGTTTAATTTCTAGTTTTATGGCATTGTGATCTGAGAAGACACTTTGTATTATTTTAATATTTTTTAATTTGTTGAGGCTTGCTTTGTGTCATATTATCAATTCTGGAGAACGTACCGTGTGCACTTGAGAAGAAAGTGAATTGAGTTTTATCTGGGTACAGTTGCCTGAATACACCCAAGAGTTCGGTTGGCTGATGGTGTAGTTCAGGTTTTCTGCATCTTTGTTTCTGGTCGACCTATCCTTTGGTGATAGTGGTTTGGTTTGTTGCAATCTCCTACCACTACTGTGGTGGTATGCATTTCTTTTTTCAATTCTATTAACTGTTGTTTTATAGGTATGTAATTTGGTGCATAAATGTTGACCAAGATTATGTCTTCTTGATCTATTGTACCTTTAATCAGTATGTAATGCCCTTCCTTATCTTTTATGGTGGTTTTCATTCTGAAATCTCTTTGATTCAAGATTAATGTTGCCACTCCTGCTTTTTTTAAATTTTATTATTATTATTATTATTATTATTATTAGTTTTTTGTGCATGTACCGTCAAATCAGATCTGACTGGTACAGGAGGAAATTGTCCCTCCTTCTCCGGCAGAGACTCCTGCTTTTTTGAGGTTGCCATTTTCTTGGTATATTTTCTTCCAGCCTTTGATTTTGAATTTGTCTTTTTCTTCCTCTTTTAGATGTGTCTTTTGTAGGCAAAATATTGACGAGCTTTGTTTTTTTTTAAATTTTTTAAAAATCTATTCTGCTACTCTTTTTCTCTTAATTGATGGCTTTAGTCCATTCACATAAGGTGTGATTATTGTAAGGCCAGGTTTTATTTTTGCCATTTTGCAGTGTTTCTTTTTCTGTTGTTTCTGGTTACTTTGGTCCATGCACTTTCCTTTGGTATCTCCATGTGAAGGTCTTCACTTAAAATTTCTTGTAGTTTAGGTCTTGCTTTCACAAATTCCTTAAATTCCTTCTTTTCTGCAAAGAGTCTAATTTCTCCTTCATATTTGATGGAGAGCTTTACTGGATACAGGATCCTTAGCTGGCAATTGTTTTCTTTCAACTTTCTATATATGCCATCTAATTGTTTTCTAGCTTGCACGGCTTCTGCTGAGAAATCAAAAGTTAATCTAATTGTTTCCCCTTTTTAGGTGATTCTGTTTTTGTGGGGGTTTTTTTGTGCTGCTTTTTGAATTCTATCCTTATCTTCTAATTTGGAGAATTTGACTATGATAATTCTTGATATATTTTTCTTTTTGTGTCTAGTCTCTTTGGCATTCACAGTACTTTTTGAATGTGGATTTCCCCATTCTTCAAAATACCTGGGAAGTTTTCTTCTAGTACTTCTTCCACTATTCTCAATGATTTCCCTGTCTCTCCCCTGTTCTGGAATTCCAGTCATATGTATGTTAATTTGATGTCATCCACATGATTCTAATGTTTTCTTCATTTTCTTTACATCTCATCTCTGATTTTTCTTCAAGTACGTGCTCAGTGAGGCTCTTTTCTTCCAGCTCACTGACTCTCTGTTCCAACTCTTTGGTTCTATTTTTTTTTCTTTTGTGCTAGCATCCTGTTAGATACTTCTGTCATTTCCTTATATTTCTTTAGAAACATTAACCCCTGCTGACTGACTATTCCTCCTCAGAGGCTCAAGTTTCACTCTTAAGAGCCTACCTTAATAGAAGGTTTTAGCTTCTAATGATAGCAATTTCATCCCGTTGCTCTTCAGAAGTTCTGAATGTGAATGTGACTTTCTGCACTTGTATTCTTATGTTACCTTGTTATCCCTACTTGTCTTTTCAGTCCTTCCAAACAAAAACCTGTTGCTGTGAACGTTTATGCTGATTGATGGCAACTGATGTATTTCGAAGAACTGTCTTCTATAGGGAAGTAGATCACAGGATTTTCTCTGTAGTGTAGCTGCATGGATTGGAAACTTAGTCTGCCAACTTTCCAGGGAGGAGGAGAGAAAACACTATGTCTCTCCAAGATTTCAGTCTCCAATTTCCTGCGTTGTCATTCATTTATTACCATCAGAGCAGAACAACTCATAGCTGACACTCCAGCAAGTTTCTGAAGTTATAAATCTCAGAAGAGGAGAATGTTCATCTTTCTCCTGTTAAGCTGTTAGTGAATTTGAACTGCCAGACAGGGGTGACTACTGACTTAGCAGCATAACTCCCTTTAGACTAGGTCACCAGAAATCCTTATTACTATCTTTTGTTAAAATGACTAGGGTAATATTGTTTTCTTTTATTTAGTGATGGAACATCTTTGTGTTTTTTTCTTTTCTACTTTAAAATCCAAAATATGTCAGATGAAGCTTTAGAATACTTGCCTCCAAGGAGCATCCTGGTCTCATCCTCTCTAGGATAAACCTGTTTCTTTTCCTAGCAGTTCATGGTATATTCAATACTCTTCTCCATCACCACAGCTCAAAGGCATCGATTGTCCTTCTATTATCCCTAGTAATTGTCCAGTTTTCTGATGCACAGCAAGTAATTGCAAAGACCATGGCCTGTATCAGGTGCATTAAGTCTTCAGACTGATATCATTGTTCTCCAGTACTTTGGAGAGGTCTCTGATAGCAGACCTTCCCAATGCAATTAATCTTTTAATTTCTTGGCTGCTGGTACCAAGAGTGTTGATTGTAAAGCCAAGCAAATGGAAGCTGTTAACAATCTCTTCACCATCAATCATGATGCTGCCAATCATCCCAGTGGTGAGAATCTTTGTTTTCTTGATGTTGAGCTTCAATCTATATGAAAGCTTCTGTCCTCATCTGACATACTTTGGACATGCTGCAAGATGGCATCAGTCCTTGGAGAGGGACATCATTCTTGGGAGGGTGAAGGGACAGTACAGGAGAGGAAGACCCACAATGAGATGGACCGATACAGTTACTGAGGTAATGGGGGTAGGTTTATCAGAGACCATAAGATTGGCAAGGATAGAGAAGAGTTTAAGTCTATTGTACATAGGGTAATTATGAGTCACAGGCGACTTGATGGCACATAACAATGATAAACAACAATAACTCTAATTAATGGAAGAGGCATTGCCCTTTGTATTACATACTTAGGAAACTTTGGTGCCTTAGTGGTAAGAAGTTGCACTGCCAACCCAGATGAAGATAGTTTGAATATATCAGGTCTTCTATGGGAGAAAGATGGGCAATCTCCTGTGCAATTTACTTCCTCTAAACACCTATGGGAGGTCAGCTATGATGTGGTTCCTAGTCTATGGCACATAGAAACAATAAAATTATATATTTACAAAAATGTTAGATGAATAAAAAATGACATATATGATAAATGACAAAAATGACACCTAGATAATTTATGTGACATCAGAATTCTATATCTATTAAAAGCAATAAAGACCATAAAATATCTACAGCCATATTAAATATGATAATGTGGTCTTTTTGATAACATACTGCGAGATCTGTAGTATATAGACTTTGTTCCACCCTCTCCTACCATCGTCCCTCTGCCATCATGACTTACCGTTTGATGTATCACTTCTTAGAACTTTGACTCCTATTTGTAGCTAATTCACAGAGTTAACTGAAGTATCACATATTACATGTGAAAGTCTTTTGAAAAGTACATGATGTAGATGAATGGATATAGTATGTTCTTACTATATTTTGTCTTTACTAAGCCTTCCTTCTTAATTTTCTGTGTGATGCTCAGATTATGTAGTTTTGGAGTGTTTTGTTTTTGTTTGTTTTTTTTTTTTTTAGTAAATTTGGGCAACACATTTTTAGAAAAATAAAAAGTGATGGCAATACACTTGTTGAATACTTATCATGTGCTAGTTACCACACTAAACACTGAAGTTGTTTCTGTTGACCCTCATTGTTATTGTTGTTATGTGCCATCTAGTCACTTGCAACCCATAGTGACACTATGGACAACAGATCTGAACTTTGCCCTCTCTTGAGCCAGTCTCACTAATTCCAACCCACCAATCCCCATTTTTCCAGTTACTGTATCAATCCATCTCATTCTGGTTATTATTCTGCGCTTTTCCTCTACTCTTCCAAGCATGGTGTCCTTCTCCAAGGATCAGTCTCTGCTGTCCACGTGGTCAACATATGTGAGATGGAGGTTCAAAGTCCTAGCTTCCAAAGAGACTTGGTTTCACCCTCTCCAAGACAGACCTATTTGTTTTCTTGGCAGTGCACGGTATCCTCAAGACTCTTCTCCAGCACCACAATTTGAAGGCATCAATTCTTCTTCTGTTATCCTTAGTCATTGTCCAGTTCTCTGTACTATAACAAGTAATTGCGAAGATGATGGTCTGGATTAGGTGCACCTTAGTCTCTAGACTTACATCATTGCTTTTTAGCACTCTGAAGAGGTCCCTTACAACAGAGTTTCCCAATGCAATTCATCTTTTGATTTCCTGACTGCTGATGATAAGAATGTTGACTGTGGAGCTGAGTAAGCTGTAATGGTTAACAATCTCAGTCTCTTCTTCATCTATCATGGTGCTGACAATTAGCCCAGTGGTGAGAATCTTTGTCTTATTGATGTTAAGCTTCAATTCATATTGAAGACCACAATCTTGACCTTCTGCAGCAAGCACTTCAGGTCCTCCATAGTTTCAGCAAGCAAGGTTGTGTCATCTGCATAATGTAGGCCGTTGATGAGTCTACCTCCAATCCTGATGCCACAGTCTTCCTCATAAAGCCCTGATTCCTAAATGATCTGTTCTACATATAGATTGAAAAGATATGGTGAGACAGGATGCACCTCTGACACACTTCTTTCCTGGCTTTGAACCACGTAGTTTCCCTGCTCTGTTCTGAGGACTGCATACTGGTCCAAGTATTGTTGTTGTTGTTATGTGCTATCGAGTTGCTTGCGACTCATAGCAATCCTATGTACAACAGCCCTAAACTCTGCTCTGTCCTGTGCCATTTGCACTGTCTCTGATACACCCATCCAGATTCTGAAATAGCAGGTCTCTGAAAACCCTATGTACAACAACAAAAAGGTCCAAGTATAGGTTTCACATAATCAAGTGTTCTGGAGCCATGGCAACATAGACAATGGCAGCATGGAACGATTCAGTCTTGCTTATACTAATTCCACAAATGAGAACTGTTTCTATTAACAACACCCACAATTCTGTAAGATTATATATGATCTCCCATGCTCCTGCATCTACTTCGACTAGATACTGGGTCTGAAGTTCATTGCAAATGATCACAGAGATTTGACTGAATCTTTTTTTACTCACAGTTATGAGGTTTACTAGCAAAACAGGTTGAAGTAGGGGAGGAAAAGGACATCGCACAGTGAAAATTAAGGTTTAGGAAATAGTAACCTAAAGCAAGTTAACAAGAAGACACAATCTCTCTATTAGATTAAACGGCTTCTCAATCAACAGCAAGGTACCTCTGGCCCAGGAACCTCTGGCCTGGAAGGATGCTCGTTTCTTTCTCTGCTTCTTCTTTCCTGGTATTGGGGTTGCCATCTCATGAATTCTATCCTTGGCTTCATCAGGCTACTTCTTGTCACAGTCTTGCTATAATCTGATTATTTCTCTCTCTGGCCTCATACCTGTTGAAGGCATTGATCAATAGGGAGCCATGTGTCTGCAGTTGAGGCAGCTGGAGACCCTACCCCACCCAGAGAGTTAAGGGTTGCAGGTGGAGCCTCTAAGATTAATTTTAATTACATGTTTCCATCTGAACATGTTGTCAGGTTTAAGGCAATTGGTAGAAAAATAATTCTTAAAAATCCTAATCCCGTTGCACATCTAAAAACTTCTCCAGTAGAGTAAAAAGGAAAGCCACAGATTGGGAAAAAATATTTGGTAGTGATAAATCAGATAAGGGACTTATATGTAAAATTTATAAAACACTCGAGCATCACAACAAGATAAAGACAAATAACCCAATCGAAAAATGGGCACAGGATATGAACAGACACTTCACAAAAAAAAGACATTCAGATAGCCAACAAATACATGAAGAAATGCTCAAAATCCCTAGCTCTTAGAGAGAGATGCAAATCAAAACAACTGAGATATCATCTCACCCAAGTAAAAATAGCAAAATTTAACAGAGTAGCAAACAACAAATGCTGGGAAGGTTGCAGAGAAACTTGAACCCTTATTCACTGTTGGTGGGAGTGTAAAATGGTGCAAGCACTATGGAAGGCTGTATGGCGCTTTCTCAAAAAGTTGCAAATAGAAATACCAT
>NW_006399793.1:17215038-17221619 GCF_000299155.1 Elephantulus edwardii | reverse complement strand
AATAAAAATAAAATCCTAATACCACAGAATACTATGGAATCAAGTTGGATAGTGACTAAGGACGAAAGAAGCAGAATGGATACCTTCGAGTTGCGGTGCTGGCAAAGAGTCTTTAACAAGCCAATCTGTCTTGGAGTGGGTGAAACCATCTTTCCTTGGAGGCTTGAATTTTGAAGCTCTGCCTCACTTACTTTGGGCATGTGGTTAGGAGAGATCGGTCCTTGGAGAAGGACATCATGCTTGGAAGGGTGGACAGACAGAGCAAGAGAAGGAGACCCAGGATGAGATGGATTGATCTAGTAACTGGGGTGATGGGGGTTGGTGTATTGGAGATAGTGAGACTGACTCAGGACAGGGAAGGGTTCAGAGCTGCTGTACATAGGGTCACTATACATCACACTTGCCTCAATGTCACATAAAAACAATAACAGGTTGGGAAGCAGGAATGGCATCCACTTCCTAAATAACATGCCTCCAGAAACTCTGTGGACTTTGATAAATGTCGATGGTTGTAAAGGTGCTTCAGGCCTTTTGCTCATATGGTCCCTATGAGTCATACTCAACTCTAAGGCAATCAACAACAATAACAAAGAAAGGGAAACTGAGGAAGAGATTAGAGAATGTATCTGAGCTAGCCTCACTTTACATATGGTAGAGTTGGAATTTTAATCTAGGCTTCCCAACTTAGTAACCTGTGATGGAACTTATTATACAAATCGTCATACTGATGATCAGCACCAACAATAAACTTCTAATTTTCCTCCTTTGTATTATAAAAAAAGACAGTCAAAATAAGAACAAAAGTAGTAGATTCTAAAAAATAACAAAATGGATTTAAATTCCCTCTGAAATGGACTGGAAAAAGAACTTTTACTTATAAGGTGAGGTATATTAAAGGAAGCAAGAATAATTTAAAGATTTGGAGACTATAGAAATAGACTGACTATGCTAATAGAAAAATCTCTCAGGCTCCATTCATTTCATGCTTACTGTTCTATGTCTTTCCCTAGACAGTGACTTAAAACAATTTAGCAGTTGTATCTTTTTCATTTTCAGGTGAAATATTACATTAAAACACAAAACAGAAAAATCAGTATTCTTTAGTACAAATTTATTTTGTGTGTTGGCATTCATAGTATTTGCTCATTAAAGAGCCAATAAGGATCCACATTAATACGTTGGTAGTTTCCAGGGTGTCAACAATCTGACATACCTCACATCTGAATGTGTTTGCTGCTTAGTTTTGAATTACAGTTTAAAAACAATTACTCAGAAATATTTAAAACCTCCCTATCAAGTGATTGTCAAAGCCTAGAAGCCCCTCTGAGGAAGTATCCCAGTGTAGAAATCCCCAGCGTGGAAAATGCAGGCATCCACCTTCTTTCCACAATCCCAGCTGCCTTTCTCCCTTCCTGAGAACATTTATGCTGGCCCACGCTCCTGGACAGGGAGTAGGCGTCAGGCTCCATTGATCTCAGACACACTGAGAGTCACTTTTCCATATGCTCACAGTGTTTGTCGCTGTGTCCATGCCCAGTCACCAAATTAGTCACTTTCTGTTAGTGACTGTGAATATAAATGAGGCATTTAATGAAATAAGGATCTTATTTCAGCAATTAGAGAAGTCAATAACAATTCCCCCCTTATTTCATATGTTGTTTTTATTGTGGTGATGGTGTTCTGTCAAGTGAGTACCGACTCATAGCTTACCTCCAGTGGATTTTCAGAAGCAGAAATCGTAGAGAGTGGAGATTTCTGAGGAGCAGCTGCTGGATTTCAGACATGTCTTTGGGATTGTAATGCAGTTTCTTACCAATAGGCCAACAGTTGTTGTTGTTGTTTTTGTTATGTGCCGTTGGGTTACCTGTTACCCATAGCGTCCTTATGTACACTAAACCCTGCTCTATGCTGTACCAATCTTATTGTCTCTGATAAACCTACCCTCATTACCCTAGTCACTGAATCCATCTCATAGACGGTCTTCCTCTCCTGAGCTGTCCCTCCACCCTCCCAAGCATGACATCTCTCTCCAAGGACTGATCCCATCTTACAATATGTCCAAAGTAGCCAGACAAAGCTTCAGAATCCTTGCCTCCGAGGAGCAGCCTGGCTTCACCCACTCTGGGATGAACCTGTTTGTTCTCTTAGCAGTCCATGGTGTACTCAATACTCCAACACCACAGCTCAAAGGCATCAATTCTTCTATCATCCCTAGTCATTGTCCAGCTTTCTCATGCACAGCAAGTAATTGCAAAGACCATGGCCTGTATCAGGTGCACTTTAGTCTCCCGACTGATATTGTTGCTCTTTGGTACTTTGGAGTGGTGTCTAACAGCAGACTTTCCCAATGCAATTGGTCTCTTGATTTCCTGGCTGCGGGTACCATGAGTGTTGATTATGGAGCCAAGCAAACTAAAGCTGTTAACAATCTTAATCTCCTCACCATCCATAATGATGCTGCTAATTGGCCCAGTGATTAGAATCTTTGTTTTCTTCATGTTGAGCTTCAATCCATATTGAAGGCCTTGACCTTCTACAATAGCACTTCAGATCCTCATCCGTTTCAGCACGCAGTGTTGTGTCATCTGCATAACATAAATTATTGATGAATTTTCCTCCAATCCTGATGCCACATTTCTCCTCGTAGAGACCAGCCTTCTGGGTAACCTGGTCTCCATATAGATTGAAAAGATATGGAGATAGGACCCATCCCTGGCACACACCCTTCCCAATGTTGAAGCATGCAGTGTTTCCTTGCTCTGTTCTGATGACTGCCTCCTGGCCCAAATACAGGTTTTACATAGGCACAGTCAAGTGTTCTGGTATTTCCATTTTTCTCAGAGTCAGCCCCAGTTTGTTGTGATCCACCCAGTCAAGCCTTTGCATAGTCAATGAAACACAGACCTTCCTCTGGGGCTCTCTGCTTTCAGCCAAGATCCATCTGACATTAGCTATAATATCTCTATTATCATGGTCTCTTCTAACCCCAGCCTGCACTTTCAGCAGTTCTCTGTTGATGTGCTATTCTAGTCCTTTGGGGATAATCTTCAGTGGAATTTTCTTCCATGTGATGTCATTGATATTGTTTGATAATTTCTGCATTCTCTTTGGTCACCTTTCTTTGAAATGGGTACAAATATAGATCTAGTCAGTTAACCAGACAGCTGTCCTCTAGATTTCTTGGCACAACTTGGTGAACACATGCAGGCAGCTTCTGTTTTTTGAAATATATCAATTGGTATTACTTTGATTCCTGGAGCCTTTTTTTTTCAAGTTCAGAGCAATTTGAACTTTTTTGTCCATCACTACAGGCTCTTGCTCACCTTGGACACTTTCTGTGTCCACCAATTCCTTTTGGTATAACGACGCTGTATACGATTTCCATAATTTTTTAATGCTTCCTGGATCATTTAATATTCTTCCCAAAGCATCCTTAAATATTACAACTCAAGGCTTGAATTATTCTTCAGTTCCTTCAGCTTTAGAAGTTGGGCCCTTTTGATTTTCTGACTCAGTGTTTTGCACATTTTGTATAATTCATTACTTTGTCTTCCCATGCTGCTATTTGAAATCTTCTGTTCAGCTGCTTAATATCTTGATTTTTTTCCCCATTTGCTTTGGCTTCTCTGCATTCTAGTGCAATATACAAAGTCTTTTCTGACATCTATCTCTGTCTTTTCTTCCTCTTATGTCTTTGCAAGGACTTTTTTTTTTAAGCTAGAAGAAATACTACATGGTTCAAAATCAAGAAGGGGGTCCATCAGAGATGGATTTTGTCGCCATACCTTTTCAATCTGTATGCAGAACAGATAATCCGAGACACTGGGCTGTACAAGGAGGAATGTGAAATCAGGGTTGGTGTAAGAGTCATAAACAACCTTCGTTATGCAGATGACACAACCCTGATCGCTGAAACTGAGAAGGACCTGAAGCGGTTGCTGCAGAAGGTCAAGGACTGCAGCCTTCAATATGGACTGAAGCTCAACATCAAGAAAACAAAAATTCTCACCACTGGGCCAATTGGCAGCATCAGTATAGATGGTGAAAAGATTGAGATAGTTAACAGTTTTAGTTTACTTGGTTCCACAGTGAACACTCTTGGTAACAGCAACCAGGAAATCAAGAGATAAATTGCATTGGGAAAGTCAGCTGTGAGGGACCTCTCAAGAGTACTGAAGAGCAATGACATCAAGCTGGAGACTAAGGTGCACCTGATCCAGGCTATTGTCTTTGCAATTAAGTGCTATGCATTGGAGAGTTGGACAATGACTAGGGATGATAGAAAGAGAATTGATGCCTTTGAACTGTGGTGCTGGAGAAGTGTTGACTATACCATGGACTGCAAGGAGAAAAAACAGGTGTGTCCTGGAGAGGATGAAGCTGGCATACTACTTGGAGTCAAGGATTCTGAAGCTTCATCTGACATACTTTGGGCATGTTGCAAGGAGGGACTAGTCCTTGGAGAGGGACATCACGTTTGGGAGAGTGGAGGGATGGTACAGGAAAGGAAGGCCCTCGATGAGATGGATCGATTCTGTGATTAGGGTGGTAGGAATGAGTGTGTAGGATTGGCATAGGATAGAGCAGCATTTAGGGCTCTTGTACATAGGGTCGCTATGACTTGCAAGCGACTCAATGGCATATAACAACAATAACAGCAACAACAAGGTTTTAAAAATTTTTTTTCCTGAGTTTAGATAACTTACATACGAAAGCCTTACCATAAGTGACCTTTTGCATTCTTCTTGGATAGTATGCTTGATATCTTCGCACAGCTCATCCAGTCTTCTCTCATTAGTGTTCAAAGCCTCAAACCTCTTCTTGAGATGGTATTGAAATTCAGGGGGGGTAGACTCAAGGTCAAATTTTGGTTCCCATGGATTTGACTTAATTTTCCTTAGCTTCAGCTTAAACTTGTATATGAGTAGTTGGCGGTGTGTTCCACAATCAGCACTTGGCCTAGTTTTCAAACCTGATATTGGGCTTCTCCAGTGATTCTTTCCACAGATGTAATCGATCTGATTCCTACGTATACCATCAGGTTAAATTCATATGAATTGCCTGTGTTTATGTTCCTTATAAACATATTTGCAATGAATAAGATGCTGATTGTGCAAAATTCTACCATTCTCTCTCCAGCTTCATTTCTGTCACCAAGTCCATGTTTTCCAACTACTGATTCTTCCTCTGTTCCGAACTTTTGCATTCCGGTCACTCATATTATTAATGCATTTGATTGCATGTTCAATTGATCTCTGACTGCAAAAGTTGGTAGAAATCTTCTATTTCCTCCTCTTTGGCCCCGGTTGTTTGTGCATATATTTGAACAATGGTGGTATTCACTGGACTTCCTTGTGTGTTTATGGATATTTTCCTGCCACTCACAACATTATATTTCAAGACAGATCTAGAAATGACTTTTTTAACTATGAAAGTAACCCCATTTTCCCTCACCTTTTCATCTCCAGCATAGTAAATGTCCCATGCCAGTCCATCACATTTTGCCAGTACCTAGTATGTCAATATTTATGCACTAGTGTCTGCTTACAATTGTTCCTCCTCCTTTGTGTTTCCATCCTTGAGGGCTCAGTCTCAGTTACCACATCTGCTAGTCCAAGTGTGCTCTATTGTAGATTTTCTAAGGCCTGCTATTTCAGAAATGGATGGCCAATTCTTTTTAGTCTGTCTTAATTTGAATGATCAGATTTAAAATACTATCTGACAGACAAGCATTTTACAGAAAAGAGCAGATCAAGGATATTTCCCAATTGTAGAAATAACCAATAGATTCACTGTTACCTTCATCCTTGATACATGTCTCTTGACTCACATCTTTCCCTACTCCACCAGCATTCCCTCCTACTCCCAGCTACTCCATTCAACATTGATCTCTCCCTATCCAGCCCTTGATATGTTGGCTTATATCTCAAGTTTTCTGGGCTTCTGTGAGCTTCTCTACATTGCAGAACAAGGGAACACCATATGGTTTAAAATTAGGAAAGATGTGCAACAGGGTTTTATCCTTTCCCCAGGCCTATTTAATCTGTATGCTGAGCAAATTATTCAAGTGGCTGCACTCTATGAAGGAGAATGTGGCAACAGGATTGGAAGAAACCTCATAACTAACCTTCACTGTGCAAATGACACAATCTTGCTTCCTGAAGGTGAAGAGACTTGAAGCACTTGCTGCAGAAGGTTATGCACCACAGCCTTCAATGAGGATTATTTCTCAATGTAAAAAAAATAAAAATCCTTACCATTGGACTGATAGGCAAAATCACGATAGATGGAGAAAGGACTAAAACTGCCTTCATCTTACTTGGATCTGCAATCATTACACTTAGTATTAGCAGCCAGGAGATCAGTAGATGTATTGTACTAAGATAGTCTGTGTTGTTGTTGTTATGTGCCATCAAGTTGTTTGCGACTCATGTTGTTGTTGTTGTTATTATGTGCTGTCGAGTCGCCTGCGACTCATAGTGACCCTATGTACAACAGCCCTAAACTCCGCTCTGTCCAGTGCCAATCGCACTGTCTCTGACACTCCCATCTCAATTATCCCAATCACTGAATCAATCCAC
>NW_006399793.1:17176671-17213080 GCF_000299155.1 Elephantulus edwardii | reverse complement strand
GTCAGATGAAGCCTCAGAATCTTTGCCTCCAAGGAGCAGCCCAGATAGGATAGTCTGTAGTCAAAGATATATCAAAACTATTGAAAAGCAATAATGTCTGTTTGAAGACCAAAATGTGCTGATTCATGTTACTGTGTTTTCAGTCACTTGCTATATTGTCCCACCTCTCAGTTTTTCCAACAAAATGCCACCTCTGCCATGCCACTCAAGTTCGACCTCAACAAGATCAAAGTGATGTACTTGAGGTGTACCATTCGGGAAGTCAGTTTCACATCCTCTCTGGCCAACAAAATAAGCCTTCGGGGTCTGTCTCAAAAGTGTTTGGTGATTACATTGCTAAGTGTGCCTGTGACTGGAAGGGACTAAAGATTACTGTGAAAATGGCCATTCAGAACAGATAGTTCCAGACTGAAGTTGTGCCTTCTGTCTCTGCCCTGATAATCTAAGGACTCACACCGAGATAGATAGAAGCAGGAGAGAAAATATTAAATACAGTGGGAACATCACTTTAGATGAGACTGTTGTCATTGCCTGGCAGATGAGACAGATGTTTAGCTAAGAACTCATCTTGCAGTATTAAAGAGATCTCGGGAACTCCTAAGTCTTTAGCTTACAATGTTGACAGTGGCAACTCTCATGACATCATAGAAAACATCAACGGTGGCTCTGTGGAATGCCCAGTTAGCTAAAAAGTGCAGATGACAATAACATTTCATTTTATCTGACATGTCATTACCAAATATTTTTCCCCCGGTCTGTGGCTTCCCTTTTTACTCTTTTGGAGAAGTTTTTGGATGTGCATAGGGATTTGATTCTTAGAAGGCCCCATTCATCAATTTTATCCTCTCTTGGGTGTAGATTTTTCAGGATGCTTGGAAGACTATTTATGTTGTGCGTTAGGACTTCTCTAGAGTTCTTCCAAGCTTTCTCTAATGAAGTTTATAGTCCTTGATTTTAGTCCTAGGTCCATGATCCATTTTGAGTTGGACATGGAGTGAGTTTTCTGTGTATGGAGTGGAGTTTGCTTGAGTTTTCTGAAGAGTTTTCCAATTTTGCCAGCACCATTTGTTAAAAAGGCTATCATTTCCCCACTTAACTGATTTCATTTCCTTGTAAAAAAATCAGTTGACTGTAGATAGATGGGCTGATTTTTGGGTTCTCAATTCTATTCCTTTGAACTTTGTGTCTGTCATTTTACCAGTACCATGCTTTTTTGACCACCACAACACTGTAGTAGGATTTGAAATTAGGGACTGAGATGCCTCCTACTTTGTTTCTCTTCTTACGGAGTGCTTTGCTTATTCAGGGCTTCTTTCCATTCCTAATTAAACTGGAGATTGCCTTTCCATCTCTTTGAAGAATGGGATTGGTATTTGTATTGGGATTGCATTGAACATGTAAATTGCCTTTGGTAGTATTGTCATTTTCACAATATTGAGTCTACCTATCAATTAGCAAGAGATATTCTTCCAGTTCTCCAGGTGTCTTTTTGATTTTTGTAGTAATGTTTTGTAATTTTCTTTGAATAGATCTTTTGTGCTTCTGGTTAGGTTTACTCACAAGTATATAGTCTTGTGATTAGTTTTTGTGAAGGGTATTTTTTTTTTTTTTAGCTCCAGGTCTGTATTTTCTTTGTCACTGCAGAGAGATCTGATTTTTGCGTGTTGATCTTGTATCCTGCCACTTTGCTGAACTGGTCAACTATGTCCAGTAGTTTTCTTGCTGAGTCTTTAGGGTTTTCTAAGTATACTATCATATCATTTGCATATAGAGATAATTTTACCTCCTCTTTGTCAACTTGGATAACTCTTATTTCCTTCTCTTGTCTTATTGCTATCACTAAGACTTCCGACGCAATATTGAATAGGAGAGGTGATAGTGGACATCCTTGCCTAGTTCCTGTTCTCAAGGGGAATGCTTTTAATCTCTCTCCATTGAGAACAATGTTGGCTCTTGGGTTGAGGAAATTCCACTCTATTCTTATTTTGTTGAGCGTTTTAATCAAGAAGGGTGTTGGGTTTTTTCAAAGGCCTTTCTGCATCAATTGATAGGATCATGTGGTTCTTGTTCTTTGCTTTGTTAATGTGATGAATTGTATTGATTGTTTTTCATATGTTGAACTGTCCTTAAATACCTGTTTTGAATCCTGCTTGGTCATGGTGAAATTATTTTTTTATGTACTGTTGGATTCTATTGACCAAGATTTTATTTAAGATTTTTGCATCAATGTTCATGAGAGGTATTGGCCTATAGTTTTATATTTTGGTGATGTCTTTGACTGGCTTTGGTATCAAGGATATGTTTGCTTCATAGAATGAGTCTGGAAGAATTCCACCGTTTTCTATTTTCAGAAATAGTTTATGTAGAATTGGTGACAGATCTTCTCTGAATGCTTCATAAAATTCACTTGTAAAACCATCTGGTCCAGGACTTTTTTTGGCTGGAAGTTGTTTTATTACCTTTTTAATCTCTTCTTTTGTAATGGATCTGTTCAGGTGTTCAATATGGGTTTGTGTAAGTTTAGGTAAGTTGTGAATTTCTAAGTATTTGTCCATTTCCTCCAAGTTTTCATATTTGTTTGAGTACAGTTTTTAATAATATTTCAACGTTAGCCTTTTTATTTTAGTTTGTTCTGTACTGATACTGCCCATTTCATCTTTTATTTGGATTATTTGTGTCTTTTCCTTCATCACTTTTGTTAGTTTTGCTAGTGGTTTTGTTGATTTCACTGACCTTTTCAAAGAACTAACTCCTACTTTAGTTGATGGTTTCAATTGTTTTTCTGTTTTCTAGTTCATTTATTTCTACTCTAATTTTTATAATTTCAGATTTTTTTAGAGGGTACCAGATTTTCTTGCTGTTCTTTTTCAGTTTGTTGGAGATGTTGGTTTAGAGAGTCAATGGTCATTTTTTCCTGCTTTTTGATAAGTTTGTTTATTGCTATAGATTGACCTCTGATTACTGTTTTGGCTATTTCACAGAGGTTTTAATAAGTGGGATTTCATTGTTTTTTGTTTCAAGAAACTTTTTAATTTCATTTTAATTTCAGTACCCATTCATATTCAAGCAAGGTATTGTTCAGCTTCCAAATGTATACTTTTTCTCCTTTATCCTCTTGTTATTAATTTCTAATTTTATAGCATTGTTGTCTGAGAAGATGCTTTGTATTATTTCTAAGGTTTTTAATTTAGTGATGTTTGCATTGTGACCTAAAATGTGATCTATTCTGGAAAACGTTTTATGTACTTTGGAGAAGAAGGTATAATGTGCTTTTTTTGGTTGCATTAGCCTGTAAGTATCTATGAGGTTGAGTTGTTGTATTGTGTAGTTTAATTCGTCATTATCTTTGTTGAGGTTTGTTTTTGGTTTTGGTTTTTTTGTTTTTGTTTTTGTTTTTTTGTAAGTCTATCTTTTCTACATCACTTTTTGGGGGTGACATCTTGCTTTGGGTTTGTTTGGGGAGTGAGGTAGCCTGCTTTTTTCAGGAAATTGCTGTGGTAGAGTTTTTCCTGCCTGAGGTGAAAGCTGGTTCTTGATCTGATGTCACTGCTCCAGAAGAAGGTTGGGTGGTTGCACGTGCAGACACACATGAGGGCAGAGGGGGAGACATGCACACAGTCACATGTGGGGGTGGGGGGGTTTGTGAGGGGAATCTGAATGACCAAAGAGAAAGCCTGTTGTTCTCTTCTGAAAGTGTCTTTTCACCTCTGTTGAGGTATCCAGGGCCTCCCTTTTTCCTGAGTTAAGGGAATCCCACATGGTCAAGCCAGACAACAGGTTTTTTCTCCAAAGTACCTGAATGACCAAGGAGGAAGCCTTTTGTTCCCTTCTGGAAGTGGCTCCTCATCTCCATCAAGATGCCCAGGACATATTTATTGTCTGAGTTAAGTGGTCCCACGTGGTCAAGCCAGACAACAGTTTTTCCCCCAATGTACCTCACTCAAATTCCTCCTGTCCTGCTTGTTCCTGGTGGGTGGGTCCTAACACAACTCACTGTTCCCCACTGAGGCTCACTGCTCCCATGGCTCTCAAACTATTTTAACCATAGTTCTCACTCAAATTCCATCTGTCCTGCTTGCTCTGTGCCCATCACTCTGTTTTTCTTTTCTTTTTGTTTTGTTTTTTTAAACAAAACACCAAAAACACAACTTGCATCTGGGCACCTGCATGCATCTCAGCACTTATGTGCATTCCCCCCCCTTTTCTTTCCTCCACTAGTGGCAAGAAGCTGCATGGCCAACTGACTGGAAGAGATCTATATTTGTTCCTATACCAAAGAAAGGTGACCCAATGAGTGTGGAAACTATAGAACAATATCATTGATTTCACATGCAACCAAGATTCTGCTGAAGATTATCCAAAAACGACTGGCACAGCACATCAGCAGAGAACTTCCAGAAGTCCAGGCTGGGTCTAGAAGGGGTCATGGAACTAAGGACATTGTAGCTAATGTCAGATGGATATTGGCTGAAAGCAGGGAGTGCCAGAGGAATGTCTATCTGTGCTTCATTGATTATGCAAAGGTGTTGACTGTGTGGACCATAACAAACTTTGGTTGACTCTGAGAAGAATGGGAATCCCAGAACACTTGATCGTGCTGATGTGAAACTTACACTTGGACCAAGAGGCAGTCCTCAGAACAGAGCAGGGAAACACTGCATGGTTCAAAATTGGGAAGGGCATACGCCAGCGATGTGTCCTATCTCCAAACCTTTTCAACCTGTATGCAGAACAGATCATCCGGGAGGCTGGGCTCTATGAGGAGAAATGCGGCATCAGGAATGGTGGTAGGTCTATCAACAATCTGCATTATGCAGATGACACAACCCTGCTTTCTGAAACTGAAGAGGACCTGAAGCACTTGCTGCAGAGGGTCAAAGACTGCAGCCTCTAATATGGATTGAGGCTCCATGTCAAGAAGACAAAGATTCTCACCGCTGGACCAATTGGCAGCCTCAGGATGGATAGTGAAGTGATTGAGATTGTTCACAGCTTTAGTCTGCTTGGCTCCACAATAAACACTCTTGGCACCAGCAGCCAGGAAATGAAAAGACTTATTATTATGGGAAAGTCTGCTGTTAGGGACCTCTCTAAAGTACTCAAGAGCAACGGTGTGTCTCTGGAGACTAAGGTACATCTGGTACAGGCCATGGTCTTTACAATCACTTGTTATGTGTTAGAGAGCTGGACAATGATCAGGGAAGACAGAAGGAGAATTAATGCTTTTGAGTTTTGGTGTTGGAGAAGAGTGCTGAGGGTGCCATGGACTGCTAAGAAAACAAACAGATTCATCCTGGAAAGGGTTAAACCTGGCTGCTCCTTGGAGGCAAGGATTCTGAGGCTTCGTCTGACATACTTTGGTCATGTTGTAAGGAGGGACCGGTCCTTGGAGAGGGACATCATGCTTGGGAGGGTGGAGGGCAGGCGCAGGAGGGGAAGGCCCTCTGAAAGATGGATTGATTAGGTGACTGGGGCAATCGGGATGAGTGTGTCGAAGACAGTGAGATTGGCACAGGACAGAGCAGAGTTTAGAACTGTTGTACATAGGGTCTCTATGAGTTGCAAGCAACTCGACGGCACATAACAACAATAACAACAACAATAACAACAACAACAACATGCTATCCCTCCACCCTTCCAAGCATGATGACTGGTCCCACCTGGCCACATGCCCAAAGTATATAAGACAGAACTTCAATATCCTAGCCTCCAAGGAGAAACTTGGTTTTACCCTCTCCAAGACACACTTGTGTATTTTCTTGGCACTCAATGGTATATTCAAGACTGTTTTCCAATTCTGCCACAACTCAAAGACATATTTTTTTTCCTCTCTGTCATCCTTAGTCGTTGCTCAGCTCTCTAACACATAGCAAGAAATTGAGAAGGCAATGACATGGATTACGTGCACTTTAGTCTCTAGACTGACATCATTGCTTCTCAGTACTCTGTAGAGGCCCCTGATAGCAGATTTTCCCAGTACAATTTATCTTTTGATTTCCTGACTACTGCTGCCAAGAGTGTTTGATTGTGGAGCCAAGCAAGATATATTTGTTAGCAACCTATCATGGTGCTGCCAATTGGCACAGTGGTGAGAATCTTTGTCTTGTTCATGTTGAGCTTCAAACCATCCATATTGAATACTATAGTCCAAGATCATCTGCAGCAAGCACTTCAGGTCATTTTCAGTTTCAGAAAGCAAGACCATATATATTCTGTTCTAGGAGTAGAATACACACACACACACACACACACACACACACACACACACACACACATCTGTCTGTCTCATCTAGCAAACTATGATCCTGCCAATGGTTAAGTGCCAAAAAACAGTGTCTCACAAAGAAATGGTTATACACTAAACAACTCATCTTTGATCTTCAGTTATTAGACAGTATTTTTTTCTGTTCCACTCAGGATAGACAGGGAGTCTTACTTTCTAATTTTTTTCCACCCTTAATGTCAAACTCAGATGTAAAAGAAACACTCAGTGTAAGCGTGATACTTGAATGAATGAGCTGTTCTTGTTATATTAAATCACTCTACTCATATTGAATTTCAATGGTTTAGAATGTCTGCCAGCTCTCTAAAACTTAGGGGTTCCAGAGAATGTTGATATCTCACTTCTTTGCCAGCTAACATGTTCTCTGTCTCTACAGTCTTAGTGCTTTTGAATGAACATTTCATATTGCCGGTAAGGATGACATAGGACAGATCTATTTTTTCATAGGACTGCTATAAGCTGTATTCTATTTGATGGCACTAGCAACAACATGATTAAGACCCCTTGATTATCTGAGTGCTCTGATTTCATTCTGCACTGAGTAACATATTTCTTTGCAGGACAGTCTCAAGTCTCCTTCTTTAGGTAACCAGAACATAGATTTAGAGGGATAAAAATGTATCAAGATAGTGGATAGATGGGCAACATGAAGAGAAAAGCAAGGAACAGGCAGGATTTGATAAGACTTTGTAATGAAAGACATTGATCAGTTGTAATTAGTGTTATAAAACTGTATATGAATGATTGGCTGAAAACTATTTTTTAAAAAAAATAATGCTTTCTAAGGGCAGAAAGGAAGGAGAATGGGATAATTTACTGTTAATAAGTAAACAGTGAATTTCTCTTTATGGTAGTGGAAAATTTGGTAATGGATATTAGTGATGGTTGTACAATATGAATGTTATAATTGGTGCCAGTGAATTATACTTATTAAAATAGTTTCATTTAAAAATGGTGTGTTGTCTGTGTTTTTACATCTGTAAAAAATAAATGATGGTTATACAGGTTATGTTATGTCCAAACTTTTATCACAAGAAACTGTATTTCAGCAAACACATGGATTCACTGTATAACTCCATGATTTGCAATACCATTAGTCCCCCCTGTGTTCAATTTTCTTGCTCCTCTATGTTCCTCGGGTCCAGTGACTTGGTGTAAGGTCTCCCGGACACTCAGACCCATCTGAGGGAGAGGACTCACCTGACAGTAGTTATGCAGGCCAGTTTTGCTGAAACTGGTTAATATTGTAGACTATAAATTGCAATGTAGCTGGAAAAGCAGTTTTCCCAACAGGAGAGCTAGCACTGAGTTATCATAACATTATATAAGCCTCTAGTAGGTCATGACTTTTATCATGGCCTAGTCCTCTTTCCTTAATATATTTAATACTTCAACACAAAAGAAACCGTTAAATATTGGTTAGGAAAGATATTTTTAATGATAAATCTTTGACACCTCAGAGACCATGCCTTGGCTTTTCTAGCCATCACTCTCACACTTGAATAGTCAAGCTTTCCCTTATAATTGCAATAAGAACTAAATGAATGAATGAATGAATGAATGAATGAATGAATGCATTCCTCAAGCCTTAATCTCTGCCCTTTTAGATAGCCAATTTGTAACTAGCCAGTCATCAGAGTGAGGAAACACTACATGGTTTAAAAATCTTGAAAGGTGTACACTATGGAAGTATCCTATCTCCATATTTTTTCATTCTGTGTGTGGAGCATATCATCCAGGAGGCTGACCTCTCAGAAGAGAAATATACCATCAGGATTGGAAGAAGTCTCATCAACAAGCTGCGTTATACAGATGACACAACTTTGCTTTCTGAAACTGAGTAGGACTTGAGAAATTTGCTGCAGAAGGTCAAGAACTGCAGCCTTCAATAAACATTGAAACTCAACATCAAGAAAACAAAGATTCTTACCACTGGGCTGATTTGCAGCATCATGATAGATGGTAAAGAGATTGAGATTATTTATAGCTTCAGTTTGCTTGGCTTCACAATCAACATTCTAGGTCCCAACATCCAGAAAATGAAAAGATTAATTGCACTGAGAAAATCTGCTGTCAGGGACCTCTCCATAGCACTGAAGAGCAACAGTGTCAGTCTAGAGACTAATGTGCACCTGATTTAGGACATGGTCTTCACTATCACTTGCTATGCATAAGAGAGCTGGATGATAACTAAGGATAATAGAAGAATTGATGCCTTTGAATTGTGGTGCTGGAGAAGAGTTTTGAAATACCATGGATTGCTAAAGCAAACATGTTTTTCATGAAGAGGGTAAAACCAAACTTCTCCTTGGAGGAAGCGATTTTGAAGCTTCTTCTGACATACTTTAGGCATGTTGTAAGGAGTGAATAAGCCTTGGAGAGAGACATCATGAGTGGGAGGAGGGACAATGCAAGAGAGGAGGACCCTCAATGAGATGGATTGATTCAGTGACTGGAGTAAAGAGGTAAGTGTATCAGAGAAAATGAGTTTGGCTCAAGATAGAAGAGTTCAGAGTTGTTGCACATAGTGTCAATGTGAGTCACAAGTGACTGAATGGCACATAAGAACAACAACAATCAAACCAATACTCTGACGAAACAAGCATGTTCCTTTCTCTGAAGTATCTTCCGTTCTAATTAGAACATTTAGTATCTGCATTCATAAGCCAAGAATAATCAAGAACACACCATTAAGTTGCAGCAATCAACACCAACTCACAACATGAAATATCTTCATCTGCTTGAGCTCTGGTCAACTCTTCTGCAATCATCACTTTCTAGGCCCAGATGAGCAACAGATTCAAACTCATAAGTCTATACTTTTTTTCTTGTGTTACAGATCAACTAGTTTCTTTACTAAATCTTAGTCCTTAAATGTAAGCAAGTCAACAAGACTTGGCTCCTCATTACTCCCTGCTCCTAAAGCCAGAAACCCTTTTGGGCTTATCCATATATCTGTGCATGCTATGCCAACAATGATAATGTAACATGTCCAAATTCTGTTTGTCTCTTCCTTCCATCAAAAGTGCGAGGTGAATCTACAAATCTAACCAAATACTACTCTTCTCAGAGTACTGGGTAGGCTTAATCTTCTCCCAGGCTGAAACCTATGTCCTCTAGTTCTACTGCTTTCAACCCAAGGCTTTATATAGAGAAAATGCTCTCCTTTTAGTATATCCAGTCAACACTAGTAGGCTTTCATGTTTCCTCTAAATGCAACATATCCCATCATTGTAACATACAGTATTCATTTTTACATGAATACAGATATCTTAACGTTACAACATAGAAGACACATCACTATCTACCAAGTATATCCAAACATATACATAAAATTTAACATATTTAATCTTCAACTATTTAATCTATCTTGGCTTTGCTTTTCTGGTCTCTGACATTTAGTTGGAGAATTATTCCTTGTTCTGAGTCTCTCCCAAGGTATTAACATAATGTTAGATTTCCCTCACTTCATGACCCATTTATTTATTACCTTTGGTTATTATTTCTCCTTCATTCAATTTGTTGTTGATTTTTAACCAAATATTTTCAACTTGAGAAGGAACATCAAGGTTTTAGCAAGATAGAGATTTTTAGATGATTATTCATGAATGGGATGAATATAGTGAGCATTGAGCTGAGAAACTGATTCTAAGGCGGTATTACAGGAGGTTGAGTAGACCAATGAAGGCTCCCTCTGATCCCTTAACATTAAGAAGGCCTAAAAAAGTCCATTCTACCCATCCTAAGCATGAAGTAGTTAATGATGGAAGCCCCATTCAGAATCACTTGAAGCAGAAGATTAGCTAGTTGAACAAAATATTGATTGACAAGAGGGCCATGGCCTTCAGGACCAACCTTCAGCAAAGGACCTGAGGCCATATGCGCATGCATGGGCAAAATGGCCTTGAAATGGAGAAGAAATCTTAAGACTTCTGGACAGAGGAGCCCAATGTACTATAATCCCCAAACCTTTTGATAAAATCTTGAAGGGACCTAAGTTTGTATTAAGAGAATATGAAAATGCAGCAATTAATGAGACTAAAGTGAAAGCCTGGATGAGAACTGGAAAACATAAACAAATATTTTATGGGATAGTTACATCTACTTTACCTGAATGTATTATTGGCAAGAAGGCTGGAGATAGAAATTTAGAATTTTGTATAATTAATAATTTATTCACTGCAGATGCCTTTTATTAGAAACACAAATGGTGACTACACACATGGAATTCACCTGATGGTCTTCACAGGAATCAGATTGATTACATTTGTGGAAAAATTCATTGAAGAAGCTCAATATTAGCTGTGAAAACTAAGCCAGGTGCTGATTATTGAACAGACCATCAACTATTAATATGTAAGTTCACATTGAAGCTACAGAAAGTTAAATCAAATTCACGAGAACCAAAACTTCACTTTAGGTCTATCCCTCCTGAATTTAAAGACCATCTCAGTAGTAAGTTTAAGGCCTTGAACACTAATAAATGAAGACCAGATAACCTGTGAGAGAATTTAAAAAATATCATCCAAAATCACTGGCAATAAGAGTGATGCAAATCAAAACCACAATGGGTAATGATCTCATTCCAGTAACAGTGGCAAAGTTTAACAGGGCAGAAATTAACAAACGTTGTAGAGAATGTGGCAAGAAAGGATCTCTTATACATTGTTGGTGAGAGTTAAAAATGATAAAACTATTCTGGAAGGTAGTTTTTTTCCTTCCTCAAAAAACTGAACATAGAAATTACATATGACCCAGCTATTCCACTACTTGGAATATATCTTGAGAAGATGAGAACTGAGGTACAAACGTAGACTTGTACACCAATGTTCAAAACAGTATTATTCACCATTGCAAGAACATGGAAACAGCCCAGATGTCCAACCACAAATAAAGGGATTGAGAAATTATGGTACATTCATGCAATGGAATACTACACAGCCTGCATGAGCAATGATTTTATATTTACTACCTAACTTGGGAGGGACTGGAGAGCGTCATGCTTCATGAACTAACTCAGTTCCATGAGGACAAATATTGTATAAAATCATTATCGTAGAACCAGTATAAGGATCCAAGTTGTGGGGGGAGGGTGGAAGCAGAGGGATGAGGATATTCGGGGGTGGTGGAGAGATTAATCATGGGGTTGTACAATTTGATGGGTGAGGGTTGTGAAGGAAATTGGAAGAATCTGTTCTGGAAAATGATGTAGTTGAATTTTGTAAATTTTTTAAAAAGTAACATATATCCCGTTTTAAAGAGGAAAGGGCAAGAAAAACATTCTGAGAATGCTTGTCTGAAGATGAAACCTTAGCTTTATTTGTTAAGATAGTGACAGTGAATATGTGTGTAGAAACTAGAGATAGTGCACGCATTTGAAAAAGGGAAAATAAAATTTGCTTCAATAAAAAGAAAAGAGCACAAAAGGTCATTACAAAGAAAGCAGAGGAAGAAAAGACCAAGATGGGTGTCACAAAAGACTCTGAGATGCCTAAGTAAACAGAAGAAAGGAGGAAGTTAAGGAGCTGAAAAGATTTGAAAGGAGGAAGACAAAGCAAAGAATTATAAGGAAATGTGCAGAGATCTAGAGTTAGAAAATCAAAAGGGATTGAACTTGCTTGACATTTCTTAAACTCAAGGAATTAAGGAACAAATTTAAGCCTCTAATTGCAATAGTTAAGGATGCTATGAGCAGAATATTGTATGACCCAGGAAGCATCAAAAGATGATGAAAGGAATATACAGAGAATTGGCTGACATAGAAGAATTTAATAAAACAACGCATGACCATGAACCAATGGTAACGAAGGAGGAAGTTCAAACTGCTCTAAAGGGATCTGCAAAATCAAGTCTCCAAGACTTGATGGTATAACAATTGACGTATTTAAAAAGCAAATGCTGCCATGAATATGTTTACCAGCATATACCAAGAAATCTGAAGGACAACTAACTTGCAAACTGTCTGGAAGAGGTCCATATTTATTACCACTTTTTTTTAAAAAAAGGTTATCTGATAGAGTATGGAAATTATTGAACAATATCACTAACATTACATGCAAGCAAGATCCTGCTAAAGATTATCCAAAACCTGCTAGAAGAATACATCAACAGAGTACTTTCAGAAGTGCAAGCTAGATTTAGAAAAGGCCAGTGGCACTAGAGACATCATAGCCAATGTTAGGTGGATCTTGGCTGAAAGCAGAGAGTATCAGAGGAATGCCTGTGTTCCGTTGCTTATTGAAAAGCAGTTGAATCTGTGGATCACAACAAATTGTACTTTGAGAAGAATGGGAATCCTTGCTGTTTTTTATTTGTTTTCTATTCTGTATGGGATTCTCTCATCTTCTTGGATGGATGTACATTTATTCTTTTATTCTTCATTATACTTGGAAAGTTTTCTTTCACAACTTTATCAGTGCCTATACTTACTTCTTCCTGTTCTGGGATTCCAGTTATGCACATGCTATTCCTAATCGTGTCCCACACTATTCTTACACATTCTTTATTTTCTTTCCTTTTCAATTCTGCTTTTTTTTTTCTTACAGATTCGTGCTTTGAACTTTATCTTCTATCTCACTAACGCTGTGTCTATCTCTTCAGTTCTGCTCATCTGTCCTTTCAACATGTTGATAGCTTCTGAGACACTGGTCCTCATATTTCAGATTTATCTGGAATAGTTTCTGGGTTTTCTGGGGTTTCTAATGCCTAATTTGTTTTGTCTGCATCATCTTGTCTTGTTTTTATAAGTTCCTCTTGGCTTTTGCTTGTAGAGTCCTATAATTCTTTGAGTTGGTCTTTTACGCATTGAAAATGTTCAATCATTGTTCTTTTGAGTTTTGTGTCATAAAGTTCTATCAGACTTTCCAAGTTCAGGAAATCCATTAACTCTGTGTTTTGATCAACTGTTTTTGGTAACATCTTGCTTTGGTTTTATGTAGACTGCTTCTTCTTTGTCATTGCTGTGATAGAGTTTTCTTGCCTGGGGCCCTAGTAGGTCTGACCTTGGTGTGGAAACTCAATGCTCCAGACAGGGTAAAGGCAGACCACATTGCCTAAATTTCTCTCTGGTGGCTGGACTTATTTGAAGATCTGCTTCAGTTGGGAAGCGCACCATTCCAGTAGGGAGGGGGAGAGCAACGCCTCCTGCCTGTGATTCTTCCTCTCTGGTCCTGTGGTCAAGTTTGCTGGATCTGGATAATCAACTGCTCCTGTTCCTTTCTTTCTGTTCTAACACTTCTGTGAAGTAAATGACTTGTTGATCTCTCTCCTGAAGTCTATTGTCCTCCTTGGTCTCTGGAGTGGTGCAGCCAGATTCCCCAACTGACTTCACTTCCCTCTCTCTGGGAGTTCAGAAGGCATGACATTGTCTCTGACCTTCAGCTCCAGGACTGCAGAATAACTGCTGATTGCTGGATCCTTCAGCTAGGGTGTATAGCTGGCACAGCAGGATAATATTCCAGGCAAGAGTCTTGGTTGGATTCTGAATGTTAGTGTTCCCCCTTTGGCTCAAATGAGAAGGCTGAAGATGGCAAAGTGGAGCCAAGGATGAAGGGGTAGTTCTGCATCTTCTGGCTTTGGGCAAGGCTGGACTGGGCCAGGGAGTGGGTAGGGGTAGGGAGAGGAGCTGTGGAAGTGGGGAGACGTGTCAGGAGCTGAAGATGGCTTCACTTGTTCAAAATGGTGAAGAGGAGCCAGGAGACGAAGGGGGTAGTTCCTCATACTTTTTCAATGATATGTGGAACAGATTATTTGGGAGGCTGGGCTTTATAAGGAGGAATGTGGCATCAGGAAGAAAACTCATCAATAACCTTTGTTGTGCAGATGACACAACTTTGTGAAAATTGAAGAGGACTTTAAGTGTTTGTTGTGGAAGGTCAAAGACTGCAGTCTTTAACATGAATAAAAGCTCAATATCAAGAAACAAAGTTTCTCACCACCAGATCAATTGGCAGCACCATGGTAGATGGAGAAGAGATTGAGATAGTTAACAATTTCAGCTTTCTCAGCTCCACAATCAACACTCTTGGAACTAGCAGTCAGGAAATCAAGAAAAAAATTGCATTAGGTAAATGTGTCTTCAGAGACCTCTCTAGAGTGCTGAAAAGAAAGGATGCCTGTCTAAAGTGCACCCTGACCCAGGGCATGGTCTCAACAATTACTTGTTATGCATCAGAAATCCAGACAGACTAAGGATAACAGAAGACGAATTGATACCTTTGAGTTGTGGTTCTGGAGAAAAATATTGAACATATCATGGACAGCCAAGAGAACAAACAGGTCTGCCTTGGAGATAGTAAAATCAGGTTGCTCCATACTTTAGGTATGTTGCCAGGATGACCCAGTCCTTGGAGAAAGGCATCATACTTGGAAGAGTGGAGAATGAGGGTTGGTGAGGAAGACCCTGGATGAGATGGATTAACACAGTGATTGTGGTAATGGGGTCAGGTGTATCTGAAATGATGAGGCTGGCTCAGAATAGGGGACAATTCAGAGCCATTGTTCACATAGTCACTATGAGTTTAGTCAACTTGATAACACATAGCAATAACAACAGTCATGATAAAAATGAGAATACTGGTTGTCTGAGGAGTGATTAATGAGATTGTCTGGGAAGGATCACAGGGAACTTTCTAAGTTGGTGTAAATATTTTACATCTTATTGTGCTATTGGTCAATGACTATATGTGTGTGTGTGAACATTCATTAAGTTGTACATATAATTTTATGAAAAATTATAGCTCAGTTAAAACAATAGCAGCCATACCAAACTATAAAAATTAAATTTCAAATTACTTAAAGATATCTTAAAATTAACATTTTTTTATCTTTTAGAGGCATCTAGAAAGATATGATATAAAAATATCTGGCTCTGAGTCATCACACCCAATGTATGTCCAAGGGTATAAAAGGTTAAAAAAAATCACCTTATAAGATAGATTCAGCAATAGCAGAAGTTAGCTACATTATGTGTTGCTTCTCCTTGTTCTTCAGTATAACAGCTTTTGTCCTTCTTCACAATGAGTCACAACTCCCTGCCTGGTTTATTTCTATTTTCTCCTGAACCTGCTTGTTATTCATTTAACCTCCATCCTGTTGTCTTACTGAGTATCACCAGGCTGTGCATAATTTTAAGAATCATACCTCCTAGAATTGCACTTAGTAGACAAAAGCCTAATTCTCCTCAGTTCTTACAAGGCTTGTATCTGTTCTGCTAGCATATGCCTGGGGAAAAGAACATTTATCTAAGATGAAGGCATTTGTAACAAGGGACTTGTATAAAGCTTGTTGTGATGCCTAAGTCAGATGTGATTTGAGGAAATGGGAGGTGCTAGGGGAAAGTAGGAGAGCTAAGCCCAACACAAATTTATTACTGAATAACTCAATGTCATTAAGTATATTCTGATACATATAGAACTTGTAAAAGAGTTGGATTTCCTCTTAGGATTTCTTTTATGGAAACCAACTGACACAACTTTCTTCTGGAGAGTTTCAAACTCTCTTCAAACTTTCTTCTGGGATGTTTCAAACAGCCAATATTTCAGTAAGTAGTTGAGTGCTGAACCACATTATCTTAAAAATCCTCTCTAGCATTTGCTGTGGTTCTTAAGTGCTGTTGAATCAATAACAATTATTAGTGACCCTATCAATAAGATTGGAACTTTACCCTATCCACCATCATCTTCAAGATGACCGTCATGCTCAAGCTCATTGCCACAGTCATTGTGTCACTACATCTCACTGAAGGTCTTCCTCACTCTCACTGACCCTCTAACTTTCTCAGCATAATATCTCTTTCCAGGACTGTCCCCTCTTGGCAACATGCCCAAAGTATGTGAGATGAAATTTCCTGATCCTTGCCCCTTAGGAGCACTCTGGTTGCACTTTCTTCAAGACAGACTTGTTTGTTCTTTTGGAAATCTGTCAGATATTCAATAGTCTTCTTCAATGCCATGACTCAAAGACATTGATTCTTCCTGTGTTATCCTTATTAAATGTCCAATTTTTCACATGCATAGGAAAGTATTGAACATACCATACATAGCTTGCATCAGGCACACCTTACTCTTTAAACTGACATTCTTGCTTTTTAGCGTTGTAAAAAGGTTCTTGAAACATCTTTTGATTTATTGACTGCTGCTATCAGCACCGGAAAACTACACAACAGGAAAGAATTAGTTGAAACTCTAGTTTGGCAGTTTATTCTCTACTGTTTTTTTCTGGTAAATTATTTAATGTCTCTAAGCCTCTGAAAGGAAAATCAGTTTTGTGAGGCCAAATAAACTCTTACATCTTGCCAGCTCATTTCCTTTTGCTAAAATCAGTCTTATATGACACCTGCTGTGGTGGCCTTGGAGCCACCTGTGTTCACCAAAGCCATAAAAGTCCTTGCCTCCCAGTATGCTATCACACGTGGAGAAATGTACTGATCGAGTAGCTGGCAGCTACTCATCAGGTTAGTAAGGCCCATAATGAACGCATTTATTGTAGTCTTGATGTTACCCACCTCATTCTTCAGTCTCACACTTCTACCAGATTTGAAGTTAAACGTAGAGTTACTTATCTATGCCACTGCCTCCTCAGTTTCCACATCTGTCAAATCTAGCAAACAGCCGAAGACTGTCATATAAATCCCTAATGTAAGCAATGGTGTCTCTCTGGAGACTAAGGTGCGTCTGATATAGGTTATGGTCTTTGCAATCACTTGTTATACTTCAGAGAGTTGGACAATGACTAGGGAGGATAGAAGGAGAATTGATGCCTTTGAGCTGTTGTGCCGCAGAAGAGTATTGAATGTACCATGGACTGCTAAGAAAACAAACAGATTCATCCTTGAGAGGGTTAAATCAGGATGCTCCTAGGAGGCAAGGATTCTAGGGTTTCATCTTTCATACTTTGGACATGTTGTAAGGGAGGGACTGGTACTTGGAGAGGGACATCATGCTTGGCAGCACAGGAGAGGAAGGCCCTCTATGAAGTGGATTGATTCAGTGACTGGGGTAATTGGGATGGGTGTGTCAGAGATGGTGCGATTGGCACAGGACAGAACAGAGTTTAGGGCTGTTGTACATAGGGTCGCTATGAGTTGCAAGCGACTCAACGACACATAACAACAACAACATAAACATAAAACAGAATTTTTGTTACTGGCACAGAATAAGTGCTCATAATTTTATTCTACTACTAATTCATTCAATAATGTATGTTCAGTACCTACTACGATCTAAAAATTTTTCTTATGACGAAGCAGTAAATATAACAAAGTTCTTGTCATGCTGTAATGTACACTCCTTAGAAAGAAGCATACAATAAGCAAATTAATAAGTATTGCCTAGTGGTAAGAAGCTGAACTGCAACCCCAAAAACATGTGGTTCAAAGACAAGTAACTGCTCCACAGGAGAAGAATGGGCAATCTCTTCCTGTGTGATTTACTACTTCTGAAAATCTATTGAAAGGTCAGCTGTAGGTATGTTATGACTTGATGACAAAACAACAAGAAAACAATATAACTGATAAGAGAGTTAAAGGAAATGAGCAGAATAGGGGTATAAATGGAACAAAGGACTTCTTCAAATTATTCATCTCTAGAGGCTACAGAGTAACAGTCTTTAGAGGTACTAAAGAATACAAGAATGTATATTTGTGTTTTATGGACTATGTAAAGTCAAGTTTGTATGTGTGGATCATAACAAATTATGGTGCACTCTGAGAACAACGGGAATCCCAGAACACTGAATTGTGCTCGTGTAGAATCTATACTTAGACCAAGAGGCTGTTGTGCAAACAGAACAAAAGAACACTGCTTGGTTTAAGATCAGGAAGGGTGTGCGTCAGGGTTGTATCCTTTTTCCTTACTTATTGAATCTGTATGATGAGCAAATCATCCATGAAGACAGACTCTATGAAAAGGAACATGACATCAAGATTGGAGGAAGACTTATCAACAACTTGCATTATATTCATAACTTTGCTTGCTGAAAGTGAGGAGAATACAAAACGCCTGCTGCAGAATTACAGACTTCAATAAGAATTATATCTCAACGTCAAAAAGACAAAGAGTCAACATTATGATAGATGGAGAAAAGATTGCAGCTCTTATTGATGTTATCTTGCTTGGATCAACAATCAACATCCTTGATACCAACAGTTAAGAGATCAGAGATGCATTGCACTGGGCAAATTTGCAGGGAAGGGCCTATCCAAAATACTGAAGAGCAATGATATCAGTTTGAAGACTAAGGTGCACCTGATTCAGGCCATGGTTTTCTCAATCACTTGCTAGGCATCAGTGGATGGACAACGAATAAGGATGACAGAAGAAGAAGCAATGCCTTTGAGTTGTGGTGCTGGAGAAGAATATCCAAAGGACTACAAAAACAAATAAACAAACAAACAAACAGATATGTCCTGGAATGAAAGCAGCCAGAGTGTTCCTTGAAGGCATGGATAATCAAGCTTTGTCTTTCATATTTGGACATGTAGCTATGTAAATTTATTCATTGATAAGGGCCATGGTGCTTGGAAATATGGAGAGTCATTGAAGGAGAGGAAAACTTCCAATGAATTGGACAGAAACTATGACTTCAGCAATGGGCTCTAGTGTCTCAGAAATGATGAGGATTGTACAGGATAGGACAAGTTTCAGAATAGCTTTTCATGGGGTTGCTAGGAGTAATAACTCAAGTCTATGGCACCTCACAATCAAAGAGGCTACAATTGAGTATATACTTGATTTATATGTAAGAGCAAGTTACAGATAATCTGTGTCTACAGCCATCCCTTTGTTAAAGAATTAAAAAAAAACCACACACAAAAACCCCAAAACCTCAAACCCACAAATAAATAAAGAGACAAATCAGATATGAGTCATGGAGGTCTGGTAACCTAGTGATCTTAATCAGATGGAATTAGACTGAGAAAGTCACAAAATGTGGTTTAGATCCAAGTATTACCTGCTTTAAGAAATGAAACATGTGAACCATAGTTTTAAGTTGCAGTCTTCCCCAGTTTACTAATAGAGGAAAAATTTTCTCTGCGCACATATAAGAGGGCAGAAGAATGTATTGAAAGCAGTGAAACAGTGCTGTTGTTTTAATGTGTATTCGAGTGTATTATGACCCATAGTGACCTATGGAAAATGGCTGTGTACCATGCCTAATTCTGAGATAACCTCATTGTCTCTGATACATCTGATTTCATTGCCATAGTCACTGTGTCAACCCATCTCATCCAGGTCTTCCTCCTCTCCTGCATTGATCCTCTACTTTTCCAAGCATGATGTTCTTCCCCAAGGACTGGTCCCTCCTGACAACATGCTCAAAGAATGAGAGGTGAAGTTTTGAAATCCTTGTTTCTAAGGAGCAACTTTGTGTCACTCTCTCCAGGACAGACAGACTGTCCTCCCGACATAGCATTTTATGTTATTCTTCTCCATCACAACTCAAAGGCAACAATTCTTCTTAGTCATCCTTATTGTCCAGCTCTCAGATGCATAGAAAGGGACTGAAAGACCATGGCTTCAATCAGGTATGTCTTATTCTCTAGACTGACACCATTGTTCTTTAGCACTCTGGACAGGTCCTGGGCAGCAAATTTTCCTGATGCAAATTGTCTTTTGATTGTGGGTCTAAGCAAGATGAAATGTTTAACAATATCAGCTTTTTCTATCTATTTATTGAGGCTGGCTGTTGGCCCAGGGATGAGAATTTTTGTTTTCTTGATGTTGAGAGGCTATCGCAACTGAAAACCACAGTTGTTTATCACCTGCAGCAAACACTTCAAGTCCCTTTCTGTTTCAGTGGACAAGATAGTGTCATTGGCATAATGCTGGTTTTTGGTGAATCTTCCTCCAAACCTGATGCCACGTTCTTCTTCTGAGGCTCAAGACATAATATTAGGGGTTAGTTAGAGGCCTCAATTCATGACCCCTCATCAGAGAAGACTGACGTGCCTGTAGTAGACCAAGGCCAGATTACCTTCAGGTCTGGATGTGAGAATCCTTGTCATTATACTTATATGTTTGCTATTCCTTAGAGTTTGCTTTTACAGGTATAATTTTTCTGTCAGTTTTTGTATTGGGGAAGTGTCTTTGCATTTTGCTGCTTTTAATAGCTTAGATACTTATATGATTTTTTTCTGACATCTGCTCTTTTGGGTATAGTACTTGTCTGTCAGATGCTGTACTACAAAATGGGACTCTCAGATTAAGATAGACTAAAAAGATGAGTTGGCTACCCACTTTTAATATAACAGCACTTGAAAAGTGCTATCAGCAACAGAGTAAAGTGAATAAATGTAATGGCTGTGAATGCTTTTATATGCAACATGAGACTATTATACAGAAGTAGTTATGGACTTGTCACTACTACTGATTTGTCTTATGCTGTTTTGAAACTTTTTGTTCAAAATTCTAATATAACTAAAGTAGCAGTAAAACGTAAATTTAAAATAATAATATAAAAATATTGAAGGCTGATGTTTCATTTGACAGGGTATAATGGGAACTCTTTGGTGGTGGTGGTGGTGGTGGATGTATGGTATGCCTGGGATGAGAACTGTCTTGGGGAGAAGAGCTACAAAGAGATGAAGCTTACAAGGACAGTGAATGAGATTGGTTTTTAGGTTTCAGGAATATTGTGCTAAGTGAATTTCTCCGTGAACTTTGGTTTATGTGCATGCGTTTCAGGAAGAAAAAGAATTATTCTCTCTCTCTCTGTCTCTCTCTCTCTCTCTGTGTGTGTGTGTGTGCGCGCACTCAGCTACAATTGCTAACTGAAATAGTGGAGTTTTGATCTCAACCAGTCTCAGGAGCCCTAAGAATTACAACCTAGGAAATGCTATGGGATAATTAATCTCATATGGGGTTACTCTTAGTCAAATTTGACTTTATAATACATAATGACAGCAACCACAAGTACCAATATTATTTACTATTCTTTTGCCTTTAATGAATTTGAAGTGATTGAGCCAGATTTGACCCCATGTTGATCTGACTCATAAGCATGAATGATTTCCACTCTAACATGATCTTTTTTCCCTTAGTTAGCATGCATACCACACTTGTGTGGCAGAAACAGATTCACAGGGGCGGTAGCTGAGAAATCTAGCAGTATGCCCGTTACTTATAAAAGCTGGAATGCTAGGCACGCTTTTTGAGTATCTATTTCATCAGAGAGGTGTTCCAGAACATGAAGTTTGTTTTTATTAGTTTGGCGCATAGAAATCTCCAGAGAGTTTCCTCGACTCATTATCCTAAAATGTGTAACATCAACAGCTGAGCAGGTGGCAGCCATAGGCTCGTGTTCCCAAAGCACCGATGTCCAGAGGAGAGGAAAGCTGCCGTTCTGTGCCAGCTCACTCTTCTATTTTGGGCTCTGACACAATGGCAAGGCCACTTCCACACTGATTTCTTGCACATATGCTGTCCTCTTCCCATAAAACTTCCACTGTCCTTCTGTCTGGTTTTCTTTGACAATATTCCACACAGGGTTAGTCATTATACTTGTTGGTGGAGAGCCAGTCACTTTAATTGTCTTTTACCATTCTTTTAAATGACTCCCTTGTATTATGAGGCAATGCAAGTAAAACCTTCCCAAGGAAACAAAAGAAATATTCACAGAAAGAACGAAGACATGTCTTTACTTACTATCAGTTGGACGTGAAATATAACACTTGGCTATTACAGAACCCTCTCAATAGTAAAGCAATAAATCAACTACATTTACTTCCTGCCTCTTTAGAGCAAATAGATGAAATAGCATCTGATGGAGACATACAAAATTATGAGAAACTCCACACACCAAGAAATACACTGACTTTATGATATAAATTAAGTTCTACCTCAGAATTGGATACAAACTTGTCCCTCCCCATCTAAATGTGTTCATGATGCTCCATTGATCTAAATAGAGGTTTAAAGCTGTATTCAGTCAAAGTTATCCTTTCTTCAAAAGAAATTTTAATCCAAAATCCAAGAAGTCTAAATCTATAGGGAAGATGAAAAGTTAAAAGAGTTAATTACACTAATATCTGTAAGTATAACCTTATTTTGAAATAGGCCATTGCAGGTATAACTGGTAAATATGAATTCATTAGAATAAAGGCCTATCTATTTATAACAAATATTCTTGTAAGAGGAAAAGAGATGCAGAGAGAAATAAAGATGAAGGGCAGAGATTACAGTTATGCCTAGGGCCAACTGAGGCTACCAGAAGTCAACAGTAATTCTTAGTAAGAATCTTTGTAGAGAGCAAGACTTCACTGTTGTTGTTATGTACCGTCGAGTCACTGGAGACTCATAGCAACCCTATGTACAACAGCCCTAAACTCTGCTCTGTTGTGTGCCAATCTCCGACACACCTATCCCCATTATTCCAGTCACTGAATCAATCCGTCTCATTGAGAGTCTTCCGCTCCTTCGCTGTCCCTCCACCCTCCCAAGGATAACATCCCTCTCCAAGGACTGGTCCCTTCTTGCAACATGTCCAAAATATGTTAGCATCTGAATTTAGATAAAAGGCCTCTAGAACTAGAATAAATTCATTTCTGTTGTAATTGAGTTTTTGATACTTAAAAAAAGAAATGAAGGCATCTCTAGGAAACTAATACAGACATGCTGGGGCAGAAATGCAGAGAACATCACAAATGAGGGAGCAGAGTTAGATGTGATTTGACTTGCAATGGAGAGTCATCATTTATTCTTTTGCTCCCACAGCATCTATTCTTAACTAGAAGAGTGACAGGATGAAAGGAGTAAGTCGAGATCTTGAGGAAAGAAATACAAGATTCAAGTCACAGAATAAGAAAATTAGTCTGGCAATGTTATGCTGACGACAGAGAATAGCTAGAAGGCTCTTTTAATAATGAATGATCTCGCTCCCTTACCACCGAGGAGGAGATGCATGTGCTTACATTCCAGTCCAGAGGCTCCCACATCCTTTGCAGCTAATGTTGACACCAATTCTTGTGGCCTGTTTTTTACAGATGACAGTAACTGATGCTGGGTTTCCAACAAGCTCTTATGTTTGCAAACAAGTACATTTGAAGGAAAAAAAAAGATAGATAAAAACAGAATTCTTACTGTTTTACAACCTCAATGACAGTGACTTGATGAATCCTTTTAAAATTCTATCTTTACACTCGATTGAAATTGTGGCAGTTTTCTATTTAAAGTTGCTTTTAAAAAACTCAAAATTGTTAATGCACTAATTTGCGTGTATGCTTCCTGGAAGCTGTGCTGTAGCAGAGATCAAGTGGAGGTTTTAGGCAGTTTCAGTTGTTTATATTTGGTACCCTTTCTTTGACTTCAGACTTCAAACAACTTGAGAATTTTGTTTTTCTTAGTAATATCCCACAGTGTCCAGTCCATTGCTCTGCTTATAATGAATAGGAAGTGAATATTGTGCATCATGAAATCATAAGAAATATATTTTTGGCATATGCCTTAAGTCTTTACTAAAGTTCATCACTCTCTTACTTAATTGCCTGTCATTCATTCTATTTGAAGGCGGGACGGGAGCCATTTCTTGCTGCTTTCTTCAACTTCATGTCATCTGTGATGGATTAACATTACCCTGTCATGTCTTCTCACTAATTTTTTCCCTTCCTGTTTTGTTTTTGTGGCTCATCTGCTTCACTGCCATCTTAATTTGTGAAAGAAGGGGCTCCATTAAAGGAACAATGGAATCAACAAGTTTAATACTTGCATCTGCACACTCCTAAAGTGCTTTTCTCCAAGGTGGAATTTGCACACAGAAATTCACATTCATTAGGCTAAAGGCAGAGCATGTCACACCAGTTCCAGGTTTAATAGAGAGGTCAGAACCTTTTCTCTCTGTCATTTCAACTGAAGACATCATTATAGCCACAGTAAAATAAGAGAATGTCACAGAATGTCAGCCTAGTCATAGTGCAACTGTTCTTTTTTCATTAGTGACTCAGCTGGTTGCTATGGCAACCCAACTCAAGTATCAGGGATACCAGAGCTGATGCTTCTCCGCCTCTATTTTCAGTTAGAAGAAATTGTGCTCCCACCTCATGGGCTCCTGCCACGGTATTTATATCTGGGTCATGATAATAAGTCAGTTGGAAATATGTCTGTTGA
Organism: Elephantulus edwardii; assembly: GCF_000299155.1. Taxonomy (NCBI): domain Eukaryota; kingdom Metazoa; phylum Chordata; class Mammalia; order Macroscelidea; family Macroscelididae; genus Elephantulus; species Elephantulus edwardii. Next base: position 17,188,696 of record NW_006399793.1, on the reverse strand, counting down.
AATTCTAGCCAGGAATACAGCTTTCCCACTAAAAGAGAGTGTTGACTATGGAACTTCTAAGTTTGATTTAAGCACTAATTTCCTGTGGGAGGGTGGGTATTTCCTTTTGCCCCGTTTCTTGGGGAGATCCTAAATCTCTCACGTTCTGTACTGCATATTTTCTAGTTTGGCGCAATGGCTAATCCCAGGAAAACTTGGCAGCCTATTTTCAGGGCTTCCTGCCCAACTCATCCAAGGGTTCATCTATTTAAATACTTTCCCTGACTGGGCTCAATATAATTTCATTTATTCATTTATTGATTATTGAATAATGAAAATGGCAAAACACTGTGATAAGCAGCAGTCTTCTGCTTTGTATTCTGGTCATTCACAGGCTGATCAGCTGCTCTCCATCTAATCTTAGAGAGAGTGTTGGTGGTACCTCAAGTTTTCTGTTAATTGTTGGATAATAAGCCAACAGGCCGCCAAGGATTCTTAAAAACAAGGCGAGGAAAACACGTAGATCAATAACTACCATGCAATTTGATGTGCCTTTTAATTGAAACGTGGGGAGTTTTGGAAGTGCAAAGCAAGAAGAGAGTAACTGCCTGGGTGAGTTGGTGGTTGTTCCCAGAGGAGGTGGTTTTTAATTTGGAGTCTTAACTCTAGTTGCCTGCCTCAGCGATTCTGGGCCAGTGTTAGCCTGAAAGACTGTTGTTGCAGCAAACTGTGATCCGGATGAAAGTTAGCTTGCTTTTTGTTGTTGTTTGTTGCTGTGAAGCTGCTCCTGATTTATGGCAGCCTTATGTGTAACAAAACAAAATGTTGTCCAGGCCTGCACCATCTTCACGAGTCCCTTCCATGAAGGCAAAAAGGAGACTTGTCTTCTAGTATTACATGGAACAATATTCTGTTGTTTCCTATAGGAGTTCACTGGTTACATTTTAGAAGTGGATCTCTGGGCATTTCTTACCGGTGTCTCTTAGTTTGGAAGTGCCACTGAACTGAAACCTATCTACCATGAGTAACCCTGCTGGTATTTGAAAATATCAGTGGTATAGCTTCTAGCATCACAGCAACACACATCACCACAATATCATAGACTGACATATGGGTGGTGGGCTTGTTCTTTACATGTGTATTAATCCTCATGAATACACAATATGGTGTGTTCTAGCAACTAGGAAAATAATCAGGAAAACAAGGAAATTTAATAGTCTCTAGGATCAGAACAGACCTGAGTGAAAAAGTAGGTTTGATGATCTTGGCAGTTAACCTTTTACTCGAGTGGATACATTGTGAGAGACGTTTATCCATTTTGTATATGACAAAATGTATATACAATATACATTTGTATATGACAAGGAAATGGTACTGAACAAAAGTGATCTATGCTTCTTAGAGTTGATGTGGCTTAAAAGGATCCTACATTGCATCTACTTCCTAAAGGACAAAGGTATTTAATGACCTTCAGGGATTATTAAAAGTGAATCTGTCTTCAGCATATCAATTATTGTTCAGAGGCAGAAGCAACAGCCTAATGAAATCATTACGCCAGAAAGGATTCTTTATGAAATACATCATGAAACTGGGCCCCTTGAGATGAAGCGATGCCTACCATGGCCTGGGAAAGTCCTTTCCTGCCTGAAGCTGCGTCATTACAGAGCTCAGAAATTCAAGCTGCACCTCCTAAGATGAATGCTCTCCACAGCTCACTGACAGGAGAGAGTCTTGCCAATATGGTCAGCGAAACGCAAGAAACAGTTGCGTCACAGTATCTGGAGATCAGATCAGGACACTGAGGTCTGTGCAGACTGGAGCAGCCTCTTCCATGTCCTTGAATGCAGACTTGGAACAGGGAGCCTGTTTTCTGTAAAACTAGGCTCCTTAAAATCAAGGTAACATCGGAATCTAGTAATTGCAGCAAGGACACTCATTAGCATAAAGTCATTGTATTTTAATTTTAGAAAGAATGCTTACATTTTAGTGTAACACTCAGTGGTGTTGGATTACCTAGTGAGCAAGGTAAACAAAACAAGCATTTAAGCTTATTTACTAAATCTGTAGTGAGCAATTTAACATTTCTTTACCAATCCGAAGATTCGAATTCTGGTTACAGCGGCATCAGTTTCTCTCTCAGTCCTACAGCACCTTTCTACACCATCAAACCTTCTTTCCCATTTACAAGCCTTGGCAGGGATGAAGGGAGCACTGGGATGAAGTTTGGCCTGTTCCATAGGGCACTGTGCCCCCAACTCAAAGGTGATATTTCTCTTTCTGGTGGTTCGAATCCACCAGTGACTCTGAGGGAGAAAGATGGACAATCTCCTCTTGTAAAATTTGCAACCTTTGACACTGGCCAGCTAGGTTAATGTTTCACTTCTGACTAGAGAGTAATGAGTTAAGGGGCAGGGGTGACACACCCAATAAAGTAAAAATCCGCACAGGGTTACTTGTGCTTGTTTACTAACTGTAGAGACTGTATGTTACTGAGTAATCTACTCCTGATAATACAGGAAGTGCAGAGGTTAAGCAGTCACTACACAGAAAGTTTATCAGATGCTTTATGGTGAGTGGGGTGGGGAGTGGAATGCAGCAATTTGCATCTGTAAACATTTACAGCCTTGGAGACTATGGAATGGTTCTTAGGAACACTCTAACTGTAATTTTTGGGTTTTAAAGAAACTTTTATACTGGTTTGCTTTAAAAGTGTGTATACACTGGTGTTGTTTTTTTTATGCTATCTTCATTCACATTATATTTCATACAATAATTCCCATTCATTATATTTTAAAAATTTAATCAACACCGAAATATGCCCACCATTGCCCTGACTTTCCAGATTCCCGGTGGATCGTTCCCATTTCCTTTACCCAATTCCCCCTCTGCCTATCAAATTGTGTGATCCTATGATTTCTCCCCTACCCATCCTTACCCCCTTATCTGCTCCTTCCCCCACCACCTTGGATCCTCATACCCATTTTACTAGTTATCTTCCTATTTCTAGAAAAACAGTCTTATGCAGTATTTGTCCTTACGGGACTGAGTTAGTTCCCTCAGTATAATGCTCTCCAGTCCTTTCCAAGTTATGTAGTAATTTTCCGAAATCATTTCTCCTGAGTGCTGTGCTCGACGGCACATAACAACAACAACAACAAGAAGTTCAAATTACAGTTTAAGAAGATTGAAACAAATCCCCAAGAACCAAAATACAACCTTGAGTTTATCCCACTTGAATTAAATAGTCATCTTAAGAACAATTTTGATACATTGAGTGCCAATGATTGATAAGTAGAGAAGTTATGATATGAAATAAAGAATATCATTCATAAAGAGAGTAAAACATCATTACAATGAAGAAGGAAAAAAAGAAAAGTTAGAAATGGATGTCTGAATAAAATATGAGAATTGCACTAGAATATTGAGGAGCCAAAACAAAGGAAATAGATGCTGAAGTAAAATAGCATAGCAGAAGATTTCAAAGGGCAGCTCAAGAAGACAAAGCAGTATTATATCTAAATGTGCAGAGTTGGATTCAGAGAATAGAAAGGTAAGAACTCGCTCAGCATTTCTCAAATTGAAATAACTGCGAAACAAATTTAAGTCTCGAGTTGCAATAATGAGAAATGTTACAGGTAAAATTTTGAGACATTCAGAAAGCAATTAAAAAAAAGGATGGAAGGAATACATAGAATCACTGTGCCAATAAAGGTTGGTGGACATAGAAAAATTGCACGAAGTACCAAATGAACAAAAGGCAATAGTAAAAAAGGAAAAATTTCAAGCTGTACTGAAGACATTGTAAAGAAAAAAAAAGTTTCTAGGAATAGATGGGACACTTATTGACATGTTTCAACTAACAGATGCAACCCTGGACATGCTCACCAACTAAGCCAGGAAGTTTGGAGGACAGTGACCTGGCCAATTGACTGGAAAAGATTAATATTTTTTGCAATTCTAAGAGAGGTGATTGAATAGAATGTGGACATTACTGCACAATGTCATTAATATCACATGAAAGCAAATTATTGCTGAAAATAATTTAAAAAATGACTGGACCTGTCAGAAGTTTGAGTTGGGTTTAGGAGAGGCCATGGCATCAAGGATATCATTGCTGATATCAGATGGATCACGGTTGCAAGCAGAGAATACCAGAATAATGTCTATCTGTATTTTATTGACTATGCAAAGGCATTTGAATGTGTGGCTCACAACAAATTTCAGCTAACATTGAGAAAACTGTGAACCCCAGAACACTTAATTGTGCTTGTATATAAAAATCTATACCTACACCAAGAGTTGCTCTGGTGACTTAGTGGCAAGAAGCTGCACTGCGATGATCTCAAATGCGTGCGGTTATATTTCACCAGATGCTCCACTGGAGAAGGAGGGTCAATCTCTTCCTGTACCAGTTGTATCCAGTTTCACAGCAAACACACACACACACACACACACACACACACACCCCTGCACTGCAATCCCTAAGGCATACAGTTTTGAGCACACCATCTGTTCCATGGGAGAAAGATACGTAATTTCTTCTCGTGCGATTAACTGCTTCTGAAAACCAGTGAGAGGGCAAGCAATGGGTTGGTTCTGATTTGACGGTACACAATGAAAACAACTCCAGGAAACTTTCTCTGAATGGAATAACACTGCATGATTTAAAATTAGGAAGGTTGTGCGCCAGGGTTATACCCTTTTTCCATACCTGTTTAATCTGTAAATGGAACAAATAATCCGTGAAACCAAACCCTATGGAGAAGAATGTGGCATCAGGATTGGAGGAAGACTCATTAACAACCTGTGTTAAACAGATGACATAACTTTAATTGCTGAAAGTGAGGAGGGCTTGAAGCATTTGGTGCAGAAGACCAAAGACTACAGCTTTCAATATAGATCATACCAAAACATCAAGAAATCAAATGTCAAAAAAAAAAAAAAAGAAATCAAATGTCCACGATAGTGGGCTAGAGGATAACATTATGATGGTTGGAGAAAGGCTTGAAACTGTCAATAATTGAAACTGTCAATACTTTCATCTTCCTTGGATCCCTTAGTACTGGAAGTTATGAAATAAAATGTGTTTATTTTGTCAAGTCTGCTGTCAAAGACCTCTCCAAAATATCAAAGAGCAATTATGCCAGTTTGAAGACTGAGGGACAACTGATTCAAGCCCTGGTTTTTTCAATCATTTGCTATGCATCTGAGAGCTGGACAATGCATGAGAATGACAGAGGAAAAATATACCATGGACTGCCAAAAAAAAAATCATCTTGGAAAAGTGGCAGCCAGGGTGCGCCTTGGAGGCAAGCATGGCAAAGCTACATTCCCCAAATTTCAGGACTGTTGCTAAGAGAGGTTATTCCTTGGAATGAGACATCATGCTTGGAAAGGTAGAGGGTCAGAAAAAGACAGAAAGACCCCAAGGAGGTGAATTAACATAGTGAATGCAGCAATGGGCTCAAATGTGTCAGAGATGGCAAGGTTGGCCAGGATCGGACATAATTTGGGTCTGTTGTTCACAGTGTCTCTATCAATCCTACTGAACTCAAGGGTGCCAAAAAATAACAAAAACAAAAGCAATGAGTTGGAATGACTTGGAAGATCCTAACAGCAGTAACTGAAGTCTTATATAATTTTATCTTTATTTTTAATAAAGGGGCTCTGGTGGCATAGTTCATAGGGAATTGTACTAGTAAGCCAAAGTTAATGCCTTCCTGGAAGTCCATGCCCATCAGTGAACCCTACAGGAAAAAGATCGACTATCTCTCTAGTGTGGTTTACAGCCTCCAAATGCCAATGAAAGGTCACTTCTGATTCAACAGCAGTGATTTTGAGAGTTCTATTTTTTATATAAGATTAAACCATCTTTGATAGGATTAAATGTAGCCTGTGGCACATTGTTCTACTAATACACGCATCTCTCACACTTAAAATCCACCAGTAGTTTTAATTCACCAGCAGCTCAATAGTAGAAAAATGGGCAATGAGAAGTCTCATCCAATGAAAATTTATAGCCTAGTAAAACCAATGGAACGTAATTCTGAGTTGTGTTGAAATACTCAGTATCATTAAGAAGTCAATTCTCTTCAACTGAATTTATAGCTTTTAAGCAAGTCTTTGCAATTGCTTGCTATGTGTCAGAAAGCTAGATAATAACTAGGGGTGATAGAAGGAGAACTGATGTCTTTTAGCTGTGGTGATGGAGAAGAGTATTGAATATACCCTGGACTGCTAGGAGAACAAACAGATTCATCCTAGAAAGGATGAAACCAGGCTGTTCTTGGAGTCAAGGATTCTGAAGCTTCATCTAACATACTTTGGGCATGTTGCAAGAAGGGACAAGTCCTTGGAGAGGACGCTATGAGTGGGAGAGTAAAGGAACAGCACAGGAGAGGAAGAACCTTGATGAGATGGATTGATTCAGTGACTGGGGTAAAGGAGTTATGTTTGTCAGAGACAATAAGGTTGGCAAGTGATAGAGCAGGGTTTAGGCTGTTGTACATAGGGTTGCTGTGAGTTGCAAGTGACTAGATGGCACATAACAACAAACAACATGAATGTAATCCCAAACATCATGGCAATATGCTATTTTAAAGATATTAACAAACCAATTTTAGTATAAAAGTATCTAAAAAGGAAACAAAAGAAAACAGAATTGTTGCTGTTCCACTGAGTTGCTGTTGACCACTGAGTCAAAATTAGCTGATCATCAAAAATAACAAATAGCTGACCCTGTGGTAGGTTTTCAGAGATAGTAAATCACATAGAAGAGACTGCCTATCTCTCTCCTATGAAGAAACTAGAAGATTAAGTTGGCAGCACAACTCCTTTCCATTAAGCCATCAAACAGAATAGCCAACAGAAAATTGAAGAGAATCAAAGGACCCAGACCGTCAACCTCAAGACTTACCATGAAGCTATAGTGATCAAGACAGAGTGATAGTGCGTAAAGAATATATATATATACACACACACACACAATATATATATATATACAATATATATATATATATATACACAATATATATAACAATATATATATATACAATAGAACCCAATATATGACACAGAAAAGACCCACAAAAATATAGTAACTGATTTCAGATAATGTATTAATTACAATTCAATGGAAATATGATAGTCTTTCAACAATAACGTGGAAATGACTGCATGGCTATATGTGTAAAAAAATAATCCAGATGTAAACTAGTATATTTTTGACAAAAATTAATTCAGATTTAGATGTATAATGAAAAAATATAACTCTAGGAAATAACATAGTAAAATATAAAGTTTTAGATAAAATGCTGAAGCCATGATCCATGAGTGAAAGTGTTGCTTTATTGAAATTAGAAAACTTACTCTGTAATACATACTGTTAAGAAAGTTACAAGACAAATTACAGTTTTAGAATCAATATTTGCAAAGCACATCTTGATCAATAAGGCCCCAGTAATTGATGGGTTACCAACTGACTTGTTTAAATTAACAGATGCAGCTTTGAATGTGCTCACCAGTCTATACAAGGAAATTTGGAGGACTGCTATCTGACCAATGGATTGGAAGAGATTCATATTATGACCTTATTGCCAAGAAAGGTGATCCAACTGAATGTAGAAACTACTTATCTATAATACCACATGCAAGAAAAATACTGCTGACGATCATTCAAAACCAGCTAGTTTTGAATGATCAGTACATAGATAGGGAACTTCCAGAAGTTCAAGCAGGATTTAGAAGAGGCCATGGCATAAGAGATATCATTGCTGATGACAGATGGATCCTGGCTGAAAGTAAGAAATATGAGAAGAATGTCTATTTGTGCTTTATTGACTATGCTAAGGTATTTGACTGTGTGGGTCATAACAAGTTGTGGCTGATATTGAGAAAAATGTGCTTAATTGTGTTCATGAGGAAGCTATACCTGGACGAGGAGGCTGTAGTCAGAACAGAGCAGGGTAACACTGCATGGTTCAAAATTGGGAAGGGTGTACGCCAGGGATGCATCCTGTCTCCATACCTTTTCAATGTGTATGCAGAGCAGATTATCCGAGAGGCTGGGCTCTATGAGGAGAATTGTGGCATCAGGATTGGTGGAAGGTCTATTAACAATCTCCGTTATGCAGATGACACAACCCTGCTTGCTGAAACTGAGGAGGACCTCATGCACTTGCTGCGAAGGGTCAAGGACTGCAGCCTTCAGTATGGACTCCAAGAAATCTGGAGAACAACCACTTGGCCAACTGACTGGAAGAGATCTATATTTGTTCCTATCCCAAAGAAAAGCGACCCAATAGAGTGTGGAAGCTATCGAACAATCTCATTGATTTCACATGCAAGCAAGATTCTACTGAAGATTATCCAAAACCGACTGGAACAGCACATCAGCAGAGAACTTCCAGAAGTCCAGGCTGGGTTTAGAAGGGGTTGTGGTACTAGGGATATTGTAGCTGATGTTAGATGGATCTTAGCTGAAAGCAGAGAATATCAGAGGAATGCCTATTTGTATTTAATTGACTATGCAAACGCATTTAACTGTGTGGATCATAACAAACTGTGTCTGACTCTGAGAAGAATGGGAATTCCAGAACACTTGATCATTCTAATGCGAAACCTATACTTGGACCAGGAGGCAGTGGTCAGAACAGAGCAAGGGAACACTGCATGGTTCAAAATTGGGAAGGGTGTACGCCAGGGATGCATCCTGTCTCCATACCTTTTCAATGTGTATGCAGAGCAGATTATCCGAGAGGCTGGGCTCTATGAGGAGAATTGTGGCATCAGGATTGGTGGAAGATCTATTAACAATCTGCGTTATGCAGATGACACAACCCTGCTTTCTGAAACTGAGGAGAACCTGAAGCACTTGCTGCAGAGGATCAAGGACTGCAGCCTCCAGTGTGAATTGAGGCTCAGTGTCAAGAAGACAAAGATTCTCACCACTGGGCCAGTTGGCAGCATCAGGATGGATGGTGAAGAGATTGAGATTGTTCACAGCTTTAGTTTGCTTGGCTTCACAGACAATACTCTTGGCACCATTAACCAGGAAATTAAAAGGCGCACTGCCATGGGAAAGTCTGCTGTTAGCAACCTCTCCAAAGTACTGAAGAGCAGTTGTGTCTCTCTGGAGAATAAGGTGCATCTGATACAGGCCATGATCTTTGCAATCAGTTGTTATGCATCAGAGAGTTGTACAATGACCAAGGAGGATAGAATTAGAATTGATGCCTTTGAGCTGTGGTCCTGGAGTATTGAGAGTATTGAGAGTACCATGGACTGCTAAGAAAACAAACAGATTCATCTTGGAAACAGTTAAACCAGGTGGCTCCTTGGAGGCAAGGATTCTGAGGCTCTGTCTAACATACTTTGGAATGTTGTGAGGAGAGACCGGTCCTTGGAGAAGGACAGCATTCCTGGGAGGGTGGAGGGACAGCGCAGGAGGAAAAGGCCCTCTGTGAGGTGGATTGATTCAATGATTGGGATAACCGGGATGGGAGTGTCAGAGACAGTGTGATTGGCACAGGACAGAGCTGAGTTTAAGGCTGTTATACATAGGATCGCTATGAGTCGCTAGCGACTCGATGGCACATAACAACAACAACAACAACAATATCATGATGTTGCCTATCAGTCCATGGTAAGAATCTTTGTTTTTCTTGATATTGGGGTGCAATCTATATTGAAGGCTCTATTCTTTCATTTTCTTCAACAAATGTTTAAAGTCCTCTTCATTTTCAGCAAGCAATGTGTGGCATCTGCATAATTCAGGTTATTGATGAGTCTCCCTCCACACCTGATGTCACATTCCTATTCATAGAGTCCAGCTTCTCGAATAATTTGCTCAGCATATTTGTGTGGACAGGGAACACAACCCTGATTTGCCCCATTCCTAATTTTAAACCATGCAGTGTTTCCTTGCACTGTTTGCACAACAGTCTTTTAGTCTATGGGTAGGTTTCACATGCGCAAAATCGAGTGCTCTGAGGTTCTCATTCTTCCCACTGTCTACCGTAACTTGTTATGATCCACACTGTCAAATGCCTTTGCACAGTCAATGAAGCGTAAATAGACATTCTGCTAGTATTCTTTACTTTCAATTAGGATCTCTGACATCAGCAATGATACCTTCTGTAAGTTCCCTATGCATATACTTTCTAGCCATTTTTGAAAGATCTTCAGAAGTAATTTGCTTGCATGTGGTATTATGGATATTGTTTGTTACCTTGCATATTCAGTTTGATCACCTTTCTTGGCAATGGGAACAAATATGGATATCTTCTAATCCATTGACCAGACTGCTTCCTTCCAAATTCCTAAGACTATTATCTGTTAATTGAAACAAATCAATTGGTATCCCATCAATTCCTGGGGCCTTATTTTTTGCCAATGCCTTCAATGGCGCTTCATTTTCCTCCTTCCTTACCATAAGCTCCTGCTCATGTGGTACTTCCTGAAATTTTTCAGTGTCAGTCAGTTCTTTTTGGTACTTCTTCTAAGTATTCATCTTCTTTTGATGCTTTCTTGGTTATTCAATATATTATGCATAGCAGCTTTCCATATTGTGACTTGAGGCTTTTTCATTTCTCCCAGCTTGAGAAATGCAGAATGAGTTCTCTTTTTTCTCCAATTCTAACTCCCTGCGCATTCCATTATAATAATTTCCTTTGTCTTCTCAAACTGCTCTTTGAATTCTTCTGTTCAGTTCTCTTGTTTTGGAACATTTCCCCTTTATTGTGGTTTCTCAATGTAATTTTTAGAGGCTCTTCTGACATCTGTTTTGTTTGTTTCTTTCTCTTCTGCCTTTATAATGACCTTTTGCTTGCTTTATGGATGATGTACTTGATATCATCCTATATCTTATCTGGTCTTCAGTTATTGATGTTCAATATTTCTAACAGATTCTTAAGATGATGTCGAAATTCAGATGGAACAGATTCTAGATTGTGTCTTGATTCTCATGGAGTTATTTTCATTTTCTTCGGCCTCAATTTGAACTTGCACTTGAGCAACTGATGGTCTGATACAGTCTGTTCCTAGCCTAAAATTTACTGCTGATATTGATCTTCTCCAGTGATTCCTTCCATAGATGTGGTCAATCTGATTCCTAAGTAGCTCCTCAGGTGAGGCCCATGTATAGATTTTTGTGTGTCTTTTAAAAAAATTATCTGCTATGAATAAATCATTCTATTTCCAGTCTCATTTCTGTCACCAACCCTGTATTTTACAACTACTCTTTCTTCTTCACTGTTTCCATCTTTTGCATTCCAGTCACCAATTATTGTTAATGCATCTTGATTGTGTGTTTTGTCAACCTCAGACTGCAAGATTTGGTAAAAATTTTCCAACTTCTTCCTCTTTAGATGTAGGAGTGGATAAAAAAAATTAGTATTAGCGGGTCTTCCTTGTATGTATATGGATAATGTCTTATCACTCACAACATTATATTTCAAGACAAAACTTGAAATTGATTTGAAAAAAGTAAATTTTAAGTCAAAGAACAATTAGCAAGAAGATAAATTTAAATGCAATATTTTCAATATTCACATTAAATGTTGACATTGTACATATAACAACTAAAGGCATCCATCATTAGACTGGAGAAGAAAAGAAATAGTAACCTATATTTTGTCAATAATAAAAGCTCTACTGATATAAAGACGTAAATAAGTTAAGAATGAAAAGATGGAAAATAGTATGTCACATAATACTACTCAAACCAAACCTGGCATAGTTATGTTAATACTAAATGTTAAATATTAAAATAGATTACAGGACAAAGAATGTTGCCAGGTGAAAAGAAAATAATTTTGTAAACAAAGGAAATAAAATTATCACAATACATATAATTCTAAATATTTTTGCCAACAACAACAAAAACAAACTGTTACCATCCCACTTTCTCATTTCCAAACAAAAGGGGAAGATGGCTCTTAAAACTAGCCTCTAGAAGTAAAATTATCCCTTTATGCAGATGACATGATAGTATACTTAGAAAACCCTAAAGACTCAGCAAGAAAACTATTGGACATAGTTGACCAAT
>NW_006399793.1:17155790-17174811 GCF_000299155.1 Elephantulus edwardii | reverse complement strand
GCAACAATGAATGAATGGAATCCCAAAATCTCTGTATATGTTCATTGAAATGAAAAATAAACAACCTAAATTAAAAAAAAAACAACAAAAAAACAAAAAAAACACTAGCTTCTAGGTGTGTTCTTAAGAGACTTAGATTTTCAAATTTTGTGAGTTTTCCTAGTTAATGTATTACTCAGTTTTGAGCATCAGGATATTAATAATGGTAAATTAATTAAAGAATGCTATTTTGATGTTTAGAATCTCTGGGTGGAACACTGAAGTGATCTGTCATTAATTGAAAAAATAGAGGTTCATACCCACTGAGAAATGCCTCAGAAGAAAGACTTGACAATCTCCTCCCAAAAGATTCTGTCACTGAACACATCTTAGAGTCCAGCTCTATTTTGCGTATAGTGGGTTGCCATGATTTAGAATGGATTCTAAAGTGACTGGTAGACTTCTTAGTTTTTTCTTAAAACTTTTTTATTTGTATTTTAATGTTTGCTGTGGCTGTCTTCATAGGTATTTTTTTAATGAGAAAATAAGAAAGGGCAGTCTGCTTTTGTTTTAAGTACAAATGAGAGTCTTTGATGGGGCTAGCTTAGTAGTCTTATTATAAAGAAATTTTTTTTGTCCTTGTTAGATAAAATTCAGAGAGTGGGTAGAATGATATTGACCAAATACAAAGAGCTTCCTCTTAGGGTGACATGAGAGCAGCAGAATTATTAAAAATAGGGCCTCTATGAATCATTTGATGTTGACTTTTCATCTTTATTTCCTGAGAATTTTTTTAAAGTCCCAAATTGCAAGAGTATAGTCACTTGATATTTCTACATTCATTGATGTAATATAGAGACAGTATTTCAAGGCCGTTCTTTCTTTGGTTAGAAGAGCATGTTAACTGAGGGAGATAAGAGGAGTCTTATATATGACTAAGAATTTAGTGTTTCAAGAATATATTTAAAAACAATTTTTTTTTTATTCTTAAAAGTCCATGTTGCAAAAATGTAGCATGGAGGTAAGAGCAGAATAAATTTATAGCTTTTTGAATATTTATTATTTTGCCTCTTGCTTCTATTATTAATTCAGAAATTAAGGAGTTCTTTTTAAAGTTTAATTATTTTTCAATACCTGTTAGATAATAGGTTATATGCTTTGCTGACACACTGATTGTGTTTATTAATTTATAAGTGAATAAATTATTTTCAAATAAGGTAAGTTTTTGAAAAGTTTCTCTAAATATTACCTTCTTTCCTTCTATATAAATATAGGAGAGGAAGAATTGTCCTTTAAAAATAGTAATGTAGACTGCATTGAAACAGATGAGGGAGAGTTTAAAAATGGATGTATAATTAGGTATTATTGTCAAGACAGGAGTCCAGAATGAAGACTGTATAGTGGAATGGATTGGGGGGAGGGATTGTATAACAAGGAAAGAATTTTTCTTTTGTTTTTCAAAGATAAGAGTGAATTTTAGGGGAAGGGGTGGGTAGACTGGGAGAAAAGTGCAACAATGAATAAATGGAAATCCAAAGTGTCTGTAAACTTTCATTAAAATTAATTTTAAAAAATTAAATTAAAAATGTAAAAAATATGCATGGTGTATAAATTGATTGTGCTCTTACCTCAATGCTACACTTTTGCCACATGGACTTTTAAGAATAAAATAATTTTTTAAAAATGTATTCTTGAAACAGGAAATTCTTAGTCATAAATAAGACTTCTCTTATACCCCTCAATTAATATGCTCCTATTAGTATTTTTTTTTATTCTTTGTTATTATTGATGTCATGTATCATCAAATTGGAACTGACTCATAGGGGATCCTCCAGCAGCAGTTTTCTGAAGCAGTTAATCCCACAGGAGGAGACTGCCCATCTTTCTCCTGCAGAGCAGCTGGTGGACTTGAACCATGTTCCTTTGGGTTGACAGCACAACTTCTTATCAGTAGGCAACCTGAACTTCATTTTATTCTTAGATATTCATATTTGTATCAATTACTTTTCATTGAAAGACTGTCTCAATGCTTAACATTAGCTATATGCTTCAAGTGAGCTCTGGTGGCCTAATTTATAGGGAGCTGGTCTATTAACCTAAATACCAAGTGTCTCTGGCAGTTTGACAAATCCACCAGAGACTCTTATTGGGAAATTTGGGAAATATCTTCCCATTTTTCTTCTTGAGATATGAAGACGTAGAAACCCACTGATAGGTCAATGATAAGTTGATTGTGATTTAATGGCAATGAAAGAAAGAGAGAGAATATTCTTCAAAGGGCCACTTTCTAGAACCCAATACTGTTGTTGATAGCCTACAAGATGAATTTAGAGAAGGTACTCACTGAAAGACTTAAAGGACACCAGGCAACCCTGGCTTGCCAACTGCTACACAAACTGTTTTGTTTGTACATAGGTCTGAAGTGTTGCGATGGGTAAGTCTGCTGCTAGGGACCTCTCCAAAGTACTGAAGAGCAATGGTGTGTCTCTGGAGACTAACGTGCATCTGATACAGGCCATGGTCTTTGCAATCACTTGTTATGCATCAGAGAGTTGGACAATGACTAGGGAGGATAGAAGGAGAATTGATGCCTTTGAGCTGTGGTTCTAGAGTGCTAGGAAAACAAACAGATTCATCCCGGAGAGGGTTAAACTGGGAGACTTCTTGGAGGCAAGGATTCTGAGGCTTCGTCTAACATACTTTGGACATGTAAGGAGGAACCGGTCCTTGGAGGGGGACATCATGCTTGGTAGGGTGGAGGGACAACACAGGAGGGGAAGGCCCTCTATGAGGTGGATTGATTCAGTGACTGGGGTAATTGGGATGGGAGTGTCAGAGACAGTGCTATTGGCACAGGACAGAGCAGAGTTTAGGGCTGTTGTATGTAGGGTTACTATGAGTCACAAACGACTTGACGGCAAATAACAACAACAACAGGGTGATAAAATAGACCCTGCTCACTAAATGATCGATATGGTTTCAGTGGAATATTCTGGAAATAAGTTTTAGGGTAAAAGCTCAAATTATCACCTTTTGCCATATAATTTACAATATTATCTCAAAATTATAATTGAAAGTATATGTTAAACATTAACAATGGAGTGGAGGAAATGGATTGCGACTGGCCATATGGAGACAGCAGCATGGTCCAAAGGTCTTAGTGATAAATTACTATTCAAAGTGGCACCTTCAAAGCAAAGGAGTTATCCACAATTTGCTAATATTCTTTCATTTTCCTTATTGCTTCAAATAATGACGCATTGTCTATAGGTGATGTGGAGGGAAACAAAATGAAATAAGGTTAACCTCTTTGTAGAGGATATGATGAGTCGTTTTCCGTCAAGTTTGTAGGATTCCTTTTCTGCCCCCCTTAACTCTTTTTGTTGTTGTTGTTAAGTACTGCTGAGTCATAGGTGACTCATAGCAACCCTATGAATGAAAGACCTGAACACTTGTATAACTTTCATCATTTCTCCAAGTTCATAGAGTTTCCAGAGGCAAGCTATTTCAGAAGTGGATGCCACTCCTGCTTCCAATCTTGTTTTAATTGGGGAGCTCCACCAAACACTGTCCACTATGGGTAACCATTATCACACTTGACACGTCAGTGTCACAGCGCTCAGCTTCACAGAGACCACTAGTTACCTCTGTACAGCAAATGGACAGACCAATACTATACAACCTAGAATAATGTTTGACAAAAAACAATTAAAACTAGGCCTGAGGGCTGCAAATTAAAGTCATTCACCTTTGGCTTGGTAGCATCACTTTCTGACCACTAGGACAAATGAGCTCTCTCTATGTTGTTGTTAGTTCTTTTTATTACTCAACCAAAATAGAACACTTGTAGTATTTAATAATATTCATCTCAAGGACCTCAATGGGTTATTGTATACATATATGTGGCTCTAACTATACACAATAGGAAACTTTAAAATAAACTATTGCACAACTGAAAGGGAACAGAGAGAAGTACTGGAAAATAGCAATGGAAATAGCTTTTATATCTGTCAGTACTGTTGGGGTTTTTCCCCAAAAATATGATGAAAGGAGGAAAGTTAAATTTACATCTTTTAATAAAGAAGACAGAGACTATCTGTTTCAAACTCAGTCTGAATTAGAGGAAATTTTTGGAAAGTGAAGGTAGTAATTTAGTCGGGTTAAAAGTGTATGGATGGATGGGCAGGGAGAAAAGTGCAACAGTGAATGAATGGAAATCCAAAGTCTCTGTAAACTTTCATTAAAATTAATAGTTAACACAGTGAAAAAAAAGCATATGGAGCAAATTCAGGAAATATGAGCTTCAGTCTAGCAAGAGGTCACCAAACTGGTAGACAGGGAAGTTCACATGTTCTAGCACTATGTTGGGAACTTCTCCTTCTTAAAGTTCAACTCCACATTTTAGTAATGTTTTTATCCTCTGCCTCCATTCTCATTGATAAAAGTTGCTGAACAAGTAATGTGCTTCCGTTCAAGCTCTATATCTTTCTATCCATGTTTGTTTGTTGTTGTTTTTTTTTACTAACTCCCCTTTCTAAGTGACATTTGTATACAGTTACAACTAACTGTCTCAGCATCAAAAGGTCAATCCTTTATTAATTCAGTTATTCTGGGAGTGGAAGCATTATCTCAATTGAGTCTTTATTATTATTATGATTCCTCTTTTATTATTAACATTTAATATCCTTTAGGATATTGTCCAGATTTACTATGATAATTCTATATTAGATTATGTTCAAGTTTTGTTTTTTTTTATTATGTTCAAGTTTATGATGAATAAAGAGAAATAAAAAATATTAACACCTCTGGAATGAATACAGTTTCCTCAAATGTCATTTTCAGTATCTATGCCTTCTTTTCCTTTTGTAATTATCCCTCCTTTCTCATCTTCTTTTCATTCTTTAATTAATTTTAATATGGTTTCAAACCGCATTATACACAAAACCTTTACTTTTCATAGATATTTTGTTCTCCATGTGGTCAAATCCAATAAACACATCTGCAACCTCATCTAATGAACTTCTCCCTCCTTGTCAATTACCCTAAATATTTAAGTGGTTAGTTAAGATAAGGTTAAATAGTTGACAAATATTAAAAAGCCCATCATAATTAATAATAGTTCCTGATTTATAAAGATTTAGCAAATAAAAATTCAGGACACATATTTTTAGTGTAATTATATTCATGCAATGCTTGGGATAAACTTACACTAAAATATCATTTATTTCTTGTCTTAAATTCAAATCTAACTAAGTGAACTTTATTTTATCTGTCAAAACATGGTATCCAGTCTACTTTCTTGTCCTATTTCCCAGAAAGACTAATTTTTTGCTTTTAAAAGCTGTTCTTTCTAGTAAATAGGTCCAACTTGTTAAATAATGTAACAAAATGTCCTGATTTTTTCCCATTATCTATTTGTTCCTTCAATAACAAATGAGAATTTAGCTCTTTTACAGTATTAATACTTTTAGCTCTTTTAACAGTATTCTTTTTCTTCCCATCTCCATTCTTATTTAATGCCTTCTTCTTGTTGTTGACTGGGGTTGAGCACAACTCATAGCAACTCTATGAACAAAAGCCCTGAAGCCTTTTTATAACTATAGACATTTATCAAAGTTCATAGATTTTCCAGAGGCATATTGTTTAGGTCCTATATTAAACCATATTAACTGATTATAACACTACAGTTGGGTTGTAGCTAATTGAGAGTTTGAATTTGGTTTCTCAGGTTGTAATCTTAATGGGAGGAGAGTCTTATCGTTTTGAAGCAGCTGATGGATTTGAATACCCTAATATTTCAGTCAGCAGCTTGATACATTATGTATTATGCAGCCAGGGCTTTTAACATTTATTATAGTAATTAGTAAAACATCAACAGCTCTAAATTCTTTTTATATTAACTATAGATAATATGTTGTTATTGTTGTTGTGTGCTGCCGATTCAGAACTGACCCATAGCAGACCTTGCCATGGATTTTCAGAGGCAGTTTAATTGAACAGGAAGCTGCTACTCCTTCTCCCGCAGAGCTACTGAACCATCTGTATTTGGGATTGCAGTGCAGCTTCTTACCACATATCAAATACATATACATCTCTCAAAGTCTTTTGACTTTGATAAGGAGAGGAGGGAGTTAGCGTGAATGCTATTCCGTTTATCTCCTCTTTCTACTTATATTCCCATTTCTGCCATATGCAGTTGCTTGAGTGCATTTACTCAGTTGACACTATTTATCTTCTGCTGCATAATAAAAACCAAGTCTATAAATTGAAGACTATTAAAAAGTGACAGGGAGAGTTCATCAACAGGGTACTGGCAGAAATTCAAACTAGGTTCAAAAAAGGCCATGGAACAAAGGCTATCATTGCTGACTTCAGATGGATTTTCACTAAAAGCAGAAGATACAAGGGAGATATTTATTTGTGTTTTATTAGCTGTTTGGATTATAATAAATTATGAGCAACATCACAAAGAATGGGAATCAGAGAATACTTAATTGTGTTGACGTAGAACCTGTGTGAGGATCAGGGAGAGGCTATTCCAAAAGTATAGTGGATACTGCTTGGTTTAAAATCAAGAATAGGTGTGTGCCAGGGTTTCATCCTTTCACCATATCTATTCAATATGTATTCTGAAAAATTAGACTATATTAAGAAGAATATGGCATTAAGATTGGAGGAAGACCCACCAACAACCTGTGTTATGCAAATGAGATGACAATGTTTGTGGACAATGAAGAGGACTTGAAGCACTTAAGATCAAAAACGAAAGACATAAAGTGTGGATTATACCTTGATATACAGAAAATAAAAATCCTTCCAACTGAACCAATAGGCAACATCATAATAGATGGAGAAGAGATTGAAATGTGAATAATTTAATTTTACTAAAATCCACAATCTACTTCCATAGAAGCAGCACTCAAGTAATCAAATGACATATTGCAAAGGGCAATGGGTTTCTCTTTAGCTAAAGAGCAAAGATGTCATTCTAAAAACTCAGATGTACCCGACCCAGGGCATGATATTTTCAGATGCTTCATATATATGTGAAAGTTGGGCAATGGTTGTTTAATATACAATGGATTGCCAAAAGAACAAACAAGGCTGTCTTGAAAGAGGTGCAAGTAAGGTACTTATTAAATGCATCACTGGTGAAACTTCATCTCGTACACTTGGAAAATGTTATCAGGAGACCCCAGTCCTTAAAAAAAAAGACATTCTGCTGTGGAAAGTCAAGAGTCAACAGAAGAGAGAAAATTATTCATAAGATATATTGCCACAGTGGTTGCAACAGGGACTTGAGCAAGGCAGAGATCATGATGATGGTGTCAAGTAGTTTAGGAGTTTGACCTATAGTTCATATAACAATAACAATGGGCCACGTGAACCTCAACTTCCACAGCCCTGAGGCCAGAAGAACTAGATAGTGCCAACTATCATCAATGCACAATCTAAAAATATAATGTCCTGAATAAGGTGAGGGAAAATATGGAATGAAACTAAACAATATCAAAAAGACTAGACTAGACTTATTGGTCTGATAGAGACCTGTGAAACCCCTAAGACTTTGGTTCTTAGTCACCCTTCAAGTTGGAATAAATTCACCCTCTTGCTCAACTTTAAGCAAAATAATGGAGAAGTATATAGGACGGGCAATCTCTTCCCATGAGATTAACTGCCTCTGAAAACCCTCTGGAGGGTCAGCTATGAGTTGGTTCTGACTTGGCAGCACATAACAACAATATGACATTAATCAGAAGAGTGTAATAATTTTATATTTTTGCAAATTACTCTGAAATCTGCCTCATAAGAAGATCACAACTCAATTTATTGCGATAGAGTCAGAACTGACTCATAGCTGATACCCCAGTGTCTTTTCTGAGATTAAAATTCCCATCTTTCTCCCACAGAGTCATTGGTGGACTTGAGCCACCTGCCTTCAGATTGGTAATGCAATTTCTTACCCACTAGGTAACCAGATCTCCCTTAATAGAGGATAACTGGGATAATTTTCCTATATCTCTGCTGAATCTGCTGTTAAACATTGTTTTGATTAAAATCTGACTATATTTAGATATGTAGATGGAAAAATAATGAAGTTAATGCCATTTTTTTATAATTGTGAGCAATTTTTCTTTATACTTCAAAATTGGACAAGTAGCAATTTTGAAAAGGTTACTGCAATGTTGAATTTGAAAACATCCAGTTTTCACATTTTGTTACATTTAAACTTACTGACCTCTTTCACATTCTGGATAGATCTTTTACTCCACATAGTTTTTTAACATCACATATTGGTTATTTAGAAAATGCTAGTTCAATAAGTTATGAAGATTCTCTAAATTTATAATACCAAACAACAGAATTTAATAAACACCCCTGATCTTATTGAAAAAGGTTTAAAGTATTGAGAAGCTGTCAAGTTCATAGTAGCAGAGACAAATTTTCTACAAATTTGATTTCTATTTGAGAGTTTGTGTTTTATCATTGGCAATAAAAACTGTGAATTGTTTTCTTTAATGTGCCAAGCTCATTTTAATCCTTTGAGGGGAGATAGCTTTCCAAAGGTCTCTGTGTTGAATATTGTATATTCCAATAGTTCTTTAAGATAAAAATATTATACCATGAGATAGTAGCTAGTTTCTTGCACAACTCATATCATTACAGAAGTGCTTATTATGCCCAAACACGATCGTATAGGGAAGTATTTTATGCATACTTCTCAACTTGTTATACAAAATGTTAACATGCATATGCAAGGGTCAGTAACTTGTTGTTCCGTTCATGCCATTGAGGCACCCGTGACTCACAGTGACCCTATGTACAACAGCTCTGAAGCCTGCCCAGTCCTGAGTCAGTCTCACCAACTCCTGCAAACTTATTCCCATTGCCCTAGTTACTCTGTCAATCCATCTCATCCAGGGTCTTCCTCTCTTACACTGTCCCTCCACCCTTCTGAGTATGATGTCCTCCTCCAAGGATG
Organism: Elephantulus edwardii; assembly: GCF_000299155.1. Taxonomy (NCBI): domain Eukaryota; kingdom Metazoa; phylum Chordata; class Mammalia; order Macroscelidea; family Macroscelididae; genus Elephantulus; species Elephantulus edwardii. Next base: position 17,165,849 of record NW_006399793.1, on the reverse strand, counting down.
GGTCCCTCCTGGTCATGTGCCCAAAGTATGTAAGATGGAGCTTCAGAATTCTAGCCTCCCAGGAGAAACTTGGTTTCACCCTCTCCAAGACAAACTTGTTTTCTTCGCAGTCCATGTTATGTTCAAGACTCTTCGCCAGCACCACAAGTCAAAGGCATCAATTCTTCTTCTCTAATCCTTAGTCATTGTCCAGCTCTCTGATGCAGAGCAAGTAATTGTGAAGACTATGGCCTGGATCAGGAGTACCTTAGTTTCTTTTTTTTTTATTGGGAAAAACATATTGGGGGTACAAGGAGGTGAGGGTTGGGGGCAGAAGGGTGAGGATGGGCCAGGATGCAGCTGCAGAGCTGCACAGTTTGGTCGGTGGGGGGAGCAGGTGAAGGAAATAATGAGGGTCCAGAGGGGACCAGATCCTACAGAGGAATGACAAGCATTTTCCAATAGTAATTAAATCAACTGTCTTATTGATTTGGGAATTGGATGCCGACTCTCTGGCTTCTTCATGCTGAACAGGGGTGTAGATGTAAAGGGGGGAAAGGAGGACGCTTTATCACCTTACTGGTGGTCTTGGGTTAAAGCTGCTTGCCTTCTTGCTCTGTTAGAAGATATTTTCCTGTCATTTGCTCCCCTCTGGACTGCAAAGTGTTTTCCCAGGTGGGTCCAGTGGGTCTGGCTGGTTGAACCCAGAGGCTCCATCCTCCTTTGCTTCCTTAGCTGTCAGTTGTATTTCCTTTTTGTCACTGGCACTGGGTTCAGGGTCAATTCTGGAGTAAAACTCAGAGTTAAGGTTACCTATAGGAAAGGGAGCAAACCTAGAGAGAACAAACTTGTGAGTTACAAATAGAAGGGCTTTGAGGGTGTTGCTTTCAGGTTTACTGGGGGGGAGGGTGGCAGAAGGTGGCCTAGGTAACATTGGATACCCTAGGCATTCTTTTTTTTTTCTCCTTCACCACCCAGGAGTCAATCTGGGGACAATGGCATAAACTGGGGACTGAAGAGCTCACCCTGAGGGCTGCGACAGCTCACCCCGAGCCGAGGGCAGCCTGCCCCTGGCAGAGGGCCGAGGGAAGCCCGCCCCGGGCAGAGGGCCACGACGGCTCGGCCTGAGCCGGGGGCCGAGGGCAGCCCGCCCCAGGCAGGGGGCCATGACAGCTCACCCCGAGCTGGGGGCCGAGGGCAGCCCACCCCGGCCAGGGAGCCGCGATGGCTTGCTCCGACATCGCTGCTTCTCAGGACCCTGGAAAGGTCCTTGTCAGCAGATTTACCTAATGCAATTCATCTTTTGATAACTTGACTGCTGGTGTCAAGAGAGTTATTTGTGAATCAAGCAAGCTGTAATTGTTAACAACTGCAATCTGTTTTCCATCCACCATGGTGCTGCTGAGTGGTGAGAATCTTTGTCTTCTTGATGATGAGCTTCAATTCATGTTGCAGAGTATGGCCTTTGACCTTCGCAGCAAGTGCTTCAGGTCCGTCTTGGTTTCAGCAAGGAAGGTTGTGCCATCTGCATAACTTAAGTTGTTGATGAGTCTTCCTCCAATCCTGATGCCACATTTCTCCTCATGAATCCTAGCTTCCTGAATGATCTTTTCTGCATGCAGACTGAAAAGGTAGTGAGATAAGATGCATCCTTGATGCACTTCCTTCATGATTTTGAGCCACACAGTGTTTCACTGCTCTGTTCTGAGAATTGCTTTGTGCTCCATATAGAGGTTTCACATAATTGTAATCAAGTGTTCTGGAATTCCCATTCTCCTCAAGGTTAACCACAATTTGTTTTTATCCACACAAACAAATGCCTTTGTATAGCCAATGAAACACAGACAGTTATCCTGCTGATACTCTTTGCTTTTGACCAAGATCCATATGACATTGGTTATAGTGTCTTTAGTTCCACAGCCTCTTTGAAATCTATTTCTCTGTCAATGTACAGTTCCAGTCATTTTTGGATAATCTTCAGCAGAATTTTGCTTGTGTGTGATATGAGTGATATGGTATGATAATTTCTACACTCTGTTGGGTCAGAGTTTTTTGTTTTTTGGTTTTTTTAATAGGAACAAATATCTATCTTTTCCAGTCAGTCGGCTAAGTAGTTTTCCTCCAGATTTCTTGGTATAACCTGGTCAGCACATCCAGGGTAGCATCTGACTGGAATGCAAAAGTTGGGAACCAGGAAGAAAGATCAGTAGTCAGAAAACGGACTTGGTGACAGAAATGAGGCTGAGGATAGAATGATAGAATTCTTCCCTATCAGTGATTTATTCATAGCAAATATCTTTTAAAAGAAACATAAATGCAGGCTATACATGTGGATTTCACCTGATTGTACGCACAAGAATCAGATAGATTATATATATGGAAGGAATCCTTGAAGTTCATTATCAACAGTGAAAACTAGGCCAGGTGCTGATTGTGGAACAGATTATCAACTATGCATATTCAAGTTCAAATTAGAACTAGATAAAATCAAATTCAATCCACAGGAATCAAAATTTAATCTTGAGTCTGTCCCCGGTGAATGTAAAAACTAAATCAGGAATGGGTTTGAGGTCTTGCAAACTAAGGAACAAAGACCAGATGAGCTGTGGGACAATATCAGGAATATCACTCACGAAGAATGCAAAAGATCATTACAGAGACAAAAGAAGAAAAGACCAAAATGGGTGTCAGATGAGACTCTAGATATTGAACCAGAGTGCTAAGAAGCCAAAGCAAAGGGAAGAAATTAGTAAGCTGAGAAGCAGAATAGAACATTTCAAAGGGCATCATGAGAAGACAAAGCACAGTATTATAATGAAATGTGCAAAGAACTGGAGTCAGTTGAATCATAAGGACCTAACTTGTTCAGCATTTCTTAAGCTGAAGGAACTAACTAAAGAACATATTTAAGCCTTCAGTTGCAATGTTTAAGGACACTATGGGTAGAATATTGAATGATCCAGGAAGTATAAAAAGAAGAAGAAAGAAGTATACAGAGTCAATATACCAGAAAGAATTGGCTGATACAGAAGAATTTCAAGAAACAACATATGATCAAGAGGCAATGGTGATGAAGGAGGAAGTTCAGGCTGCTCTGAAGGACTTGGGAAAAAAATGAAGTTCTAGGAACTGGCAAAAAAGAAATCAATATTAACAAAATAAATATGTTTCACTGCTTCATCAAGACGTTGCAAAATGAAGTAACAATTTACGTTTTATTTGTGTGCATGGCAGAAAAGAATTTGGTTACTAGTAGTACAATTTCTTGTCATGTTGTTAACTTAAAGGTCAGAAGTTCACATCTTCTTGCCACTTAGCGGGAAAAATGAAGGACAGTGTCTTCCTATAAAAATATTTACAACCTCATCTAAGAGAATATGCCATCCCCTTTTCCTTATGAATCAGGGTGAAGTCTCTTTCAGGGAGGAGAGATAGGGAATGGCAAAGGACATACTGACAAAGGAGATTGATCAGAACTGGCTTTGACAAGCACTGTGGCAATTGGACAATTAAAACAGACTTTCAAGGGGAGGGGGAAAGAGGAACTAACTGGGGAGGAGATAGAGAAAATAGTGCAACAATGAATGAATGGAAACCCAAAATCTCTGTAAATGTTCATTAAAAGTAATAAAATTTAATTTAAAAAAATATTTACAACCTCAACTTCTGCACTTGAGTTTTCATGACTATAACACCTGGAGAACGCTTGGGATTTCATAAACCAAAGGGAAACAGGAATGGACCTGCCATAATTTTCCAGAGAACAATACTCAAAAGGGAAGCACTTATATAAAGTTCCTTCACAGAACATCACCTTCCCCTTGGACAGTACACAATTATAACAGCCTACCATCTACCAAGGGAAGATTCACACATTGTTAAGAAAGCAGCAGACAGCCTCAAGCATAACTTTTTTCCTAAAAAAACAAATTAATCCTTCTTCTAAAAAAGAGCATATTACAGACCCAATCAACACCCTAGACACAAAAAACCAGAAGAAATATATTTTGTGGAGTTATTGAAACAGCTGCAGAAGAAAATTCAAATGGTGGAATTAAAAATTAAAGCCATTAAGAAAGCAAATACTCTGGATACAGAGAACCAGAAGAAATATATCAATTAGGATCAACTTGAACAACTAAGGAAGAAAATGCAAAAAAGATGCAAGAATTGAAACTATAGATAAAGTGAAACTATAGAGGAAACAAGAACTTAAAAAAATCATCACAAGACAGACAGGGTTTCAGCTAACACAGTAAGGAAATAATAGAAATGCATGAAAATGTATTCGCGAATTTTAAGGCCAAATAGGCAGAAGTGTCCAACATGCATGAGGGACAAAAAGGTAAAACTGAAGAGATCGAACAGAGTGTCAGTGAGCTGGAAGACAAGAGCCTTAATGGAAACATACTCGAAGAAACATCAGGAATGAGTCATAAAGAAAATGAAGAAAATATTAGAATTATGTGGGATGATGTCAACATGAACAACATATGTAAGATTAGAATTCCAGGACACAAGAAGGACAGGGAAATCAATGAGAAAATTGTGGAAGAGGTACTAGATTAAAACTTCCCAGGTGTTATAAAGAATGACAAAAATTCACATTCAAGAAAATACACTAGACCCAAAAAGAAAAGCATCAAGACATATAATTGTCAAATTCTTCAAATTAAAACATATGGATAGAATATTATAAGCATCATGAGAAAGACAGAGTCACCTACAAAGGGAAAAAAAATTAGATTAAGTTCTGATATCTGAGCAAAAGCCATGTGAACAAGAAGAAAATGAAATAACATATGCAGAAAGTGTCAAGAAAACAATTGTATTTCTAGGATCTTGTACCCTTCAAAGCTGTCCATCAAATATTAAGGAGAAGTCAGGTCATTCACAGAAAAGAAGGAATTTAAGGAGTGTGTGTGTGTGTGTGTGTGTGTGTGTGTGTGTGTGTGTGTGTAGAAACCCCTATAATGTATTTTAAGAGAAGTCCTTCACACTGAAACATCAAAGGAAAGTGGATGGGCCTTAGGAACAAGAAACAACAACAAAAGAAATGTAACAAAATGACAACTATAAAACCTTGTCTTTCAGGGGAGCTCTGGTGGCCTAGTGGCAAGAAGCTGCACTGCAATCCCAGAGGTGCATGGTTTGAATCCACCAGATGCTCTGCCGGGGAAGGAAGGACAATCTCCTCCCGTACCAGTCAGATCTGATTTGACGGTACACGCACAAACACAAATAATAATAAAAAATAAAAAAAATTAAAAAAAACACCTTGTCTTTCAATAATTATACTTAATGTGAATGGACTAAATACACCAATCAACAGACAAATAGTAGCATAATGGACAAAAACATAAAGACTGTCATTACGTTGCTTATAAGAGACACATCTAAGAAACAAAGAGAAAGAGTCAAAATCAATGTCTAGGGGGGAAAATACACCAAGCAGATGGCATACACAAGAAATGAGCAGTGGCAATATTAATCTCCCATAAAATAGACTTCAAGATGAAAACCACAATAAAAGATAAGGAAGAGCACTATGTAATGACTAAAGGAACAATAGATTAAGAAGACATAACCTTGATCAATATTTATGCACCAAATGATAGACCTGAAAAATACATAAAACTACAGTTAACTGGACTAAAAAAAAGAAATAGCACCACTAGAGTGCCAGGAGACTTTAACACACCAAATGATAAGGCAACTCAAAAGAAACTTAACAAAGATGTAGAAGATCTAAATTATACAATCAGCCAATCTGACCTTGTAGATGTATTCAGGATACTGAACCCAACTAAAACTCAATTCACTTTCTTCTCAAGTGAATATGGTACATTTTCCAGAATTAACCTTATAACACAAAACAAGCCTCAAAAATTATAACACACTGAAATAATAAAATATATCTTCTCAGATCATAATGCCATAAAGCTAGAAATTAACAAGAGAGTAAACCTTATAAAACCAGGCACGTGGAAACTAAATAACACCCTGCTAGAAAACGATTGGGTTATAGAAGAAATAAACTTCTTTGAAACAAGTGGAAATGAAAATACAATATACAAAAACCTATGTGATGCTGCTAAGGCAGTTCTCAGGGGGCAGTTCGCAGCAATAATAGTCACACACATGAAAAAGGAATAAAGAAGCAAAATTAATGATCCAACTCAACACTTACCTCAGATTAAAAAAGAACAACAATCTAATCCCATATATTCTGAAAGAAAAGAAATCATAAAGAGCTGACATTAATGAGATATTAAAACAATTGAAACCATCAACAAGACCAGGAGCTGGTTTTTCATAAGGGTGAATAAAAGTGATAAACCATTGACTAATTTAAAAGAGAAGACACACATATCTCGAATAAGAAATAATAGAGGTGACATCACAACAGAACCAGGTGAAATTAAATGGTTAATATTGGAATATGATGAAAATCTACACTCTGATAAATTTGAAAGCATAGAGTAAATGGACAAATTCCTTGAAATTCACACCCTACTGTGATAGACATGGACCAATGTAGAACACTTGAACAGATCCATTATAAAAGAAATCGAGCAGGTCAAAAGTCCTAGACCAGATGTCTTCATGGCTGAATTATACTAAACATCAAGAGATAATCTATCATCAATTCTACTTAAATTATTTTTTAAGAAATATTAAAAGAACACTCCTAGAGTCAGTCAAGGAAGCAAGCATAACTAATACTCAACGTAGAAAAAAATTGCCAAAAAAGAAAACTACAAACCAATTATCTTCCATATATATAGATGCAAAACCCCTCAAAATACTGGCCACTAGAAACCAATAGAATATAAAAAATAATTTATCATGACCAACTGCAATTCATAACAGGTATGCAAGGATGGTTTAACATTAGAAAATAATCAACCTAATTCCCCACACTAACAATGAGAATAATAAGAACCTAGCAATTGATGCAGAAAAGCCTTTGACAAAATCCCACACCCGTTCCTGATTAAAGCACTTAGAAAAATAGGAATAGATGGGAATTTTCTCAACACAGTGAAAAGTATATGTGCAAAGCCGACAGCCAATATAATTCTCAATGGAGTAAGACTTCATGCAAAAAAAAAAAGACAGACAAGGATGTCCACCATCACCACTCTTATTCAGTATTGTTTTGGAAAGGTTTGTTAGGACAATATGACCAGAGAAGGAAAGAAGAGGCATCCAGATTGGCAATGAGATAGTGAAACTGTTGTTATATGCAAATTATATGATAGTGTGTATAGAAAACCCCAAATACTCATCAAAAAACAAACACAAAACCCAAAAAAACTGTTAAGACTAGTAGATCAACTTAGGAGAGTTTCAGGATGCAAAATTAATTGATCAGTGAGTAGTTATTGTGTTTTCCTCTCTTTTTTCCCTTTTGTGAATTTTCCCAGTGGTTGTCAATTTTATTAACTCTTTCAAAAAACCAGCTCCTGGTCTTATTGATGGCTTCAATTATTTTTTTGTGTGTTTTGTTTTCTATCCCATTGATTTCCCCTCTTGTCCTTACAATTTCTTTTCTTCTAGAGGCTGTAGATTTAGTTTGTTCTTTTTATATTTGATGAAGTTGTTGAGTTAAAGAATTAATTTTCTTCTTTTTTATGTGTCTGCCTATTGCTATGCACTGCCCCCCTGAAGACTACCTTATCTGTCTCTGAGGTTTTGGTATGCTGTATTTTCATTTTCATTTGCTTTAAGAAACTTTTTAAAATTTCATTCTTTATTTCAACCATGTTATAGCAGAGAGTTAATCAGTTTCTACATGAGTGGCTTTGTAAGCTTTGCTCACTAGCAGTTAATTTATTTATTGTATGATATTGTGATCTGAGGAGATACTTTGTTATTATTTCAATACTTTTTAATTTGTTTAGGCTTGCTTTACATCTTAATATATGATTGATTCTGGAGAATGTATCATGTGCACTTGAGAAGAAAATGTATTGAGTTTTAGTTGGGTACAGTATCCTGAACACATCCACAAGGTTGCATTGGCTGATTTTATCGTTTAGATCTTCTGCATCTTTAGTGAGTTTCTCTTGAGTTGACCTATCCTTTGATAACAGTGGTGTGTTTAAGTCTTCTACCACTATTGTGTTGCTGTCTATTTCTCTCTTCAATTTTGTTAACCATTGCTTTATGTACTTTCAGGTCTATAATTTAGTGCATAAATGTCGGCCAAGATTATGTCTTCTTGATCTTTAATTGTGCTTTCACTCAGTAATGTTCTGTGTTCATGATTGTTGTTGATTGTCTTCAAGATAAGCATGACTCATAGCGACCCTATGAACAAAAGTCCTGAAATCCCTCTACTATCTATTGACATTTATCAAAGTTCATAGAGTTTCTGGAGGTATGTTACTTAGGAAGTAGATGCCACTGAATGTAGTGAAAATTACAACAAACTGTGGCTAACTCTGAAAAGAATGTAAATTCCAGAACACATGATTATGCTTATACAAAATCTATACTTGGACCAAGAAGCAGTCACCAGAGCAGAGCAGGGAAACACTGCATGGTTCAAAATAGGGGAGGGTATACACTAGGGATGTGTCCTATCTCCATAACTTTTCAATCTATATACAGAAAATATCATCTGGGAGGCTGGGCTCTATGAGGAGAAGTGTGGCATCAGGATTGGAGGAAGAGTCATCAACAATCTGTGTTATGCAGATAACACAATCATGCTTGCTAAAACTGTGAAGAACCTAAAGCATTTGTTGCAGAAGATCAAGGACTACAGACTTAAGTATGGATTGAAGCTCTATATTAAGAAAACAATGATTCTAACCACTGGGCAAATTGGCATCAGCAGCATGATAGTGAAGAGATTGAGATTGTTAACAGTTTTAGTTTGCTTGGCTTCACAAGCAACACTCTTGGTATCAGCAGCCAGGATACTAAAAGATGAATTGCACTGGGGAAGTCTGCTGTCAGGGAGCTCTCCAGGGGACTGAAGAGTAATGATGCACCTGGTCCAGGCCATATTCACAATTACTTCCTATGAGTCAGAAAGCTAGACAATGACTAGGGATGATAGAAGGAGAATTGATGCCTTTGAGCTGTGGTACTGGCTAAGAGTATTGAATATACATGGACTGCTCAGAGAACAGACAGATTCATCCTAGAGAGTGAAACCAGGCTGCTCCTTGGAGGCAAGGTTTCTGGAGCTTCATCTGACATACTTTGGGCATGTTGCAAGGAAGGGACATTCCTTGAAGAGGGGTATCATGCTTGGGAAAGTGAAGAGACAGCACAAGAGAGGAAGAACCTCGAAGAGATGGATTGATTCAGTGACTGGAGTAATAGGCCCAGGTGTTTCAGAGACAATGAGATTGGCACAGGATAGAGCAGGGTTCAGAGCTGTTGCAAATAAGGTCTCTATGAGTCGCAGGTGACTCGATGACACGTAATAACAACAACCAAAAGCAATCTATATGTTTAATGCAATTTGAATATAGATATCAAGTTCATTTTTCAAAGAGATAGAAAAGGCAATTGTCAAGTTTATTTGGAGAGGAAAGAGACCTCAAATAAGCAAAGCACTTTTGAAAAACAAGAATGAAATACTCCCTAATGTCAAAACATACTATACCAAAACAGCATGGTACTAATACAATGATAGTACAAGATAGTACTAGTACAAGATAGACCATTGAATCAAGAATCCAGAAATTAACACATCAATCTTTGGTCAACTGATATGTGACAAAGAAATAAACCCTCTCAAATGGCAAAACAACATCCTCTTCAACAAATGAGGTGACAAAACTGGACTACTACCTGCAGAAAGCTGAAGTAGGATGCACACTTCTCACCATACACAAAAGTCAACTCAAGAGGATCAGCTATCTAGGAATAAAGATCATAAAGACTGTAAGAGAAAAGTGGGACCAAGCTTAGAAGACCTAGTCTATCACATAAAGAGGCTGACAAGAACAGTCTGTAATATACAACCAGGAGAGGATAAAATTGATGAATGGGACCTTCTAACTATTAAATCCCTATATGCATCAAAAACTTTTCCCAAGAGAATGAAAAGAAAAC
>NW_006399793.1:17154293-17155690 GCF_000299155.1 Elephantulus edwardii | reverse complement strand
GGGGAGAGGGGTGCAACCATGAATGAATGGAATTCCAAAATCTCTGTAGATGTTCATTGAAATGAAAAATAAAGAAAAAAATAATCTCAATGAATCAACTTCTAGTTTTGCTGAATCTTTTTATTGCTTTTATATTGAATTTATTTCTTCTCTGATATTTATTATTTCTTCTGAAATTGTGAATTTCTTTGCTGTTATTTTTTTATTTGTTCAAGTTATTGATTTTGAAGCTTTGGTATTTTTGTTTTGGTTTGGGGTTTTTTTTTTGTGCGTTTATATGCACTTATTGTAAATTTTCCTCTGAGTACTGTTTTTGCTGTGTCTTAGGAGTTTTGGAGTATTGTGTCTCCATTCCCATTTAACTCCAGAAAGTTTTCAATTTCTTGCTATGATCCAATAATTTTAAAATAAGGGGTTACTCAGTTTCTATGTGTTTTATTTTCCCCTTTGGTTCTTTCTATCAATGAGTTCTAGTTTTACAGCATTATATTATACAATGACGATGATTTACTTTGTGTTGATGCTTTTTAATTTACTGAGGCTTACCTTGTGGTGTCACATAAGATCTGTTCTGAAGAATGATCTATGTACCTTGGAGGAGAATACTGTGTCGCTGTTGAGTGATGTTCTCTGCATGTCTGTGGGGACAAGCTGGTTGAATATGTTACTTAGATCTTGTTGTAATGTAATCTGCTGGGAGTTGTGCTGCTAACTTAAAGTCCATACCATTCTAAACTTCAAATTAACCAGTCACTACATGCTGGATGGCACATAACAACAACACATGAGAAAGATGAATAATCTCCTTCTTGTGTTTTACAGCCTTGGAAAGCCCTTTGTAGGGTCAGATATGTGTTGGTTCCAACTGGACAGCAGTGAGTTTGAGCTGAGTACCCTTATTGAAGGTAAAGATTGTTCACAGTTTTAGTTTGCTTGGCTCCACAGTCAACACTCTTGGCATCAGTAGCCAGGAAATTAAAAGATGTATTGCCATGGGAAAGTCTGCTGTTAGTGACCTCTCCAAAGTACTGAAGAGCAATGGTGTCTGTCTGGAGACTAAGGTGCCTCTGATACAGGCCATGGTTTTTGCAATCACTTGTTATGCATCAGAGAGTTGTACAATGGCTAAGGAGGATAGAAGGAGAATTGATGCCTTTGCGCTGTGGTGCTAGAGAAGAGTACTGAGGGTACCATGGACTGCTAAGAAAGCAAACATATTCATCCTGGAAAGGGTTAAACTGGGCGGCTCCCTGGAGGCAAGGATTCTGAGGCTTCGTCTAACACACTTTGGACATGTCATAAGGAGGGACTAGTCCTTGGAGAGGGACATCATGCTTGGGAGGGTGGAGGGACAGCACAGGAGAGGAAGGCCCTTTATGAGGTGGATTGATTCAGTG
>NW_006399793.1:17147840-17154193 GCF_000299155.1 Elephantulus edwardii | reverse complement strand
GGGAGGCTGGGCTCTATGAGGAGAAGTGTGGCATCAGGATTGGAGGAAGAGTCATCAACAATCTGTGTTATGCAGATAACACAATCATGCTTGCTAAAACTGTGAAGAACCTAAAGCATTTGTTGCAGAAGATCAAGGACTACAGACTTAAGTATGGATTGAAGCTCTATATTAAGAAAACAATGATTCTAACCACTGGGCAAATTGGCATCAGCAGCATGATAGTGAAGAGATTGAGATTGTTAACAGTTTTAGTTTGCTTGGCTTCACAAGCAACACTCTTGGTATCAGCAGCCAGGATACTAAAAGATGAATTGCACTGGGGAAGTCTGCTGTCAGGGAGCTCTCCAGGGGACTGAAGAGTAATGATGCACCTGGTCCAGGCCATATTCACAATTACTTCCTATGAGTCAGAAAGCTAGACAATGACTAGGGATGATAGAAGGAGAATTGATGCCTTTGAGCTGTGGTACTGGCTAAGAGTATTGAATATACATGGACTGCTCAGAGAACAGACAGATTCATCCTAGAGAGTGAAACCAGGCTGCTCCTTGGAGGCAAGGTTTCTGGAGCTTCATCTGACATACTTTGGGCATGTTGCAAGGAAGGGACATTCCTTGAAGAGGGGTATCATGCTTGGGAAAGTGAAGAGACAGCACAAGAGAGGAAGAACCTCGAAGAGATGGATTGATTCAGTGACTGGAGTAATAGGCCCAGGTGTTTCAGAGACAATGAGATTGGCACAGGATAGAGCAGGGTTCAGAGCTGTTGCAAATAAGGTCTCTATGAGTCGCAGGTGACTCGATGACACGTAATAACAACAACCAAAAGCAATCTATATGTTTAATGCAATTTGAATATAGATATCAAGTTCATTTTTCAAAGAGATAGAAAAGGCAATTGTCAAGTTTATTTGGAGAGGAAAGAGACCTCAAATAAGCAAAGCACTTTTGAAAAACAAGAATGAAATACTCCCTAATGTCAAAACATACTATACCAAAACAGCATGGTACTAATACAATGATAGTACAAGATAGTACTAGTACAAGATAGACCATTGAATCAAGAATCCAGAAATTAACACATCAATCTTTGGTCAACTGATATGTGACAAAGAAATAAACCCTCTCAAATGGCAAAACAACATCCTCTTCAACAAATGAGGTGACAAAACTGGACTACTACCTGCAGAAAGCTGAAGTAGGATGCACACTTCTCACCATACACAAAAGTCAACTCAAGAGGATCAGCTATCTAGGAATAAAGATCATAAAGACTGTAAGAGAAAAGTGGGACCAAGCTTAGAAGACCTAGTCTATCACATAAAGAGGCTGACAAGAACAGTCTGTAATATACAACCAGGAGAGGATAAAATTGATGAATGGGACCTTCTAACTATTAAATCCCTATATGCATCAAAAACTTTTCCCAAGAGAATGAAAAGAAAACATATTGACTGGGAAAAAATATTTGCAATATCATGTCAGACAGGGTCTGGTAACAAAAGGCCACAGAATCCTACAGGACCTCCAGAAAAATAAGCCTGACCCAATTACTAAAAGGGCAAAAGACATGGAAAGATTTTTCAGAGGAAGACTTTCAGGTGACCAACAGACCAAGAAGAAAGGTTCAAAATCATTGGTAATAAGAGAGATGCAAATAAAACCACAATGAGATACCATTTCACCCCAGTAGCAGTGGCAATGTTTAACAGGACAACAAATAATAAATGTTGGAAAGGATGCAGAGAGATAGGAACTCTCACATACACTGTTGATGAGATTGTAAAATAGTACAACCACTCTGGAAGGCAGTTTGGCATTCCCTCAAAAATATGAACAAAGAAATTCCATATGAGTCAGCTATTCCACTGCTAGAAATAGTTCTGTATATACTGTTGGTTTCGACTCATAGTGACCCATGTACAACAGCTCTGTCTTGAGCCAAGTTCATTGTCTCCGACACACCTATTCTCATTACCTCAGTCACTGAGTCAATCCATCTCATCCAGGTTCTTCCTCTCTTGTACTTCCTCCCAAATCTTCAAAGCATGATGTCCTCCAAGGACTATTTCCTCCTGGCAACATGTCCAAAGTATGTCAGATGAACTTTAGAAATCCTTGTCTCCAAGAAGCAGCCTAGTTTCATCCTTTCTAGGACAGATCTATTTGTTATCTCAGCAATTCATGGTATAATCAATGCTCTTTTCCAGCACCACAACTCAAAGACATTAATTCTTCTATCATCCTTAGTCACTGTCCAGCTTTTTGATGTATAGCAAATAATAACAAAGACCATGTCCTGGATTATATGTCATTAAGTCTCTAGTTAGGCATTATTGTTCTTCAGTAATGAGGAGAGATTCCTAAAAAACATATTTTTCTGATGCTGCTGATGCCAAGAGTGTTGACTGTGGAGCCAAGCAAACTAAAGCTGTTAACAATCTCAATCTCTTCTCATCTATCATGATACTGCCAATTGGCCCAGTGGTTAGAATCTTTGTTTTCTTGATGTTGAGCTTCAATCCATATTTAAGTCTGTAGTCCTTGACCTTCTGCAGCTAGCACTCCAGGTCCTACTCAGTTTCAGCAAGCACGATTGTGTCATCTGCCTAACATAGGTTGTTGATGAATCTTCCTCCAATTCTGATGCCACATTCCTCTTTATGGATCCCAGCCTTCCCATATGATCTTTTCTGCATAAATATTGAAAAGTTGTAGAGAAAGTATATTCCCTGGTGTATATCTTCCCTAGTTTTGTACCATACAGTGTTTCTTTGTTCTGTTCTGATCACTGCCTCTTTTGTCTGCATGTGCAAAATCATGTGTTCTGAGATTCCCATTCTTTTCAGAGTTATCCACAGTTTGTTATGATCTACACAGTCAAATGCCTTTGCATAGTCAATGAAACAGAGATAGACATTCCTCCCTTTGATTTCAGCTAAGATCCATAAATATCTTGAGAAAATCAGAACTGAGATAACAGAGATTTGTACATCAATATTCATAGCAGCATTATTTATAATCACAAAAATATGGAAACAACCCGAATGTCCAACCACAATAAAATGGATTGAGAAATTGTACATTCACAAAATGGAATACTGTGCTGTACTCAAGAGCAATGATTTTTAAAATTACTATATAACTTGGGAAAGACTGGAGAGCAGAAGACTGAGTGAAAGAATTCAGTTTCATAAGGACAAATACTGCATAAGAGCATTGTTGTAGAAATAGATAACTAGTAAAAGATCTATGAGATTCCAAGGGAAGAAGGCTGAGAACAGAGGGGTAAGGATGTGTAGGGGGTAATCATACAGTCACACTATTTGGAGGGTAGAGGGAGACAGGGCAAAGAAAATGGGAAAGATTCAGCAATGATCTGGAAAGATAGGACAATGGTGGATATAATTTAATGATGATTATTTTTATAAAACATAACGAATGTGAGTAATTGTATGAAGCATAATATGAATGAGGAATGTGAAATACAATATGTATGAACTTCATAAACAAATCAACATAAAATTAAAAATAAAAAAAATTTACAGCCTCAGAAATCCTAGGGGAAGGGTGTTATGAGTCAAAGTCTATTCAATGGCAGTTGGGTTGGTTTTGGAGTTCAGAACAATTTGATGTTATCCCACTGATTGTTGCTAAGCACCACCTATGTTATCCATCGTTGCTTATAATATCAGAAGTGTGTAAACATCAAAATGGCAAAAGAGCTTTGTTATGTCTTATTATTATGAAAATCATTTTTATCTCATGGAAATCCTGAAGAGATTTCTGTGAACCCTAGAAATCCATTGAACACAATTTGAGAACAGTTAATCTAGTCTGTTCATGGAGACTTTCCTCATTACCATTTTAATTTCCTTCTCTCTGGCCTGCAGTCTTCCTTTCATAACTTTCCTGGGTTAAAACTGCTATTTTTTCTGGATATCTTGTACTTTTTCTATGATTCCATACTATATTAGACTTGGTTTTCTACAGAATCAAAGCCAGTAAAAATTGTACCTATATATAGCTGGTTGAACTGTTGAGTAAAAGATTGGCGGTTCAAATACACAAGGAACTTTGTGGGGAAAATATGGGCAGTGTCCTCCTGTTAAGATTTACAGCATTGAAAAGCCAATTGACTGTTTGCTCTAGTGCATTGGAGGGTTGGTGAGCTATAAGTCAGTTCCTACTTGATGTGTTTGTTGCTTGTGCCTTGACATAGATGGCTATCCAGTAGGTTTTCAGTTAATAATAACCATGCAGAAAAAGATGGCCCATCTTTCTCCTGTGGAGCGGTTGTTGGATTCTAATTGTCAAGGTGTATTAACATTGCCTCTTTCTATGGACTACACCAACACACACACACACACACACACACACACACACACACACACCCTCATTCGACACTTGTAACTCAGGCCAAGTCATTCAGAGCAACCATCCACTGGGCCCTAATCTGGAAGACAAGACTGCTGACTTGCAAACTGAGAGAGATCCATATTTGTTCACATACCTAAAGAAGGTGATCCAGCAGAAAGTGGAAATTATTGAATAATATTAACGTCACATGCAAGTAAAATCTTGATGAAGATTATGAAAAAAATGGCTGGAGCAGTACATTAACAGAGAACTCTCAGACATTCAAGCTGGATTCTAAAGAGGCTGTGGCATGAGAAACATTATTGCTGATTTCAGATCTTCACTGATTGCAGAGAGTATCAGGATACTTATTTCTGTTTTATTGACGATGCAAAGGCATTTGACTATGTGTCGATTATAACAAATTATGACTAAGCATGAGGAAAATGGGGATCCCAGAATACTTAATTGTGCTCATGATAAAGCTTAAAACTAGACCAAGAAGCAGTTGGTCACACAAAACAGGAGAATACTGCATGGTTTAAAATCAGGAAAGCTATGTGTCAGGGTTATATCCTTTCTCCATAGCTATTCAGTCTGTATGCCGAATAACTAATTTGAGCAGTTGGACTATTTGAAGAGGTATGTGACATCAGGATTGGGGAAAGATTCACCAACAACTATGCCAGACAGATGACATAACCTTGTTAGCAGAATGTGAAAAGTACTTGAGAAATTTACGGAAGAATATAAGAGATTACCTCAAGAAAAGAAATACCCTCAGCACTGAGCCAATCCTCACAATAGTTGGAGAAATGATCGAAGTTGTCAATACTTTTATTTAACTTGGATCCACAATTAACACCACAGGTAGCAGAAGTCAAGAAATCAAGTCATGTTACATTGGGAAAATCTGCTGACAAGGACCTCTTCTAAGTGTCAAAGATCAAGGATGACAGTTTGAAGACTAAGGTGTGCCCGATTCAAGCCATGGCATTTTCAATTGATCCCTATACATCTGAAAGTTGGACAATGAAGAAGGATGAAAGAGGTGTTGAAAAAGAGAACAAAGTATCCCATGAACTGCTAAAAGAATAAACAAGTCTATTTTGGAGAAAAACCCTCAAGGAGATGAATGAAAACAGTAACTGTAACAACAGGCCAGCCAGTAACAAAGATGATGAAGATGGCACAGGGTAAGGCAAAGTTCAGAACCAATTTTCACACTCCGAATATCAGTTATAATTGAATTGATGACATCTAACAACAACAACAACAGCAACATGTATTTTATTGTGTTGGCTAGAATTTTTGATTTTTTGGTCTATATTTATGACTGATGTTGACCTGTAATTTTTGTTTTAAAAATGTAAACAATTTGAGTAGAGTTAGTGTTAGAACTTTTCCGATTATTTGTTAGAATTTGCCAGTGACACCATCTGAGTCAGAGCTCTTTTATAACACACTTCAAATTTAATCTTTTATTATGGCTATACTTAGATTTTTCTAACTTTATTTGTGTTAGTTTATACAAACAATACATTTCTGGAAATCTGTCCATTTCTTCAATGATTTTCTTGTCTGTTGTTGTTGTTGTTAGATAACCATCAAGTTGGAACCAACTCACAACTATCATCCAGCGGGTTTTCAGAGGCAGTAAATGACATGGGAAGAGATTGTCCATCTTTCTCCCATGAAACAGTTGGTGGATTTGAACTGTGTATCTTTGGGTTGCAGCACAACTTCTAAACCACTACTAAGCAACCAGAGCACTCTAAATCTATTAAGAGTATAATTTTTCATAATATTCTATTGTGATTTTTTTTAATCTTGGGTGATTTTGTTGTAATGTTATTAATTTTATTTATTTTGGTTTTTTGCAAATTCTCCTATTTCCCCTTTCCCAATTTGTGTAATGATTTATAACAGCCAAAGCCGTAATCAGAGGTCAATTTATAGCATTAGCAAACACATCAAAAGGCAGGAAAAATT
>NW_006399793.1:17131362-17143192 GCF_000299155.1 Elephantulus edwardii | reverse complement strand
ATGGGTGTGTCAGAGACAGTGCGATTGGCACAGGACAGAGCAGAGTTTAGGGCTGTTGTACATAGGGTTGCTATGAGTCGCAAGCGATTCGACGGCACATATATTGTGAGTGTTATATATTCTTGGGGAATTCACTTTTTCATCCTTACAATATTGAATGTGTCATTGTAGTATATTTCCTTGTCTTTTTTAATAAGTTTTGTTTAAAATCTATATCATCAGAAATTATTAAAGCTATTCCCTGATTCTTTATGTTATGGTTTACTTGATTAATGTACGCTTTTATTTTTAATTTGTTGTGCCTTTGTGTATACATTGTTTCTCTTTTAGGCAAAATATTGATGGGTCACAGGTTTTTATTGTGGTGGTGGGTTTTCTTTGATGTTTTCTATCAGCCTCTGTATATTGACTAGTGCGTTCACTTTATTTATATGTGGTGTGATTAACAATAGATTTGGATTTTTGGCTATCATTTAGTTGTACATATTTGTGTGATATTAATAGTTTCTTTGTTCTCAATTTTTTGTGCTATGGGATTTTTCGTGTGTTTATTTCCTACCATTTATTGCTGTGTTTGTGTTTATTGAATCTTTTAAATTTTGTTTTTGTTTAATTGGATTCTTCTTGTTGTTGTTGTTGATTGCCTTCACGTTGAGTCGACTCATAGCGTCCCTATGAATAAAAGGCCTGAATCCCTTCTACAGTTTATCAGAATTCATAGTTTCCGGAAGCATGTTTAGGAAGTGAATGCTGTTCTTGCTTCCAAACCTGTCATTGGGTGATTAGAGGTATTACTTTTATTTTGTTATGCCAGAGCAAGTAGGGAGGTACTCCACCAATTGCTAGTGCAGTGGCATGGGGACACTAACCATCTGTTGCTGGCTAGTCGGGGTTACAGTGCTGGGGGTATTAGACAGATGGTGTATATGCCAATTACTGGACAGAAGGTTGGCAGGAAGGGATGGATTAGACAGCCATGGATTCTTCAGTGGTACAGGAATGTATGTTGCCACTCTCTAGGTGAGTCAGGTGGTGGGGGAAGGTGGCAAGTAAACAAACATGTGTCACCAGTCACAGTTTGGGTAAGTGACGTGGGTGGTTGTACCATGGTTTCAGTGCAAACAGAAGTGGAAGTACTCACTCTGGTGGCCGCTGAAAGCACAAGTGGAAGGGGAAGTGTGCAACTCTGGCCAGCAACTGAGACTTGATAGGGGACTTTATAAAGTTTGGTCAGATGGGGGACCTCCCACAGATATTCTACAGATCTACTATTCTAGATGCAGGAATGGAGTGTATAAGCAAAAATGTGAGGTAAAAAGGGCACAGAGAAACAGGTGAAGTGAAACAAAGAAGTTTATTGCCAGCTCTTGGATGGGTTTACTGTCTGAGGCCAGAGAAAGGCAGGGTTGGGCAACAAAGTCACAAATAAGGATATTACAGACCAAATTTTATAGGTAGAGGTTTGAGGTAGGTTGGTCAGCTTGGTGGTCAGCTTTCCATGGAGGTCATTGATTTAGTGCCCTCTGTTAGTTCCCAAATATGAAGTTTTTCAGTCCCTTTAGGTGAATGATGTCATTGTGGACAGATAAGCAAGATGTGGTTGGTGGTCATGCTCTTTTCTGATTGGCCATTAGCCATCTTACCCCAGGGAGAATGTCCCCCAGAAGGTGCCATCAGAGTGGAATGTCGCCCAGCTCCCAGGCGGTCTTTTAAAAATAAAAACACACTTAAGACGTCATCAAAACAGACGCATCAGTTACCCAAAGCATAGATACTTAGCAAATAAGACACAGAAAAACGCAACTACCAAAATGAAAGGGAACTGGCCAGGCAATGAAAAAACTGATCCCTTTGATTATGTGAAAATTTGCTGTACAGAAATAAAGTTTATGAGGGTGGTAAAGGCATCTATAAACACAGTTTTTAAGCTTTAAGAGTTCTACGGAAGTATGTGAGACAAAGCCTCATCATTCTTGCCTCCAAGGAGCACTCTGGCTGCACCCTCTCCAAGACTTATCTCTTTATTTTTCTGGCAGTACATGGGATACTCAGCACTTGACTTGATGGCGCCAAACGAGAATAATTCTATCCCTTTAACACTTCTGTGAAGAACTGTCTTGTGTAATTCCCTTTTCTTTAATTGGAACTCCTTATCTTAATGAGTGTCTTAGGAATACATTGTTTCTGATAAACAAGATGTGAGGGTTGACTGTTGGCTTTGACTCTTGCTACATTCACTCAATATACAATGCATCCAACACAAGAAATTACTAAACAAGGATCTATATTAATAGGTAACAGATTTCTGATCCATTTGAGAGAACCATTCTGTAAGTCAGTCTCTTTGACATGAGCATCTGCTAATACAGCAAATCCAGCAAGGAGGGCCAGCAATTCTTTTACCAGGATACAAACACAAAGGTATGCTTTTGTGCATGTCCCTGGTAAGTCACCAAAGGGAATTCCAGTCTTAGATGATACTAGAAAGTAAGGGGATTTGAGTAAGTTGATTCTTTTAAAAAAATTACCTCATCTTTATTTTGCATCGATGCTGTTTGTTTTTTATTTTATACTGGTTTACTTACAAAGTTAATAAAGTTCGTATACATTGTTTTCCACACGGGATCTGACCCTTGAAATGATTTAAGCAAGTTACTTTTACATGGAAAGTTATACGTCTTGAACTTTATAATAAAAAATATTTATAACTTTGACTTTAAACTATGTAAGGGAGCTCTGGAGGCGTAGTGGTTAGACGCTACAATTCAATTCCAGAGGAACAGAGTTTGAATCCATCATCTTCTCTGCAGGAGGAGGATGAGTAATCTCCTCTCATGCTAGTAACAGCCTCTGAAAAACTGCTGAAGGGTCAGCTATGGGTCATTCTGAGCCCACAGAACACAAGATCAACAACAGCAACAATGTTTAGAATATCCATGGATACAATTTAGAATATATTTAATATAGTGGTGTTAGAGAAGAGTTGAAAAGGTATGGAGATAGAACACATGCCTGGCATACACCCTTCCCGTTTTGAACCTTGCAGTGTTTCTTTGCTCTGTTCACTCAACTACCTCCTCGCCCTGTCTCCATACCTTTTCAAACTGTATGCAGAACAGATTATCTGGGAGGCTGGCATCTATGAGGAGAAGTGTGGCGTCAGGATTGGTGGAAGATTGATCAACAATCTGAGTTATGCAGATGATACAACCTTGCTTGCTGTAACTGAGGAGGATGTGAAGCACTTGCTGCAGAGGGTTAAGGACTGCAGCCTTCAATATGGATTGAGGCTCAATATCAAGAAGACAAAGATTCTCACCACTGAACCAATTGGCAGCATCAGGATGGATGAAGAGACTGAGATTGTTAACATCTTTAGATTGCTTGGCTCCACAGTCAACACTCTTGGCACCAGAAGCCAGGAAATTAAAAGATGTATTGCCATGGGAAAGTCTGCTGTTAAGGACCTCTCCAAAGTCCTGAAGAGCAATGGTGTCACTCTGGAGTCTAAGGTGTGCCTGACACAGGCCAGGGTATTAGCCATCACTTGCTATGGGTCAGAGAGTTGGACCATGACTAGGAGGGATAGAAGAAGAATTGATGCCTTTGAGCTGTGGTGCTGGAGAAGAGTACTGAATGTACCATGGACTGTTAAGAAAATGAATAGATTCATCCTTGAGAAGGTTAAACCAGGCTGCTTCTTGGCAGCAAGGATTCTGAGGCATCATCTGACATACTTTGGACATGTTGCAAGGAGGGACCAGTCCTTGGAGAGGGACATAATGCTTGAGAGGGTGGAGGGAAAGTGCAGGAGGGGAAGACACTCCATGAGGTGGATTGATTCAGTGACAGGTAATCAGGGTAGGTGTGTCGGAGACAGTGAGATCGACACAGGACAGAGCCGAGTTTAGGGCTGTCGTACATAAGATCGGTATGAGTCACAAGTGACACGATGGCACATAAAAACAAAAACAACAACAGAGAGGAGTATTGAACATACTGTGGACTGTCAAGAGGACAAACATGTTTGACCTAAAGAGGGTGAAACCAAGTTGCTCCTTGGAGGCAAGGATTTTCAAATTCTAGCTGACATACTTCAGGCATGTTGCCAGGAGGGATCAGATCTTGGAGAAGGACATCATGCTTGGAAGGGTGGAAGGACAATGCAAGAAAGAAAGACCGAAGAGGAGGTGAATTTACACAGTAATTGGTAAGTGTGTTGGAGATACTGAGACTGGCTCAGGATAGAGCAGGTTTCAGAGCTATTGTGCGTAGCGGCGCTATTAAATTGCATGTGACTGGACTGTGTATTCCAACAACAACAATGTGGGTAATAATAACATCAGCAAAGAGAACTTTTAAAAAATATGGGAATTATTACTGTTTATCAAACACAAAATGTCTTAATTTCTCTATCACGTGAGTTTTGTCTCTTATTGTTTGTTACATGGGTTATTGTGCTTAATATTATTCATTTATAATTTTGCATTTATTATGGATCAGATATAAAAATTGAAGTATGCTTACAATGAATGCATTTTCTCTGATCACCTAACAAATTTACAACAGAGATGGAGCATGTTGCTGAGTACTTCTTGGTTAATGGTGTCCAATCTGAGCTCCTTGTTTCCCTAAAGAATGTGCAATCTTCTAGTTCAGTATGAGAGTCCTCACCCTTTCCCCAATATTATAACCTCACCCTCAAAGCCAAATCCAGCTAAAGTAAGGCTACACAGACTTCTAGAAACCCTTCGCTCATGTAAGACAATACAGACTTCCATAAATCCTTCTCTCATGGTTTCCTCCCAGTTCTTTGAGCTTCTCAGCTACCTTTGCTGGATCCTCCTCTTCATTTAACATTACAGTGTCCATTGCTCCGTCCTTGGATGTCTCCTTGATCCACATTCACTCTTTGGTCATATTATCCAGTCTCTTAGCTTTAACTGCAATTTATTTGCATCTCAAACTGATTTCCCCCCAAAGAAGGCTAACCACACTTTTTCAGACTTATTTATTCAAATGCCTGCTTGGCATCAGCTCTTGAATTTCTCTGTCTTTGGGCTGGAACCAACTAATAGGTGTTTGGATTTCTGAGGCTGTAAATCACACAGGAGGAGATTCCCCATCTTTCTCCCTTTGAGCCATTGGCAGATTTGAACTGCTGAAGAGGTATGGCATTTGGATTAGCAACACGACTTTCTACAGACAAGTCCATCTGAGCTCCCAAGCATGTCGACAACTGAAGTTTTGTATCACTAAATCCCCTAGGCAGCAAATTAGAAACAGCTCCTTGCTTTGGTTGGCCTATTGGCATGAAGCTGCATGCACTGCAATCCCAAAGGTATGCGGTTCGAGGCCACCAGCTGCTCTGCAGGAGAGGGTGGGTAATCTCCTCCCATGTGATTGCCTCTGAAAACCCACTGGAGGGTCAGTTATGGGTCCGTACTACAACAAAAACAATAACCTTGCATTTCAGTGTAATAATCTGGTGTCAGGGGAAAAAAAATAAATATTGGTGTTAGAAAGTCTGGAAGAAGAAATGGGAAATGAAAGAGGTCAGGAGGAGCTAGAAGAAAGGGTAAAACCCAGAGATCAGGAGCCTTTTGCATTCCTGACCTGGGATGCAGTCTGAACTTTTGAAGATGCTGGTGTGGCAAGTCTAGATCTGCTGAAACAGTGGTGGAAATAATAAAAATTTTCTAAACCTAAAAAAAAAAAATAAAAAAAATTGAAGTATGAGCTGTTTAAAACAAAACTGACAAAAGTAAATTTTTCATAGTATAAAACCAACAGAATTGCACATTGATTTTTGTCATCTTAGTTGAAACAACTAGATTTACTGACTCATTTTCACTGTTGAAGAATACCTGAAATACTTTTTTTGTAGAAAATGATGTCATATATAGTAAAAATATTAGTACCTTCAATCCATTTAAAATTTTAAAATCTGCCTTATTCTGATAAAATGGCATGCATTATTTTTTACAGTTAAGCACATATACTTGTGTACATGTTGTTATTATTAAGTACGGCTGAATGAGTTTCAGATTATGTTGTCCTTGTTATGTGCTGTTGCACTGACCAAGACTCATAGCAACAAATCTGAATCTTGCCCTACACTGTACCATCCTCATGATCTCCCAAAATGCTCAAGCCCTTTTTGCAGTCAGTGTCTCAATTCATCTTGTTGAGGGATTTCTTTTATTTCTCTGGTCCTTTACCTTCCCTTGTATGATGTCTTTTTCTGAGGATTGACCTCTCCTGTCAACATGCCCAAAGTATGTGGAATTTAGTTTGACATTCTCCCATCAAAGGAGCACTCTCATTGCATTTTTCCCAAGACTGACTTGTTTGTTCTCTTGAAAGTCTGTGGGTTATTCAGTACTCTTCACCAACACCACAATTCAAAGCAGTTGATTCTTTTTCTGTCATCTTTATTCATTGTGCAACTTTCAGATGCCTACAAAGTAATTGCAAGTCCCATGGTATTAATCAGGTGCACCTTGATCTTAAACTGATATCCTTCCTCTTTAGCACTTTGGAGAGTCAGCAGATTTTCCCAGTCTAATGTATCTTTTGATTTCTTGACTGCTGCTAACAACGGTGTTAATTGTGAATTCAAATTACAGCAACCTTATAAATTACAGAATGAAAGTACCTAGTCTTGCATTATCTTCACAAACATAGTTATATTTAAGCCTATTGCTGAAGCCTTTGTGCTACTTTATCTTGAGAGTCTGTCTTTTTTTTTTTTTTTTGCTGACCTTCTACTTTACTAAGAATGAGGTTGTTCTCCAGATAACTGATCATATTTCTTGACAATGTGTCCAATGTTTGTGAGATAAAAATCTTATAATCCTCATTTTTAATGATTACTGTTCCTCCAATACATCTTTGTTCATTCTTTTGGTGGTCCCCAATATTCTTCACTAATGTAGTTATTCAGAGTAGTCAGTTCTTCAATCTTTTTTATGCACTGTTCATCTTTTGCATTCATAAGTGTTTGACATTTCTATGGCTTGGGTCAGCTGTACCTTAGTCCTCAGAGTGACATCTTTTCTTCTTAACAGTCTCTTTAATCCTTTGGTGATGATTTGGATGACACCATATATCATTTTGATTTCTTCATTGCTGCTTCTAAGGGTATTAATTGTGAGTCCAAGTGAAATGAACTCTTTGACAACTTCACTTTTTTCTCCATTTATCCTGATGCTGCTTATGAGTTCATTTGTGAGAATATATGGGGGGTTTTTGTTGGTGTATAATTTATACTGAAAGTTACAGTTTTTAATTTCCAACAGATATGCTTTGAGCCTCTTTCACTTTCAGTAAATAAGATTGTGTCATACACATATTACATACCGTTAAATGATAATTTCTCAAATCCTTATACTATGTATTTCTTCATGTATTAAGAGGTAGTCATTTAGAAAGAATAGGGGTATATCGAATTGTTTAAAATCAGGAAAGGTATGCATCAGGATTGTATTCTTTCACCACACTTACTTAATATGTACTGTTTGAAAATAATTAAAAACTCTAGACTCTGAAGAAAATTTCTATATATAATGCACATACTCCATTTGAGCTCAAAATTAATTATGAATCCTGACATCATCTGAGAACATAGGGATAATAAAGAGGCGAGGCTTTCTGCTGATCCAAGGAAACAGGGTGTCTTTCACTCTTCTAAGTCTGTCAAATCAATTGTCATGAAACAGATCAGCCAGATCTAGAGGATGTCACCATCAGTAGGTGATACATTCGTCAGGTATATATCAGCTGTTCTGTTACAGATGTTTGGCTTGATTCCCTGACTTCTGCTTCTTCAGGATGATGTTTTTCTCCAGATAACTGGAAAGAAGCAGAACAACAAAACATCTATATTTAGGATGAAGCTCTAAGAAGTGACAGAATAACATAGTATTAATGGTTATGGAAGTGATATGATATTCTTGCCCAGTAAATTCATCATAAAATGAACCTTCTATTCTTTCTTGGCATTGGAAAAAAACCTTTAGACTAATCGGACAGATAATATGAAACTACCACAGGTCAAGAATAGTTTCTGTGTTAACATTCTTAACATTAAGAACTCTTAGAAACTATTACCTTACTTTTTTTTATGTATAGTACATATTTGGGCAGGAATGGGTTAGTCTTCCATTTCTATGCAGTCTTAAGAGCTGGTTTTATCACATCCAAAGAAAACCAACTGTGAAGGGAGCACATTTATTCTCACAGTCTTCATCTTGTGATACACTGAAGCATTTTCCCCATTCTCTTTATGGTTGCTCTTATCCTCTGGGGATGTTGTTCACAGGAAATCATAATCGCCTTGTGATCCTTTCCTCTGTTTTCAGGGAAGGTGTAAATGAAAGCAGAGGGGCCCAGCGACAATGGTTGCTAGGAGAGGTGGCTATTGACACAGGGAGGGAGGAAGTGGTGCTAATTAATTGGACCTAACTTCACTGCTCTCTGGTGAACTTCTTCGGTTGGTATGTCCCTTTCTCTGTGTACTTTGGTTGAACTTAGCAATGTTTTCTTCAGAGACTGACTATATTTTAGCCTTGAAGCCAAGCTGTTTAAACAGCTCTGTCACTTTCCAGAAGTGTAACTTTAATAAGTTACTTAACATTTCCGATTTTTCATTTTCTTAGCTGAAGGTGTGCATAAAATCGGAATCTTTCTCTTTGGGTGTTTGTACAAACTGAATGATAAAGTTCTTAGCAAAATAATTATATGTAAAGAGTGGATCTAGGAGAATGGTCAATAAGGAACTGCACTGCCAATCCAAAGTCAGGAGCTTCAAATCCACTGGCAAACCCATAGTAGAAAGATGGGCCATCACCTCCTGTGTAAATATTTTTCAGAGATTTACAGTTTCTGTAAAACCTGCTGGTAGGGTCATCTATGAGTAAATTCTGACTTAATGACAATGAAAGTGAATGAGTTAATAAGTAACTATCATGAGATGTAGTAGATATAGTGGCAGTCTTCTCATTTTATCCTTGTCTGATAGAATTTGGGTTTATACCCCTTAAATCTCTTTGCAGGGTTCCAGGCTCAAGTTTCATTACACATGCTGCCATGGAAATTAGTTCCAGGGTGTAGAGACCTAATTTTCTCCATCGAGACTGGAAATGACTACTGAGAACTTCTGGAAATGAAGATCCCCTGCTTTCCTGAGAGCCATTTCAGGAGGAAGGTAGATTTATTATGCAGATCTGTCCTCCAGTGGGTGAAACCAGTTTGATCCCTGGAGGCAAGGATTTTGAAGCTCTGCCTCTTGGGCATATGGTCAGAAGGGACCATTCCTTGGAGAGGAACATCATGCTTGGAAGGGTGGAGGGACAGCGAAGGAGAGGAAGACCCCAGATGAGATGGATTAACTCAATGAATGGAACAATGGGATTAGGTCTGTTAGAGACAATGAGGTTGACTCAGGATAGGTCAGCTTTCAGAGCTAATTTACATAAGGTCGCTATGAGTAGCATGAGTCACAGGTGACTCATGGTACATAAAACAACAACAACAACATTGTTTTTGCTGTTATTCTCTTCTTCTTTTTTTTTTTTTAAGCTCTGATAGTTGCCTTTTAATATTTGTTGGGACTGCTGTGGAGTAAGGAGTCAGATCTGCACACAAACAGATAAAACAAATTACTGAACATTTCCATGACTTTAGGGGGCACAGTCAAGATAATCATCCTCTCAGGATTTCCCATTGATAGAGTAGACCCTTTGAGATTAGGGCTATGGAGCTGAACAATTTAGGGTCTAGTGTTGTGTCCCAAGGCTTTTTTGAAAATGCTTCATGGCTTTCTTATTCATGGCAAGAAGATATCAAGTGATAGGAGATTAATAATCATGAAAAAGCAAGTTATCTGAGGTCCCAGCCTTTCTTTCAATAACATAAGCTCATAAAGAGAAAACATTTAATGGCTTTTAACAAGTTTCTAGTAGCAGCAACAATGGCATATCTGAGAATACTTTGCTTCCATAAGTTTCTTTTTTGAAACTGAGTGTGAGACATTAATGCGGAAACCAGTATTATGGCATGCCGGTCAATTATGAGACACAGACTTATTTTCAACTGCCACCATCCCCCCCTTACACTTAAATTCCCTCTCACTGACAGAAATACCACGGGGCAAGAGAAACGGTAGCTGAGAAATGTCTCCAGCCTCGAGCCGGCAGTAAAATTGGCTCATCTGCCTTTGGGAGACAACTTTGGCATGCCAGTTTTCGAAGCTTGCCAAGTCCTGTAGCAAAACACAGTAAAGTTAACGGACATTTATATTTTGTTTTGTTGCTCGGCCCCCACTAATGCTTATATTTTCCTGTAGCTTGATTAAGTAGTAACCAGGCACAGCATTTATTTTTAATTAACCAGAACACTTCATTGGCAAAAGTGAGGACCTCCAAAAGCACTTAAGCAGATAGATATGTAAGTCAGGAAAGGGAAGGAACAGAACTAAGCCCAGTTCTCAACAGCCTTTGAAAATGCTTCATGAATTTTTAACTGCAAGAGGGCAGGAACTTGTCTTTATGACTCAACTGAAAGATGGTTCCTCATAACCCATTGGTTTCATTTGAAGTTTGGAAAAAAGAACATTATCTCCTAAATCATCAACATCTCTCTAGCTATAACACCTTTGGGCTTCCCCTGGAGACTTAGCCCTAGCATATAAATTGGTAACAAGCCCCAAAGACAGTGAAAGCATCACAGTAAATACCAAGAGAAAACAATCAATCTCCAACCACCAGCAATTTTAACAAATCAATCCCCTTCCTGGGACAGTTATCGGAATAATGCAACACAAACAGAAAATACTACCTGAGGAATTTAAGCAGCCTGAATTTCAGGTCTTGGAAAGGTCAATGTGACGAGTTCACACTTATGGGTCTTTGACCATGCAGAATCCAAGAATCTCCCCTCAAGAAACTAATAGTCTAAGAAGTGACTTAAAAAAAGAAATTTTGGGAAAACAATAATAAAAAAAATTAGATGAGAGTCTGTCCTTTCCTTTCCTCTCATTCTTGCTAGCTGAAACTTGGTTTCAGAACCGGAGACTTCAGGAATGATCCTAGACTGTGTTGTGGATGTTGTCAGTTGAGAATGAAGAGCAGACAGATGGAAAGAGTCTGAGCCCTGATGACCTCATAGAACTTTCCTACCAGCCCAGGACTGCTTCCCCTCAGACTCCTTTCACTGAGAGGAAAAGGGTGTTGTAGGTGCCAGCTAGTTGACCGTGCGTCACAGTGACCCTGTGTGCAACCTTCTCTGATCCTGTGTCATCCTTATAGTCTCAGCTGTGTGTAACACATTATTGTATCAGTTCATCCTGCTGAGGATCTTTCTCTTTATGGCTGACTCCCAACTTTGCCAAGCCTGATGTCCTTCTCCAGGGAATGGCCTGATAATGTGCCCAAAGCATATGAGCTGAAGTCTTACCATCCTAGCTTCGAAAGAGCGTTCAGGCTACACTTCTTCCAAAATAGATTTGCTTGTTCTTTGGCAAGGCCATCATATGTGAAATATTCTTTAATAATGACTATGTTGATGTTGTTGTTGTTATGTGCCGTCGAGTCGCTTGCGACTCATAGCGACCCTATGTACAACAGCCATAAACTCCGCTCTGTCCTGTGCCAATCGCACTGTCTCTGACACTCCCATCGCAATTTTCCCAGTCACTGAATCAATCCACCTCATAGAGGGCCTTCCTCTCTTGCGCCGTCCCTCCACCCTCCCAACCAAGATATACCTCTCCAGGGACCGGTCCCTCCTCACAACATGTCCAAAGTAAGTTAGACGGAGCCTCAGAATC
>NW_006399793.1:17125804-17128734 GCF_000299155.1 Elephantulus edwardii | reverse complement strand
TAATTTTCCTACATTCATGGTTCTCACATTCCATGTCCCAATCACCAGTGTCTGCTTACAACTGTTCCTCTTCCTTTGTATTTCCATACTTGAAAACTCAACCTCCTTTGCCGTTTCTGTTATCTAAATGTGTTCGGTTGTACATAGGGTTTTCAGAGGCCTGCTATTTCGGAAGTGGATGGCCAATCCTTCTTCCTAGTCTGTCTTAATGTGAAGGTTCAGATTTAGAGAAGTGTCAGACAGACCAGCAAGTTAAAGGTATATCCTTTATCGTTGCGTTAACTTTAGTGTCAGTGTTGTCCCTGCCTTTCTCACACGCATCTTTACCCACTTATTTCCCAGCTCCACCATCCACCAGGATACCCATCCACTTCTACCCCCTCCCTTCACATTTATCTCGCTTTGACCAGCCCTCCATCTAATTACTTATATATGAGGCTTCCATGGCTTCTGTGATTCCAAACACATCAGCTGATGGTAGTTCCTTATGTTGGGATCAATGTCTCTGAAGTTTAGTCGTAATGCTTCCCAAGTAAAGGTGATGCATCCTGTAGAACTGGTGTGTAGATAGGTTTTTTGGGCCGGAACGAATGTCGCGTGGTTTTTGCTTCTTCAATTACCTGGGGAGATGGGAGGGGTCTGAGGCTGACCTCTACCTGCCCAGCCTTCAGCTAGTCAGATGTCTAATAATGACTATACTCTGGAAATAACCTAAATTTTACAGCTGTTACTTTGGACTATCTTTTCAAAAGGAATGATATGGAAATTTCATAATTCTGGAATAAACTTATAAGTTTTGAGTTATCTCTCATACTTTATATAGTGTAATGTATTTGTGTATCAATGAATTTTCATGTTTTTTGTAGAAGCAAAGTTAGATGCACCTATGGATAGTGCTTGGGTATATATGCTGAGCAACTAAGGAGCTTCCTGGGCTTGAACTCACATTAAACAAAGAGAGAATCAGGTACATGAGATGATATGGGCATTAAGCTAGAGGATGAATCTAAAGATCGCAAATATGCAAAATTCAGCTAGTTTCCTAAATCTGACTTGAATACCAAGTAAGCCATACCTGTTTAAACATTTAAATTAAAAAAAAAACAACACACCCCCCCCCAAACACGCCTCAGTTTCTTAAAATACTTGAGGAGACTGAGAACACTCCAGCAGGACTGAGGTATATATAGTGTAACCACAGGCATCCAGAGGAGGTAATGCCAGTGACAGTAGTAGTGCTGTATGCAGACAGACCTGGGAGCATCTCTTGGCATCAGTAGCTTTCACTATCAGGATGGATTCTAAGAGAGCAAGAGGCAGTTCAAGTGGTTTGGGGTTTTCCAGTGACAGTAAAGGAAATAGAAATGCAAAGAGTTGACCAAAATCCTGGGCAGTAAGAGAGAGGCATTGCCAACTGTAGATACCATGGTGCATGAGAAATATGGTGGATGTGACCTGAATACTGAGAGGACTCACGACTTTGAAGTATTTATAATATTTCTTAAAGTTCCTTAGTAATATCTGAGGATTAAAGAGAAGGTTTTGTGAAACATGTAAGGTCTTAGTGTGTTAGAAAGCTCAGAGTTTGAAAAACACTGAAGTTTATTACTTAGACTTTCTTCACTTCAAGGATTCTGTGGCCTCAGGAAAACACAGGTTATATTGTGTAGAAAGGTCTTTATGACTGGCTGCTGCCGGTGTTAACTGTGTAACATCTGTTTATCATTGTATTGCCTTGAGACAGGAAAGGTGGTCATTTCCAACAACTTTCCAGAGACATTTTAATTTGGATAAGAGGAATTTTCTCTCAAGAAACCAATATTGTCTTATGTATAGAAGGTGTAGGAGGAAATAAGTGACAATGATGACATACTGTTCTATTAGAACTGAGAGAAACACTCCAATGAGAAAGAATCTTTTACATTTGAAAAGTAGCAAAAATGGAGTGTGGGTGGTTAGCCAACAATGCAGGTGTATTTATTTAGAAAAGGCACTTGAAAACAAAGGCTTCTAATTTGGTTTGAGAATAAGATCTTGAATCCTCACTTCTGTAGCAATGTTGATTAAATGGAAACAAAAATAGATCCTTAAATTATGTAAAGTGCAGTATCTATAAAAAAAGCAAATGTCTCTTGTGCAAACACTGCTCATTTATTAGATGCTGTTGAGTCGAGTACAACCTATAAGAACAACAGATTTGAACCCCATCCTATCCTGTACCATCCTCACAGTATCTACATACATGAGCTCATTACTGCAATCCCTGTCAATCCATCTGGTTGAGGGTCTTCTTTTCCTTTGCTCTCCTCCACCAAAATATATGTGATGACGCTTTGTTATTTTTGCTTCTGAAGAGCAGTGTGGTTGCATCTTTTTTTTTGTTCTTTTCACAGTCCATAGAACATTCAGTATTTTTTTTCCAATACCACAGCTCAAAGGCATTACTACTACTGTCATCTTTATTCCTTTTCTAGCCAGTTCTTAGATGCATAGCAAGTAACTGAAAAGACCATGGCCTGGATGAGGCACAGCTAAATCCTCAAACTTGCATTATTGCTCCTCAGTAATTTGGAGAGGTCTCTGACTGCAGTCTTTTCCATTGCAATACATCTTCTTGTTTGACTGTTGGTACCAAGGGTGTTGATTTGGATCTAAGCAAGATGAAGTCATTGACAGTTTCAATCTCTTCTCCATCTATTATGTTGTTGTTTATCAGTTCAGTGATGAGAGTTTTTGTTTTCTTGATGTTGATATGCAATCCATACAGAAGATTGTATTATTTCAGCTTCTGAAACAAGCACTTCAAATTCTGCTCACTTTCTTTTTTTTATTATTATTAAATTTTATTAGTTTTAATGAACATTTACAGAGATTTTGGGTTTTCATTCATTCATTGTTGCACTGTTTTCTCTACCCTCCTCCCCAGTTCG
>NW_006399793.1:17097244-17122847 GCF_000299155.1 Elephantulus edwardii | reverse complement strand
GGATATTCTTCCACTTTTCAAGATCTCTTTTTGTTTCTTGTAGTAATGTTTTGTAATTTTCTTGGAAAAGGTCCTTTGTACTTCTGGTTAAATTTATTCCCAAGTATTTAATCTTGTGATCAGCTATTGTGAAAGGTATTGTTTCTCTTAGTTACAGCTCTGTATTATCTTTGTCACTGTAGAAATTCTGCTCACTTTCAGCAAGCAAGGTTATTCCATCTGCCTAAGAGATTATTGAGGAGTCTTCTTCCAATCCTGATGCCATATTCTTCTGCACGAAGTCCAGCTTCTTGCATGACTTGCACAGTATACAGATTTATTAGGTATGGAGAAAGGACACAACCCTAATATACACATTTCTTAATTTGAAACCATGTAGTGTTTTCACACAAATAGCCTCTTGGCCTGGGTATAGGTTTCACATAAACAAAGTGTTCTTAGATTGATTCCTATTCTTCTTGATGTCAGCCATAGTTTGTTGTGCTCCACACACCCAAATAAAAGCATTTGCATAGTAAATAAAGCATAACTAGACATTCTTCTGGTATTCTTTGCTTTCAGCCAGCTGACATCAACAATGATATTCCTATTTCCAAGGCCTCTTCTAAATTCAGTTTGGGCTTCTGATAGTTCTATATACTGTTCTAGGTGTTTTTGAATGAACTTCAGCAGTAATTTTCTTGCTTAACTATATTTTTAGATAATTTCCATATTTTATTGGATCACCTTTCTTGTGAATGGGAACAAATATGGATCTTTTCTAGTTGGCCAGGCAACTGCCCTCCAAATTTCCCGACAGACTGGTGAGTACATCCACAGCTGCATTTGTTAATTGAAATATATCAATTGGTGTCCTATTGATTCCTGGCACCTTATTTTTATTTTTGTCAATGCCTTCAGTACAGCTTTAATTTCTTCCTTCATTACCTTTGGCTGTTGATTGTATGGTATTTCCTGAAATATTTCAGTGTCTGCCAATTTTTTTTTTCTTTTTTGGTACAGTGATCCTGCCTATCCTTTCCATCTTCTTTTGATACTTCTTTGGTCATTCAAGATTTTGTCCATAGCATCTTTCTTTATTGCAACTCAAGGCTTGAATTTGTTTTTCAGTTACTTCAGCTTGAGAAACGCTAGGCGAGTTCTTATCTTTTTATCTTTTAATCACACCTCTCTGCATATTTTGTTTATAACACTTGTCTTCTTGAGCTACCCTTTGAAATCTTCTGTTCAATTTTTACTTCAGCATCTCTTGCCTTTAGTTTGACTTCTTGATGCTGTAGTACAATTTATAGAGTCTTTTCTGACATTATTTTAGTTTTTTTCTTTCTCCTCTTTCTTTGAGCTGTGGTGCTGGAGAATAGTATTGAATGTACCATGGACTGCCAGGAAAACAAACAGATTCATCCTAGAGAGGGTTAAACCAGGCTGCTCCTTGGAGGCAAGGATTCTGGGGCTTCGTCTGACATACTTTGGCCATGTTGTAAGGAGAGACAGGTCTTTAGAGAGGGACATCATGCTGGGTAAAGTAGAGGGACAGCGCAGGAGGGGACGACCCTCTATGAGGTGGATTGATTCAGTGACTGGGGTAATCGGGATGGGTGTGTCAGAGGCAATGAGATTGGCACGGGATAGAGCACGGTTTAGCGCTGTTGTACATAGGGTCGCTATGAGTCGCAAACGACTCGACGGCACATAACAACAACAACAACAACAACAACGACTCTTTCTTTTAGTGACTTTTTGCATCATTTATGGATAATAGCCTTGATGTCAGCTCACTCATCTAGTCTTTGATCATTGTTGTTCTATACTTCAAACTTAAGATGATTTTTAAATTCAGGAAGAATATACTCCGGATCAAATGTTTGTTCTATCTAACGCATTTGTTTTTCCTTTATACAGCCTCAGTTTGAACTTGCACGTAAGTAATTGATAGTCTGATCCATAGTCAGCATCTGCTCTCATTTTGATTGCAGATACTGAACTTCTCCAATGGTTCCTTCCGCAGATGTAGTCAGCCTGATTCCTACGCAGGCCATCTGGTGAGATCCATGCGTAAAGTTGTCTTTTGTGTTTTTTAAAAAAAAGTATTAGTGATGAATAAATCATAGAACATACAAAATTCAGTCATTGTGTTTCCAGCATTATTTATGTCACCAGTTCACACTGTCATTTCTTCTTTATTGTTTCCACATTTTCCATTCCACTCACAAGTTATCATTAATACATGTTGATTGCATAATTTGGTAACTTCAAAATCTGGTAAAAATTTTAATTTTCCTCCTTTTTGACTTTATCTATTACTGCATATATTTCATTAATAGTCTTATTAACAAGCCTTTCTTGTACATATCTGGATAATAATCTATCCCTCACAACATTGTACTTCAGGATAGACCTGGAAATTGTCTTTTTAACTATTAATGCAACATCATTTTTCCGTTTTTAATTTCCAGCATAGTACATACATTGTCTGACTTAAAGTGGACAATACCATGACATCTTATTTCGCTAATGCCTAAAACGATGATGTTTATGAGTTCCATTTCATTTTTCACAACTTCTGTTTTTCCAACATTCATACTATGTACATTCCATGTTCCAACTATTAAAGGATATTTCCAGCTGTTTCTTCTCATTTTTGATTGACTTACAATCTGGACGCCATCTCTGATACTATAACTATCCATGTTCCTTTCTTGTTCCTAGGTTTTTTTAGAGGCCTGCTAGTTAAGAAGTGGATGGCCAATCTTGCTTCCTAGTCTGTTTTATTCTGGAAGTTCTTTTAAACCCTATCTACTGTGAATGACCTTTTCGGCATTTTATATATTGTGGTACAGCTTTTATCATCACAGCACCTACAA
The DNA here is from genome assembly GCF_000299155.1 of Elephantulus edwardii. Taxonomy (NCBI): domain Eukaryota; kingdom Metazoa; phylum Chordata; class Mammalia; order Macroscelidea; family Macroscelididae; genus Elephantulus; species Elephantulus edwardii. Next base: position 17,119,983 of record NW_006399793.1, on the reverse strand, counting down.
GTTATATCAGTTCAGCTATCTGCAAGTCAAGTGCTCTACTAATATGATCAGTGATAAACATGCAAGAAGCAAGAACATAGATACTTAATCTAGAAAGTAATTACTGATATACATACAGATCCTTCCCCCAATATGTAAAACCAACAGGTAAGTCTCACAGTTTAGGAGACTTCAAGTAGAATTTAGTATAACCTCTTTCTAAAAGATGTGTGTATGTAGTTCCTCAAATGGTAAAAATGGTTTGTGTTTGACTACTATCTCCAGTTTGGTCTTTTGAACCCACATAACAACAGCAGCACTATGGAAGAAAGGGCTTGTGATCTGCTTTAATAAAAATTATAGTGAAGAAAACACTGTGGAGTTTTTATATGCTATATAATAAATTAATTTGCTATAGATTGGAATCAACTCTACAGCAAGACTCTTTTGAATCCTGTTTTATTTTCTTTGGTCACTACCGTCATATCATAATTCTATAGAAAAACTTATGACATTAGGGGCAATGACTGGTGTGAGTGTAGAGTGAAAAAGTGAGTGTGAATTGACTCCACTTCTGTAGCTGTTTAGTATCTGAGGAACCACACAGCCCTGACACTCTTTCCCTTAAGTAATATCTCCCCCCTATTGATGGAGCAATGATGAATGTAAAAACACTTCTATCAACTTGTTTTAACACTCCACCCTTCTTATACAACTCATTTCTAGACACACTGAATGCCAGCTCCATTTATATAGTCTGCTCTCTAACTCATTTCACATGGAAATAATTACAGGCAGTGTCTATGCATATCTCCATGGTTACAATTCATTCTCTGGTCTCCATGGTGACACTCACAAACACTTACAACCTCTCAAATGAATTTATTTTAAATTTCTACTCATTTGACTTATCAACTGATACCATCAACTTCTTTCTAGGAATGAAAATAATGAAAAGTGAATAGAGTGAACAGAAAGAATATTTAGAACATTTTTAAATAGGAATGATCCTCTAAAAAAATTACTATCTAATCACTTATTTACTATCTCACTATCTGACCTTTCACATTTTCTACTATAATAAAAAGATCTGCTATCAAATTTGCACATTAATAACATAAAACCGGAAGTAACAAATGCTGAAGGGTGAGGTGAAACAACACTGGCTATGCAATTTAAGGTTATATGTCAACTTGGCCCTACCATGGTTCACAGTGATTTGACAGTTATATAATCGTGAAATGTGAGAGTTATACAGTGACGAAGGAGGGAGTTCCGGCTCATCTGAAGCATTTGGCAATAAATAAAGTCCCAGGAATTGATAGAATGCCAATTGATGCATTTCAACAAAGAGATGCTACCCTGGACATGCTTACCAGGTGTGCCAAGAAATCTGGAGGACAACTACTTGGCCAACTAATTGGAAAAGAACCATATTTATTCCCATTCCAAAAAAAAATGTGACCTGACAGAAGGTGCAAATTATCGTACCATATCACTCATATCACACACAAGCAAAATCCTGCTAAAGATTATCCAGAAATGACTGGAAAAGTACATTGACAGAGAAATACCAGAAATATAAGCTGAATTTAGAAGAGGTTGCAGCACTAGAGACATTATTACCAATGTCAGACTGATCTTGGCAAAAAGCAAAGAGTATCAGAGGGATATCTGTGTTTCATTGACTATGCAAAGGAATTTGACTGCATGGATCAAAACAAATTGTGCTTAACCTTGAGGAGAATGGGAATCCCAGAAGACATGATTGTGCTTATGCAAAACCTATACTTGGACCAGGAAGCAGACCTCAGAACAGAGCAAGGAAACACTGTATGTTTCAAAATCATACCTTTTCAATCTACATTCAGAACAGATCATTTGGGAGGCTAGGCTTTGTGAGGATACTTTGTGTGGCAAAAAGATTGGAGGAGGACTCATCAACCACCTACATTATAGAGATGACACAATCTTGCTTGCTGAAACTGAGCAGGACCTGAAGAACTTACTGTGGAAGGTCAAGGACTGTAGTCTTCAGTATGGATAAAAGTTCAACATCAAGAAAACAAAAGATCCTCACTGCTTGGTCAATTGGCAGCACCATGATGGATGGAGAAGAGATTGAGGTTGTTAACAGCTACAGCTTGCTCAGCTCCACAATCAACATTCTTGGCACCAGCACTCAAGAAATCAAAAGACGAATTGCACTGGAAAAATTTGCTCTCAGGGACCTCTCCAGAGTACTGAGAAGAAATGATGTCAGTCTAGAGATAAGGTGCACCTGATCCAGGCCAACTAAGGTGCACCTGATCCAGGCCAACTAAGGTGCACCTGTTCCAGGCCACAGTATTCTCAATTACTTGCTATGCATCAACAGATCTGGACAATGACTAAGGATGACAGAAGAATTGATGCCTTTGAGTTGTGGTGCTGGAGAAGGGTCTTGAACATACCATGGACCACCTAGAAAACAAATAGGTTTGTCTTGGAGAGGGTGAAACCAAGTTTCTCCTTGGAGTTTAGCATTTGGAAGCTTTGTTTCACATACTTTGGACATGTGTCCAGGAGGAACCAATCCCTGGAGAAGGATGTCACACTCAGAAGGATGAGGGGACAATGCAGGAGAGGAAGACTCTGGATAAGAAGTTTTGATACAGTAACTGAGGTAATGAGTATAGGTGTGTCTGAATTGGTGAGACTAGCTCAAGACAGGGTGGGCTTCAGAGCTGTTGCAGGGCCGCTGTGAGTCACTGGTGACTTGACAACATATAACAACAACAACATTGTCATGTAGTTTGACAGCTATATGATGTTGTGATCTGGTGTGCTCCTCTTCCATTTTTGCATAATTCTAATTTTCAAATAATGATCTGGCCTTTGGACTCTAGCCATTCCTATAAGAGAAGAGGAGGTGTACTTCATTCTTTCAGCATATAATGGATATATGGCTAGCATTTAAACTTATTTACATATTATTTTTAATGCTAGAGTAATTAGATTCTTGGTTTGAACGAAGATCTGGGGGTGGGAGGGAATCTTTGACTGGATTAGTAATTAGAACACTTGGAATAAAGACCTAATTTTAAGATGACCCAATGACTGAGGATTGAAATCTTTCTTGGCATACTTGACTTTCAGTGCCGAGGTTAGAATAATCCTGAGTAAATTAGGATAGTTGGTCTACTAGCATCTAAACTGGAAGAAATTAGTTGATGTTTTACTTCTAAGCTTTTAAGTATCAGTGAGATCTGGACAAAGGCCATTCTGTAGTCTTTTCCAAGATAGATTAATCAGTGATTCTATGCTGTAGAACTTTATATTTCCCCAAGATCATTCCAGTTTATTGCAAGGATAATATGCCATACCCCATTTTTCATGTATGAGTTTAGAGGTGAATGTTCTCAGAGATAATAGAGTCAAGCAAAGGCTAAATAGTGAGCTCTAACGCAAGACAGAATAAAGTTCAGAGCTGTTGTACATAGAGTCACTGTGAGTTTCAAACAACTCAGCAACACATAACAACAACTAACTGACTAAGTTTTACTGTATTCTTTTGGTTATGGGTTGTTCATTAACATTTTAAGGAAAAATCTTTTCTAAAAGTAAGTAATATTTCTCAAAGTGACTGTCCTTTTCGGGAACAAAATTCTGCCGTTAGATAGCACCTCTAATTACTATGAAGGAACTCCCTGGTGTACAGCTTTATACAACTTCTTCATTTTGTTTAAGAAATAAGAATGATCCTTGGCTAATATACATCTTTTCTATCACAAGAAAACTCAGATTCTTGACAATATATTACTTTTTCTGTATCAAGAGAATACACAATATGTCCTAGCTATAACGAGATATTCAGAACGAGTCTCGTGTTCTATTTTCAGTTAACTGGAAGGAGGATTCATCATGCTATTCAGTAATGTGGGAGATCAGTAAGCTAGGTGGAAAAGCTCTCAACAGAAACAGCAGGTTGGTTTTTTCCATTTAGATTCACAGTATTCCTACATCTCTTGTGACATTTTCTACTTGAAGAAAAAAAGCATTGCTTTTGTAGAAAGTATATATACAAAATTATTTTTGTTTTCCAGAATGCATATTCAGAATGAAGAGAGAGGCTAATTTTCATAGATAATTCTTTTACAACTCGGTAACTCTGATATAAGGTTCTTGTTCATTTCCCACAAGTTCATTATGCGTATGTTTGGATGTGTACTACAGATTAATTTGTTTATTTGTTCATTTGTCTAGAAATTCTTTTACAACTATCACAATATCCTGGAAAAATTATTAGTTATAAAAATTATGCAGAGAAAAATTAAAGGAGGGAAAAAACCCCACTCTTAGTTATAACTACTTTTATTAGAAATTCTTTGGATTTGTCCAACTCTATTACGATTCTGCTTTCTCATATAAACATGCTTTCAGAAAGTGAAAAATACTTGAAGCACTCACTGCAGAAAGTCATTGACTACATCTTATAATGTAGGTAACATCTTAAGAAGACAAAAATCTTCACCACTGGACCAATAGGCAACATCATGATAAATGAAGACAAGACTAAAATTGTTGATGATTTCATTTTACTTGGATTCATCATCAACACACATGGTACCAAGAGTCTCCAGAAATCAAAGCATGTGCCACACTGGGAAAATCTGCTCTCAGAGACATCTTCACAGTTCTAAAGAACAAAGATGTCAGTTTAAAGATTAAGATGTACTTGATCTAAACAATGATATTTTCAAATGCCTTACATGCACCTAAAAATGGGCAAGTAACTATGGAAGACCGAAGAAGAATCAGTACTGTTGAATTTATGTTTGTAGAAGAGTACAGAATATTCCATGGACTGCCATACGAATAAACAAATCTGTCTTGAAAGAAGTGCAATCACAGTGCTCCTTACAGGAAAGATGGTGAAACTTCATCTCATTCATTGTGGGCATATTTTCAGGATGAACCAGTCTTTGGAGAGAGACTACTAGGAAAGGTAGAAGATCAGAGAAAGACAGGGAGGTTCTCAAGTAGATGGATCGACACAGTGATTATTGACACATGCACAGTGGGTTTGAGCATGATGGTGACTATGAAGATGGTACAAGACACGGCAAGGTTCAGGTCTGTTCACAGGGTCACTATGAGGAGGACTAGTAGTCAACTTAATGGCACCTAACAACAACAACAACATTCAATTTTTTTTTAAAAAAAAGTAATTGCATTTATTATTAAAAATTAATCCATCATCTGCTCATTTCTGTGACAGGATGAGATATTTTTCATCTTCACCTTCTTTATTTCTTCCTATTCTTGCCCTTGAAGGTGTGATGATAGAGTCTAGAACAAGCATCCACTAAAGTGTTAAGAAACTCTCAATATTAGGAAAACAATTGTTTTATAAATGCAATGCCCTACATTTTAAATGCCCTACAATTTAAATATCCACTTTTGTCCTCTTGGGTTAGAGATAGGGCTAAATCTTGCAGGCCTAATCATAGTGGAAAGTAGGATGAATATGGAAACCTGTGTACAGGGCAGAGAATGGTAACGAAAACAATTTTATCTTTTGTATACATCCCTGGTTAATTGTGTATGGTCTGAAAGGCAGCCTTGATGGGACTTATATGTGACTATTTTGAACTACTCTCTGAAATTCAAACATATTTCTCTTTAATAATTTATTTCAATAATTCATTCTTATGATTGATAAAACTCATTGTCATGGAGTCAGAAGTGACTCAGAGGTGACCCTCCTCTGGGTTTCTGAGGGTTTTAATCACACGGAGGAAATTGCCTTTCTCTTATAAAGTTTGCTAGTATGGTCAAACCACCAGAAAAGCATTGCCTGTGGATGAGTAGTACAACTTCCTGCAGGCTGTGCCACCGAGCTTCCTTGTGATTGATTCCATCTTTCAAATACAGGGTGAGAGAAGAGGCACTGTTGCAACACAGTATGAGACACGGTTAAAGCAAAAAGCAGATGAATTAAGTCAGGACCTCTCCACTACTGCAAACAAATAACGTGCAGACCCAACCTGAACATCTGGTAGTGGAGTCTTGCTTGTCATTAAGAGAGAAATAGAAGCGACATACAGAATTTGTAATATGAACTCTATGCCAATAAATGAGTAGTTAGCTGGAACTACACTTTTTTGTGAAAGTGTCTTAGCATGGTTCCAATAAGAACTTCCCAACAGATGATATTGAAGCAATGGGGGCATCTGATCACTGTGTGTTCCAACACAGAACTTAAAATAAGGCTATGCATGTCCTGAGATGGTATAGAAAGACCAGGAATGGAATACTAGAATTAATATATATACCTTGTTAATATCAAAATCAAGAAGTTATTATGTCAGGGATATATCCTTTTTCCATACCGTTTCAATTTATACGCTTAACAGATCATTCAAGAGGCTAGACTTCATAAAGAAATATGTGGTAGCAGGATTGGAGGAAGATTCATAAATAACCTGCATTATGCAGATGACACAACCTTGATCCCAGAAACTGAGAACTTAAAGGATTTGTTGCAGAAGAGCAAGGATTGTAACCTTAAATACGAATTGCATCTCAACATCAAGAAAACAAAAGTCAGCACTACTGGTGGCCTCGTGGCAAGAAGTTTCACTGCAATCCTGATGGCACTGAAACTCACCAACTGCTCCATGGGAAAACAACGGGCAATCTACTCCCACAGAATTAACTGCCTCTGAAAATCTGCTGGATGGTCAGCCTCTGGTCAGTTCCAGTTATGTGATACACAACACCAACAACCAGGCCAATAGAATGCATCATGATAGGCTGTGAAAAGATTGAAGCTGTTAACAATTTCATCTTGGTAGCATCCACAATCAGCACCCTTGGCAATAGCGATCAGGAAATCAAAAGATAAGTTGCATTGGGAAAATCTGCTATCAAGGATCTCTTCAGAGTACTAAAAAGCAACACTATCATTTGAGGGACTAATATGTACCTGATCCAGGCCATGGCTTTCTCCATTGCTTGCCATGTATCTGAGAGATGGGCAATAAAGATGAAAGAAGAATTGATGCCTTTCAGTTGTGCTGGAGAAAAGTATTGAACATACCATGAACTGTCAAGAGAACAAACAGGTCTGTCTTGGAGAGAATGAAACCAGGTTGCTCCTTGGATGCAAGGACTTTGAAACTCCATTTCACAAACTTTGGGAATGTTATCAGGAGGAATCAGTCCTTGGAGGGTCAGTGCAGGAGAGGAAGACCATAGATGAAATGGATTGACACAGTCTAGTAAAGGGTCAGCTGTCCCAGAGACGGTGAGGATTTAGGTTGGTTTAGCATAGAGCACTGTTCAGAACCATTGTTCATAGGTTTGCTGTGAGTTATAGTTAACGACATATAACAACAACAGCAACAGCAACAACAAAATAACAACCCTGTTACCTTTAGATCTAGAGTTTTAGATCTCATTAGGAAAACAGTCCAACTTCTGATAGGTTCATCCTGGTTTAATCCCTTATTGATAATTTGCATTTTTGTGCTGGATATCTTGAATCAGAGTCTAAATTTTATCAAGATACCCAAGTGATTCTTATATAACTTTATTTACATAAGAATCACTTGAGAAGCTTTAAGAATCACCTAAGGCTCTTAATAAATGTAGATTCTGACCTAGTATGACTGAGACGGAAATGTAAATTCTCCTTTAAAGATCACACCACAATGAACTGGTTCAAAGCCATGGAAAGGTATAAAAGTTTGTACTTGACAGCAACATGTACCAGATGCATAAGCAAATGATAGCTGTAGAAGATGAAAATAAGGTGCCAGAGGAAGAACTGGAATTTCTGATGAAAATATTCAAGAAATGCTCTAAGAGGAAAGAGACCCAGAATAAGCAAAGCACTTCTAAAAAACAAAAAATGATGTGGGAGGTATAACACTCCCTGGACTCAGAACCTACTACACAGCAATAGTAATCCAAACAACATGTCACTGGTACAGTGACTGGTACAACTGGGACCAAGTTTAAAAGGTCTACTCTGTGATTTAAAGAAACTAAAAATACAGCCACAAATGCATAATCTGAATAGGATAAAATTGACGAATGTGTTCTTCAAAAGATTAAATCTCTGTGTTCATAAAAAAACCCCTTTTCCCAACAGGGTGAAAGGAAAACCTACCAACTAGTAACAAACATTTGGAAACACAATCTCAGACAAGGGTCTCAGAACAAAAGTTTATAGAATCCTACAGGGCCTCTACAAAAAAAAACAAAGTCTTACTACAATAACACAATTACAAAATGGGCAAAAGGGCAAAAGACATGGAAAGACTTTTCACAGAAGAGGACATTCAGGTGGCCAATAGACACATGAAAAGAAATGTTCAAAATCACTCAGAATGAGAGATGCAAATCAAAACCAAAATGAGGTACCATCTCACCTCAGTAGCAGTGGCAAAGTAGGGCAACATGCGATAAATTTTGGAAAAAAATGTGGAGAGGTGGGAACTCTCATATACTCTTGATGGGCTTGTAAAATGGTACAGGCACTCTGGAAGGCTGTTTGGTTTTTCCCCAAAAAGCTGAACGTAGAAACTCATTATGGCCCAGGTATTCCACTACTAGTAATATACCCCAAGGAAGTGAGAACTGAGGTACAAACAGAGATTTTTTTTACATCAATGTTTATAACAGCATTATTCACCATCACAATATTCAGGAGCAAAAACTAAAAAAAAAATACTACATAACTTGAGAGAGACTAGAGAGCATTATATTGATAGAACTAACTCAGTCTTATAAGGACAAACACGGCATAAAACCATTATTGTAAATATAGAAGGATAACTAGTAAAACATGTATGGCAGCTCAAGGGGAACAAGGGTGAGAGCAGAAAGTTGAGGATGGGAAGGGGAGAAACCACAGGGTTACACAGTTTGGTGGGTAGAGGTGTGGAGAGGAGGAAATAGGAAGGATCTGGGTGAAAAGGCAGGGTAATGATGGGCAACAGTGATTAATTTTATAAAACAATACATGTGAATGATTGTATGAAATACAGTATCAGTGAAGAATAGTGTGAAACACAATGTATATGAACTATATAAGTAAATAATTTTAAAAAAGGAAATGCTCTCAGAATGGTCTCTTTGAAATTAGAAAACCCAAGATTGTAGTTACACCAGAGTATTCCATTATGATTGGTTCATTTTGAAAATGAAGTAAAATCTGAGAAAAAGGTGTTTGAGAAGTCTGTAGAAGGTCTTTGGTAGGAATGTGATTGCCAGGGGAACACATATTAAGCACTTGACACAATGAAGAGAAGATAAAAGATCTTTCAGTTTTGTTTTCTGAAATTATTTCAGAAGATCCAGAGAAGGGTCAAATTCAGCAAGGAGTTTCAAATGAGCAGAATCTGTTGCCCTAACTTGGAATGTCAAGAGGCTTTAGCCTACAAGAAGGTTATTTCTGTTGTCTCCATAAATCCTGAAAAAAAGATATAAGGGAGAATTCTGAAGTAAGACAGTGTGTTCAGCTGTGGAAAACAAAGATTTTCCTGCAAAATTTCAGTGGCTAGGTCATTCAGGATCTAGTCAGAACACAGAAGCCAGTTCAATTTCAAACAAGGACATTTCATATAGAGATTTATCACACAGGTAATAAAATAACTGAGAAGGTAAGCAGGATTCAGGGAGGAAAGTTACTGATTAGCAACGAGGCAAAGCTCCTTCCCAAACGAGGTGGAACAAAGAAAGATGTAGAATACAGGAACCAGAATCACTTGAGAAAAAGTAGACTTTTCAGTAAAGAGAAGCTGATTTTTTCGGGCCTAGAGTTCCTTATCCATTACTCAAATTTCTTTGTAGTAGAGAGAATAGAGGAGAAATACCATTGTTTTCCTTCCCCATTGCAATCTTCAGTGTCTGAACACCCACTTGAGGATCAGCTATAAATCGATTCCAACTCAAGGGTACATAATAAGAAAAATTTGCCCTGTAGTATTTAAATAGTGCTTCCTATTGGCTGAGTAGGAACTGATCATCAGTTACTCACATGCAAGTTCAAATTGAAGCTCAAGAAAACTTAAGTTCACAAGAACCTATATAAGACCTTGAGTCTATTCTGCCTAAATTTAAAAATTAATCTCACAAATAGATTTGAGGCATTGAACACTAATGATAAAAAAAGAGGTGAGTTATGAGATGATATAAAAGATATCATCCATGAAGAGAGCAAAAGGTCTTTACAAAGGCAGAAGAGGAAGAAAAGACCACAATCGATATGAGAAGAGACTCTGAAAATTGCATTAGAGTGACAAGAAGCCAAAAACAAAGGGAAGAAATGCTGAAGTAAAAGAGCTGAGAAGATTTCAAATGGCAGCTTGAGAAGACAAAGCAAAATGTTACAACAGAACGTGCCAAGAGTTGAAGTTGTAGGATAATAATAAAGAGAAGAATTTGCTGGACATTTCTAAAATGGAAAGAACTGGAAAACAAAGTAATGAGTTTTAATATAGAGAGATACACCATGGATAAAATCTTGAATGATCCAGAAAGGATCAAAACAAGATGGAAGGAATACATAAAGTCACCATATCCAAAAGAATAGGTTGGCACTGAAAATGTTCAGAAAGTACCAAGAAATCATGAAAAATAAAATGGAATGCATGAACATTGACAATCTAGACATTAATTAGATGAGATGGACTAGCTTTGGCCAGTTTAAATCAGAGAATCACGTAGTATAATATACCATGTTGGGAATGTAAAATAGAATAAGAATGGTGATGCATTCATAGCTAAAAAGACAATTTTAAGTGCTATCCTGAAATCCCAGAATGATTTAGGCAGAGCCCTGGCCTCCTGTTTACTAGTGGGCAGGGCAAATATTTTTCCCTCGAGTCGCTTCTGTATTGGCTGCCCCTGTTGATAGTCTGGGTATCTAAGGTTTCTCATTCGAAATTGTCTTTCTTATCCAAAAGGATAACTAAAATTTTTTACTAAAGTAATTATTGTATTAACGAGAAAGGATGTCATGTAAATGGATGGGAATATTCAAATGTAGTATAGTAGCTCATCCACAAGGCGATTGGCCAGTCTCAACATTATATAAGGGGCTTGGATAGTCTCACCACTGAATTCAACAAGCCAGAGTGACAGACAGACAGGTCTTCTGATGCTATGGAAGATATAAAAGAATGCAAGATGCCCTCTTGATCCAGCTACACCCACAGCAGCAACACTTAGCAGCAACACTTACTGTGAACTGGAGACTTGATGTGAGTTGAAACCTTGAGGGATGAGTGGGCAAAGAGCCAATATTGGCAGGACAGAGAACTTTGGAACAATGTCCTGAAGCCACAAGGCTCAGGACTGAGGTGCCTGTGCTTGTATTTCAGGAGCTGTCTTGACTATATTGTATTAGTAATTGGGATTAGAACATTTTGACTTCTCCAATATGGTTCAGTGTTGTCTGTGAGCTATCACATTGGATTTTGGACCCAGAAAAGAAGTTAGATTGGTGTTGAGATGAGTAGAAAGGGAGTGGAGGGATATGTTGGACCTCATGGGACATAGTTTTGTGTATTGATGCTGTTGGTGTGGACAGTTTCCCTTTGTGAAGTTGGTAGGGGACATATATGGCCCTACCTACGTGGCCCTTGCTCCTTTTACAGATAGGATATAATCTGTATGCATACTAGGAGGACCTGTTAATACGACTATTATTTGCCTATAACCAAAGAGGAGGAAATAAAGGATTTTTATCAAATTTTATAGTCTAAAATGGACCAAACATGCAATAAACACATGTTGATGATAATTGGTGATTAAAAGCAAAAATTAAAAGAGAAGTGCAGTCAGAAAGTACAGACTTGGTGACAAAAATGAGGCAGGAAGTAGAATGACAAATTTCTGTACATTCAATGACTTATTCATTGAAAATACTGTTGTTGTTTTTTTAAAAAAAAAACACAAATGGCAACTTTGGACCTCAGCAAGTGGACTGCATAGGAATCAGGTTGACTATAACTGTGAAATAAATTGTTAGAGCAGCTCAGTATCAACATTCAAAATCAGGTCAGGTTTTCATTGTGAAACAGACCATCAATTACTCGTGTGCAAGTCTTAATTGAAGCTAAGAAAATGTCCACTAGGGTAAAAATATCATCTTGAATATACTCTACTCATATTTGAAAATCATCTTAAAAATAGATTGCACAGTGGAGTGTACTCGGTGTGGTGGTGGGGGGAGTGAAGGGGGATTGTATACCAATGAAATAATTTTACTTTTCAAAGAGATGAGCCAACTGGGGGTGAGGGGTGGGCAGGGAGAAAAGTGCAACAATGAATGAATGGAAACCCAAAATATCTGTAAATTTTCATTAAAATTAATAAGATAAAATAAAAAAATAGCTTTGAAGCACTCAACATCAGTGCTCAAAGACCAGATGAATTTAAGAATTTAAGGATATCATACATAAAGACAGCAAAACATCACCGTAAAGATAGAGGGGAAAGAAAAACCAAAACTGATGTCAGAAGAAATCCTTAAAATTGTGCTGGAGTGCTGAGAAGCCAAAACAGAGGCAAAGGATACTAAAGTAAAAGAGCTGAACAGAAGTTTTGAGATGGCAACTTAGGAATACAAAGCAAACTACAATAATGGGATATGCTGAAATCGAAAATTGTAGAAAAGAAGAGCTCACATTCTTTCTTTCTTTCTTTCTTTCTTTCTTTCTTTCTTTCTTTCTTTCTTTCCTGTCTTTGTAATGATCTTTTGCTTTCTTCATGTATGGTATCCTTGATATCATCCCACAACTCATCTGGTTTTTGATCATTGGTGTTCAAGGCTTCAAATTTATTCTTAAAATGATCTTGAAAGTCACATGGAATAGATTCAAGATCATATCTTATTTCTCATGGACTTACTTTAATTTTCTTCGGCCTCAGTTTGAACTTGTACATGAGTAATTGATAGTCTGATCCACAGTCCACCCAGACCAGAGATTATATAAGACTTATAAAATTCATGTTAGTAACTATGTAAACCAGCAGGACTCAGACTTTTCTGCTCTCCAGCCCAGCAACTGCTCTGTGGTTCCCTTATTCACGTGGTTGTTTTTTATAGGTCTCAGCAGTGAATTATCAAAACTATGATGTAGCATTTTCTAGATTCGATCTAATAGCTCATCTGCTAAATGCTTTCAGAACAAAATTGAAAGAAATTATTGTTTACGTTCCTGATATCCAAGATGTGAGAAGACTTATAGCCACTTTTATGGTTACTCATACTGAAAATTTATTTAGTGTCAGTCATTGAGTATACAAAGTAAAAAGAAAAAACAACGTTCAAACATTGGAAAATAATACAATCTGTCTTTTAATGGCCATATTTTATGTCTCTTCCCAATAAGAGAAGGGAGAAAAAAACCCCTCCTTTTCCACAGCGCTTAAAATACAATGTGATGCTGAGAAACCAGTCCCTAGAGACAGACACGATGCAGAAGATAGCTAAAAATATGGCTACTGAATGGGGTATAATTATAGTGAAGGGCAATGAGACTATGTAACTAAGGGTCATAAAAGGCTCATCCAAGCCAGAGGTACAAGCAGATTTCTAATCAAGCCTCAAAACAAATGGGTAGGAGGAAATGATGGGCTGACCTTGTGCATGGTAGGTCAACTCAACTGAACTGTTTGAGGCTAATCTCTTAGAAGCAGATCATTGAGAACCTAGATGACAGCATAGGTGCCAGACTTACAGTTATCCCTCATTGAATAAGTGTGTAAGACCCTCTGTGAACAAGGAGTTACCATCCAGGAGAGTGAAACTGTCTTCTTGTTGTTATGTGCTGTCAAGTCGCCTGCGATCCATTACGACCCTATGTACAGTAGTTCTGAACCCTGCCCTGTCCTGAGCCAGTCTAAATAATGTTGACACACTCCATTGCCCCAGTCACTGTATCAATCCATCTCCTGTGCTGTCCCTACACCCTTCCAAGCACTGGATCCTCCTGGACACATGCCCAAAGTATGTGAGATGGAGCTTCAAAATCTTGGTCGTCAAGGAGAAACTTGGTTTCACCCTCTCAAAGACAAACCTATTGTTTTCTTGGCAGTCCATGGTATGTTGAAAACTCTTCTCCAGAACCACAATTTGAGGACATTGGTTCTTCTTCTGTCATTCTGAGTCATTGTCCAGCTCTCTGACGCATAGTAAGTTATTGTGAAGACTATGGCCTGCATTAGGCATACCTTGGTCTCTAGACTGACATCATTGCTTTTCAGCACTCTGCAGAGGTCCCTAACAACAGATTTTCCCAATGCAATTAGTCTTTTGTTTTTCTGACTGCTGGTGCAATTTCGTCTCCATTTATCATGGTGCTGCCAATTGGCCCAGTGATGAGAATCTTTGTCTTCTTGATATTTTTAGAAACTATGATTATTTTCAAATATATACAAGAAAAGAACTGTATAATGAACTTCCACACATCCGCTATCCATAAACTCGATTTTTGTTGCTCACATATCTTCTACAATCTATATCTTTTATTGAGTCAAGTATTTTATAGCAGATCCTAGGTAACATGCCATTTTTTGTTCCTATATGCACCTATATATGTAGGTGTGTACACACACAAACACACACAATTTCTTCTTATATTAAAAACTTAAAAATTATTAAATAGATAACAAAACAGTCAACATTTTAAATGTCTGTTAATGTCTCAGCATGTATTTTGATTTGTCCAAATTGGTAATTAATCAAGTTGGCATACTTTTATTTGTTTGTTGTGTCTCTTACATGTCCTACATTATTTCCCCTATAGGTTTATCAAGACTGTAATCTTTAGTAAAGCAGAGTTCCAAATATTTTTACTGTGAAGCAGTTGGTAGGTTTGAACCACTGATGTTTTGGTTGGTAGTCAAATGCTTAAACAATTTACCACTGGGGCTCCTTTAGTTTAGAGTCTCAAAAATAACCCCCATTACTATCAAGTTGGAACCAACTCATACTTGACCTTACAGTGGCTTTCCAGAAGCTACATAAGAGCTCATCCATCTTTTTCCTTCAGAACAGCTGGTGGATTTGAGCACATCTTTGGATTGGTAGTATAACTCTCTAACCAACTAGTCCACCAGAGGTCTAAAGTAGTCTTCCCGTAACCTTCAAGGATTAGAATTTAAGAACAAACAAAATTTATAAAAGAAAACAAACCATATTACCATAGTTACTTGAGTCTATGTGCATTTATTTTAACCCCAAAGGATATTGTAGCTAATGTTAGATGGATCTTGGCAGAAAGCAGAGAGTATCAGAGGAATGTCTATCTGAGTTTCATTGACTATGCAAAGGTGTTTGACTATGTGGATTAAAACAAACTGTGGCTAACCGAGAAGAATGGGAATCCCAGAACACTTAATTGTGCTTTTATGAAACTTATCCTTGGATCAGGAAGAAGTCATCAGAACAGAGCAAGAAAACATTGTATGGTTCAAAATCAAGAAAGGTGTAGACGAAGGATGCATTTTATCTTTCTGTTTTATCAATCTACATGCAGAACATATCATCTGTGAGGCTAGGCTCTACAAGGAGCAATGTGAGCGGAATTTCTTCAGCATAGTAAAAAGAATATATGCAAACCCAATAGCCAAAATTGTTCTTAATAGAGAGAAATTAAAGACATTCTTATTGAGAACAGGAAACTAGAAAAAGATACCCACTATCAACTTCTCTTATTCAATATTATATTAGAAATCTTTGTGATAGCAATAAGACATGAGAAGGAAATAAGAGATATCCAAATTGGCAAAGAGGAGGTAAAATGATCTCTGTATTTAGATGACATGATAGTATACTTAGAAAACCCTAAAGACTCAACAATAAAACTATTGTACATAGTTGACCAATTCAGCAAAGTAGCAGGATACAAGATCAACATGTAAAAATCAATTGGATTTCTCTACAGTGGTAAAGAGAATACAGAACTGGATCTCAGAAAAACAATACCCTTCACAATAGCTAATGATAAGATTAAATACTTGGGAGTAAATCTAACCAGAAGCACAAAGAATCTATGCAAAAAAAATTACAAAAAACTCCAAAATTACAAACAAAACTCCTAGAAACAAAAAGAGTCGTGGAGAAATGGAATAATATACCTTGTTCATGGATAGGAAGTTTCAATATTGTGAAAAAGACAATACTACCAAAGGCAATTTATATGTTCAATGCAATACCAATACAAATACCAACTTCATTTTTCAATGAGATGGAAAAGGCAATCTCCAATTTCATTTGGAATGGAAAGAGACTCTGAATAAACTAAGCACTTCTTACAAAGAGAAACAAGGTAGGAGATATCTCACTCCCTGATTTCAAATACTACTACACTGCGATGGGGATCAAGATAGTATGGTAGTGGTACAGTGACAGACACATACATCAATGGAATAGAATAGAAAATCAGAAATCAGTCCATCTACCTATGGTCAACTGGTTTTTGACAAGGAGATGAGATCAGTTAAGCGGGGAAATGGCAGCCTTTTTAACAAATAGTGTCAGCAAAATTGGAAAACTATTTGTAGAAAACTCAAGCAAGATCCACACCTCACTCTATACACAAATACCAATTCAAAGTGGATCAAGGACTAGAACTAAAGCTAAGGACTATAAACTTCATTAGAGAAAGGCTTGTAAGAACTCTAGAACTCTTAATCTACAACATGAACAGTCATTCAAGCATCATGAAAACCCTACAACCAAGAGAGGATAAATAGATGAATGGGACCTTCTAAGAATCAAATGCCTATGCACATCCAAACACTTCTTCAACAGGGTAAAAAGGGAAGCCACAGACTGGAAAAAATTTTGGCAATGACATGTCTGACAAGGGACTTGTATCTAGAATTTATAGAATACTTGATTACCACAACAAGATAAAGGTAAATGACCCAATTGCAAAATGGGCACAGGATATGAACAGACATTTCACCAAAGAAGACATTCAGATAGTCAATAAGCATATGAAGAAGTGTTAAAAATCCCTGGCTCTAAGAGAGATGCAAATAAAAATAACTATGAGACATCATCTCATCCTAGTAAGAATAGCAAAATTCAACAGAGCAGCAAACAACAAATGCTGGTGAGGTTGTGGAGAAGCTGGAACCTTTATTCACTGTTGGTGGGAGTGTAAAATGGTGCAACCACTCTGGAAGACAAGTATGGTGCTTTCTCAAAAAGTTGCAAATAGAAATACCATTTATCCTAGCAATTCCACTACTGGGAATATACCCTAAAGAAACCAGAACTGCCACCCAAGCAGATACATGTACACCCATGTTTATTGCAGCTATGCTCATGATAGCAAAGAGTTGGAAACAACCCAATTGCCCATAAACAAAAGAATGGGTATAGAAGCCGTGGTATATTCACACAATGGAATACTATGATGTCTTGAAAAACAAGGAACTCATGAAACATTATAGGAAATGGTTGACCCTAGAGGACATGATGCTGAGTGAAATATCTCAATCACAAAAGGACAAATACTGCACACTGCTATAAGACGGTACAGACTTTGGGTTTGGGGGGAGCCTAAGAAAAGAGGGGAGAAATTATTTATATTGCATTAAAGCAAATGAGGGAGAGAACTGTTTAAAAGAAATATATGATTATGTATTATTTACATGGCAAGATTCCAGAAAAAGAAATACATAGTAAAGTGGACTGTGGATTTGGGGGAGGGATATTGTGTAATAATGAAAGAATTATTTTTTTCTTTTCAAAGAGAAAAGCAAACTGGGGGAGGGGTGGTTAGGGAGGAATATGTGCAATAATGAATGAATGGGGAAAATTAAATAAGAAGAATATGTTGAGATATATAATATGTGAAATATATATATATATATGAAAAAAGTCTGCTGTCAGGACCTCTCCGGAGTATTGAAGAAGACTAAGGTGAACCTGATCCACACCATGGTCTTCACAATTACTTGCTATTCTTCAGAAACCTGGACATCGACTGAGTGATAGAAGGAGAACTGATTCCTGTGAGCTGCAGTGCTGAGAAGAGAAATATACCGTGGTGAACAAATAGATTATACCTGGAGAGGGTGAAACCAGGCTGCTCCTTGGAAGCAAGGCCTCTGAAGCTCCCTCTGACATACTGTGATCATATTGCAAGGAGGAACCGACTGGTCATCATGCTTCAGAGAGTGGAGGAATAGTGCAAGAGAGGAAGATCCTGAATAAGATGGATTGACTCATGATTGGGGTAATAGGAGTAGGTGTGTCAGAGACAGTAAGTTTGGCCAGCATAGAGCAGGGTTCAGAGTTCTGTCTACAGGGTCTCTATGAGTCACAAGTCACACAACAACACATGACAACAACAACAACAACAATGTTGTTTTACATTGGGAAAGCTCGCTGTCCAGGACCTCTCCAAAATACTAAGGACCAACGATGTCAGTATAAAGACTAAAGGGTATCTGATTCTGTTTCTAGTCTTTCAATCACTTGCTGTAACTGGGAGGTGGATAATGAACAAGGATGGCAGAAGAAGAATTGATGCCTTTGGGTTGTGATATTGGTGAAGAGTACTGAGTATCTTATAGACTGCCAAAAGAACAAGCAAGTACGTCTTGGAGAAAGTGCAGCTAGAGTGATTCTTGGAGGAAAGGATGATGAAACGTCATGCCATGTATTTTGTGAAGGCTTTTAGGACAGGTTATTCCTTGAAAAATAACACCACTCTTAGAAAGGTGGTGTGTCAGTGAGAGAGAGGAAGATCATCAGTGGATAGACTGAAACAGTAACTGCAGCATTGGGTTCATACATGTCAGAGATGAGGACGGCACAGCATAGGACAAGATTCAGATCTGTAGTTCATGGAGTCTTCGTGAGTCATAGTTGATGGCACCTAATAGCAACAATGATGGTAAGATGCAGCAACTGTTTTGGAGATATTCATCCGACTGGAATCCCCTTAGCAAATTTTTTCTGGGTCAAATACATTAACTGAAAAGCAGCTACAATCTATTGGAGCAAAGTTTTTTATTCAGAAAATATTTTATCTAAGGGATACTGGGGAGACATTGCCCTCAATTTTTCAGATAAATGCCTTCGAACAGACCCTGTAAGACTCATTATCAGTAGCACCTCCTCTGACTCACAGACAATTAAAGCTTATTGATAAATAACTTTTACTTCCCAGAAGACTAACTTACGTCAGCAAGCAAAAGGATAATCACAGTCATAAATCTTAGATCGCAAACATGAGTATAACTCAACTCACTGCTATTGCATGAGAATCGACTCATAGCAGACCCACCATGGATTTTCAGGACATTGTAAATTTCACAAAAGGGAATTACTCATCTGCAACTTGTGGGTGAGTTTAAACTGCCAGAGAGGTGCCATCTTTGGGTTGTCTCCCTCAGGACTTTGAAAAACTTCCTAAGACCCACATTGGGATAGTTGGCTGTCAGGGACCTCTCTGGAGTACTGAAGAGCAGCGACATCAGGCTGGAGACTAAGGTATGTCTGATGCAGACCACAGTCTTCACAATTGTTTGCTATGCACCAGAGAACTGGACAATGACTAAGGACGATAGAAAATTGATGTCTTTGGGCTGTGCTAATGGAGAAGAGTATTGAATTTACCATGGACTGCCAGGAGAACAGTTTCATCTTGGAGAGGCTGAAGCCAGGCTGCTCCTTGGAGGCAAGGATTCTGAAGCTTCATCTGACATACTTTGGGCATGTTTCAAGGAGAGACCAGTTCTTGGGGAGGGACATCATGCTTGGAAGTGTGGAAGGACAGAAAGAGAGGGAGACCGTCAATATGATGGATTAATACAATAACTAGGGTAATGAGGATAGGTATGCCAGAGACAGTAATGTTGACACAGGACAGAGCAGGTTTCAGGGCTGTTATACATAGTGTCTCTATGAGTCAAAAGGGACTTGACGGCACATAACAACAGTAACAACAAGATCAACACCAGCAGAACTTCCTTGCACAAATATCAACAATTCAAACTCAAACTCATTGTCATTGAGTGGAATCAAGTCATAGCTGATGCTCTAGAGGTCTTTTGGAAGCAGTAAATTTCTTGGGAAGAGACTGGCCATTTTATTTCCAGCTGATTGCTGATGGATTCAAACTGTTAAAGAAATGCCACTTTCAGGTTAGTAGCACAACTCCTGAAGGAATACACCACCATAGTTGTTTAAACACACACACACACACACACACACACACACACACACACACAGAGACACACAAATGTACACACACACGTATACATCACACAATATACATAAATATATATAATAGTTTTTTTCTGCTTTCAACTGATAGAAGACTTTTATTTTTTAAAAAATCTGTAATGTGTTAAAAGTCACCCTACTTTATTATTGTTCTTTTTCTATGACTGAACACCTATCGAGAGTGCTGAAGACCAAGGATATCAGTCTGGAGACTAAGATACACCTGATCCAGGTCACGGTCTTTGCAATTACTTGCTATGCGTCAGAGAGCTGAACAAGGATCAAGAATGGCAGAAGAAGAATTTATACCTTTGAGTTTTGGTACTGGAGAAGAGTTTTGCACATACCGTGGTTGTTCTGATAGTATAGTGCTTAGTACTATGCGTTGCATGAACATACCATTGACTTCCTGTAGAAATAACAGGTCTGTTTTGGAGAGGGTGAAACCAGGCTGCTCCTTGGAGGACAGGATTTTGAGACTCCATTTCACATTCTTTGGTCAAATAGCTAGGAGGGTCCACTCTTTGAAGAGGACTATCATGCTTGGAAGAGTGGAGGGACAGCCCAGGAAAGTGAGATCCCAGAGGAGATGAATTCACACAATACTGGAAGCAATGAGGGTAGGTGTGCTCGAGACAGTGAGATTGGCTCAGGATAGAGCAGAGTTCAGAACTATTGTACACAGGGTCTCTAAGAGTCAAAAGTGACTTGATGGTACATGACAACAACATGACTGTACAGGACAATATAATATAAATTATGACTGAGGGGCCAAAGTTCATTGTTGGCCTCTCTTCAGTCTGTTTTTAATACGTTGTTGGGAAGTCAGAGAATAAATATCCCAAAGAAAACTACATTCTGGACAAACAAAAAAATGCAAACAAATTCTCCATAAAAACAAAACAAGAAACACACACACACACACACACTTATCAGTTTTCATTTGTTTGAATTTCCATTTTCAGAAATGGAATTATTTGTTCTCA
The DNA here is from genome assembly GCF_000299155.1 of Elephantulus edwardii. NCBI lineage: Eukaryota > Metazoa > Chordata > Mammalia > Macroscelidea > Macroscelididae > Elephantulus > Elephantulus edwardii. The sequence goes on along the minus strand of NW_006399793.1, from coordinate 17,098,767 downwards.
CTTGTTCATTGGTTTCACGGATTCATTGCTACAAAAATGCCTCTAGGAAACCTTTGAAAATGGTGATTAAAACAATCTCTTGAAAGACAGACATTCAGTAGCTTGTGCAGCTCCTTCCTCTCCTGCTCGCTTTGTATTTATCTGTCCACTCTCCAGCCAAGGATGGATTATTTATAGCAGATTCACCAGAGCTCAAAGCATCATACATCTCTTTTATTGTCAAGGTAACATCTTAGATCCCAACCCCACCTCTATCGAAAGGTCAGATTTCAGATGATATGAATCACATTTCTCAGGGGGATTTTAAAAATTGAGATAGCATTTTTTCAAAGACAAATTTTAAACTAAGATTTTTGTCAACATTGAGTCAGTTTTAAATTAGATTTGACTCACAAAGTAGTTTTTGATAATTAACCCTGATGCCTCCCTGGCTGTGCTGTAAGGAAGTGTGGATTTTCCCTTGCAGAAAAATGTCCCAGGGATTGAACGTCTATCAGATACTTTCTGGGTTTATTATTTAGCTCCTTTAATGGTTATATCTGAGAAGGGAAAGGACTACCAAAAATGTTTTCCTTAGAAGAAAGGTGAAACTCTACCTCACATATTGTAAGCCTGTTAGGAGGTATCAGTCCTTGGAAAAAAGATATCATACTAAGAAAGGTAGAGGGTCGGCAAAGTAGAGGAAGAAATTCAACAAGATGTATTTACAGAGTGACTACAATAGCTGACTTGATTATGATGGGATGGTGAGGAGGAGACAGAACACGGCGAGGTTCAGATGTTTTGTTCTTGGGGTCTGAGGAGTTATAGTAGACTCAACAGCACCGAACAACAATTATTATTTCTCTTTTCTATTCTCTCTTTCTCCCTCCCTTCCTCCCCTGCTCCCTCCCTCTTTCCCTCCCCCCCTTTCATTGCCCTGGAGTCAAACTAACTCATAGGTGACCCTCCACTAGGGTTTCATGGGAGGAGGTTGCTCATCTTTCTCTCATAGACCCACTGGTGGATTCAAAGCACCAGAGATGGGTGGTTAGTAGCATAACTCTTTAGAGAACGTGACACCAGAACTCTCTAAAGATAAAAAGAAATTCTTTAATATATTTTCTAAAAATTTAGCTTTGGTTACCTCTAAAACTCCCTACTATTGTTACTATGTGCTTTTGAGTTGACTGTCCCTCACAGCAACCCTATACACAACAGATCTGAATATTGCCCTAACTTGTGCCATCCTCACTATTTCCAATATACTTGAGTTTATTATTACAGTCACTAGGTCGATTCATCTTCCTCTCCTATGCTGACCCTCCACCCTTATAAACATGAACTCTTTACACAAAAATGGCCTGTCCTAAGCCTTGCTTCCAAGGAACACCCTTTAGATGCTGTCTCTAAAACAGACTCATTTGTCCTAGTGTATTCAGTACTCTTCTCCAACACCACAACTCAGATCAATTCTTCTGTCATCCTTAGTCATTGTTCAACTTTCAGACAATTGCAGCAGCAAGTAAGTAAAAAGACCATGT
>NW_006399793.1:17090869-17096449 GCF_000299155.1 Elephantulus edwardii | reverse complement strand
AAGAGTATTGAATATACCATGACTGCTAAGAGAACGAACAGATTTGTCCTGGAGAGGGTGAAGCCAGGCTCCTCCTTGAAGACAAGAATTCTCAAGCTTCGCCTGACATACTTTGGACATATTGCAAGGAGGGACCAGTCTTTGGAGAGGTACATCATACTTGGGAGGGTGGAGGGACAGCACAGGAGACGAAGACCCTTGATGAGGCGAATTGATTCAGTAACTGGGGTAATAAGAGTAGGTGTGTCTGAGACAATGCAATTGGCACAGGTTAGAGCAGGGTTTAGAGTTGTTGTACATAGGGTCACTATGAGTTGCAGGGGAGTGGACGACACATAACAACAATAACATGATTAACCATGCCCTCCCCTGCTTGTTGAAATCAGAGTATTGATTGTGGACCAAATAAGATGAAATCATTGGCATTTTCAAATTCTCTCCATCTGTCATGCTGTTTGTTGCCTATTAGTCAAGTGGTGAATATTTTAGTTTTCATGATTTACTGAGATGTTATCCATATTCAAGGCTGTAGTCTTTAAACTTCTGTAGCAAGTGCTTCAAGTTCTCCTCACTTTCTGCAAGAAAGGTTGTGTCACCTGCATAATGAAGGTTGTTAATTAGTCTTACTCTCATCCTAATGCTACATTCTTCTTCGTGAAATCTGATATCTCAAATTATTCAGCATACAGATTGCTAGGTAGGAGAAAATATGTAATTGTGATGCATACTTTTCTTGATTTTAAACTATGCAGTGTTTCCTTGCTCTATTTAGACAATTGTATCTTGGTCTGGGTATTGGTTTCTTTGACCACAAAGTAGGCAGTCCATGATTTCCATTCTTATCAATGTTGTAATGCATGCAGTCATATTCCTTTGCATAGCATAGTCAATACAACGCAGATAGACATACTTCTGGTATTCTTTGTTTTTTTGCCAGGATTTGTATGATATCCCTAATATCATGGTCACTTCTCAATCCATCTTAAATTCCTGGCAGTTCTGTGCTATGTACTGTTCTAGCCATTTTTGGATGATGTTCAGCAATACTTTGCTTACATGTTTTTATGGTTTTTTTTAAAACTTGTTTATTCATCTTAGTTTAAAGATATAATGAAGACCAGAAAGATATGGAGAAATAGTTCAGGTCAAATATACCAATTGATTTTAAATTATGAAATAATATACTCCTTAGACTTTTGCTTTCAAAAATCTAGTAAGTTGGGGGATTGATACTTTTCACTAATAAAATGCAGGATATATAGTTTAGCCTATACAGTAAGGGTGAGGATTGAATTAAATGTCAAAAGTCCTTGATAGATTCCATGTCTACTATTAACTAGTTTTGTGTGTTCTTTGAATTATTGAATTATTTAGCCTCTTTGGGCATTGTATTTATAATATACACAGGTTTGTTTCCATGAAAAGTATTATGTATACATGACAATACTAATTTGAGATGTAGTACTTTTAAATAGTTCATCTTTTCTTTCTTCTTTTTTTTAATCTTAATGAAAGTTTACAGAGACTTCGGATTTCCATTCATACATTGTTGTACACTTTCATTGCTACCCGTCCCTCTTCTCCCATCCTTCTTCTATCATTGTTGATTTCCATCAAGTCCACTTTACTATGCAACTCTTATTCTGGAATCTTGCGATGAAAATAATACCAAGCCATATATTCCTTTTAAACAGTTCACTCCCTCATCTGTTTCAATGCAGTATACATTTTTTTATCCCTTCAAAAGAGAAAAATTAAGTTACTCCACCCTGATATCAGACCTGATTTACAACAGTGGCATTATTCAGTATTTATCCTTTTGTGACTGAGATGTTTCATTCAGTATAATGTCCTCCAGAATCATCAATTTTGTATAATATTTCATGAGTTCCTTGTTTTTCAAGGCATCATGGTATTCCATTGTGTGAATATACCATAGTTTCTCTGTCCATTCATTTGTTGATGGGCACTTAGGTTGTTTCCAACTCTTTGCTAGTGTGAACAAAGCAGCAGTAAACATGGCTGTGCATATACCTGCTTGAGAGGCAGTTCTGGTTTTTTTAGGGTATATTCCCAGTGGTAGAATTGCTGGGTTAAATGCTATTTCTATTTGCAGGTTTTTTTGAGAAACTGTCATACTGCTTTCCAGAGTGTTTGCACCATTTTGCATTCCCACCAACAATGAATAAGGCTCCAGTTTCTCCACAACCTCATCAGCATATGTTGTTTGCTGCTCTGTTGAATTTTGCTATTCTTTCTGGCTTGAGGTGATATAGTTGTTTTGCTTTACATCTCTCTTAGAACTGGGGATTTTGAACACTTCTTCATGTGTTTGTTCACCATCTGAATGTCTTCTTTGGTGAAGTGTCTGTCCACATCCTATGCCCATTTTGCAATTGGGTTGTTTATCTTTATCTTATTGCGGTGCTCAAGTATTCTAAAAATTCTAGATATAAGTCCCTTATCATACATGTCATCACCAAATATTTTTTCCCCTTCTTTTTCCTTTTTACCCTGTTGGAGAAGTTTTTGGATATACATGGGGATTTGATTCTTAGAAGGTCTCATTCATTTATTTTATCCTCTCCTGGTTGTAGGTTTTTCAGGACGCTTGGAAGACTGTTCATGATGTGGATTAGGGCTTCTAAACTTCTTCCAAGTTTTTCTCTAATGAAGTTTATAGTCCTTGATTTTAGTCCTAGGTCCTTGATCCACTTTAATTTGGTTTTTGTGTATGGTGTGAGGTGTGGATCTTGCTTGAGTTTTCTACAGATAAGTTTTCCAATATTGCTAACACCATTTGTTACAAAGACTTTCATTTCCCCACTTAATTGATTCATCTCCTTGTAAAAAATCAGTTGCCCATAGGTAGATGAGCTGATCTCTGGATTCTCAATTCTCTTCCATTGATCTATGTGTCTGTCATTGTACCAGTACCATGCTGTTTTGACCATCATTGCAGTGAAGTAGGATTTGAAATCAGGGAGTGAGATGCCTCCTACCTTGTTTCTGATTTAAGGAGTACTTTGTTTATTTAAGGCCTCTTTCCATTCCAAATAAAATTGCAGATTGCCTTTTCCATCTCATCGAAGAATGGAATTGGTATTTATATTGTGATTGATGCAATGTGTAAATTGCCGTGGTAGTATTGTCATTTTCACAATATTGAAGCTTCATATCCACAAGCATGGTGTAGTCTTCCAATTCTCCAGATCTCTTTTTTTCCCTGTAGTAATGTTTTGTAATTTTCTTTGAATCTATCCTGAAGTTACTAACAATCTCAATCTCTTTTTCATCTATCATGAAGCTGCCAACTGGCCCAGTGTGAGAATCTTTGCTTTTATGATGTTGAGATTCAATCCATATTGAAGAATACAGTCCTTGACCTTCTGCAGCAAATGCCTCATGTCTTCCTCAGTTTCAGCAAGCAAGATTTTGTCAGCTGTACACATAGGCTGTTGATGAGTTTTTCCCCAATCCTGATGCCACATTTTTCCTCATAAAGTCCAGCTTCCTAAATTATCTGTTCTGAAGTAGATGAAAAGGCTTAAGATAGGACACATCCTCGGTGTACACCCCTTCTGATTTTGAACCATACAAAATTTCCCTGCCCTGTTCTGACTACTGCTTCATGGTCCAAGTGTAGGTTTCACTTAAGCACAATAAAATTTTCTGGGATTCCCATTTTTCTCAAGGTTAGGCACAAGGCACGTGGATTGAATTTGCCAGCTGCTCCATGGGAGAAGATTGGACAGCTCCTTCCATGTGATCAACTGCCTCTGCAAACTGCTGGTGGGTCAGCAAATGTGTCGCTTCTGATTTGAAGACACACAATGACAACAGATAATTTAGGTAATAGAGTAATCCTAAAAAATATTGGAAGCAGGAGTGGTATCCACTTCCTAAATAATAAGCCTCCAGAAACTCTAAGAACTAATACAAATGTTGGTAGTTGTAGAGGGGCTTTAGGCTTTTTGTTCACAGTGTCACTATGAGTCATGCTTGACTTGAAAGCCAACAAAAACAAATAATTATTCAGTAATAAGGAAGTTGTGATACTGATTTTACAAGCAATTTAGCTAAAATCACAGGACTGATTCGTGAAAAAAGCAGAATATGATCTTGACTAATAATTCAACCACTCTGACAGACTTTCTCTTAACAGGTTTATAATTCCAACTAAGCCATCAAAACCAAATCTATAGTTGTTGGATTGAGGCTCAGTGTCAAGAAGACAAAGATTCTCACCATTGGACCAACTGGCAGCATCAGGATGGATGGTGAAAAGATTGAGGTTGTTCACAGCTTTAGTCTGCTTGGCTACACAGTCAACATTCTTGGCACCAGTAGCGAGGAAATAAAAAAGAAAACATACTGTGATGGGAAAGTCTGCTGTTAGGAACTTCTCCAGGGTACTGAAGAGCAATGATGTCACTCTGGAGACTAAGGTGCATCTGATACAGGCTATGGTCTTTGAAATCACTTGTTATGCATCAGAGAGTTGGACAATGACTAGGAAGGATAGAAGAAGAATTGATGCCCTTGAGCTGTGGTGCTGGAGAAGAGTATTGAATGTACCATGGACTGCCAAGAAAACAAACAGATTCATCCTGGAGAGGGTTCAACCAGGCTACTCCTTGGAGACAAGGATTCTGAGGCTTTGTCTGACATACTTTGGACATGTTGTAAAGAGGGACAGGTTCTTGGAGAGGGACATCATGCTTGGGAGAATGGAGGGATGGTGCAGAAGGGGAAGACCTTCTATGAGGTGGATTGATTCAGTCACTGGGATAATCGGGATGGGTATGCCAGAGGCAGTGCGATTGGCACAGGACAGAGTAGGGTCTAGGGCTATTGTACATAGGGTCGCTATGAGTCACAAGCAACTCAATAGCACATAACAACAATAACAACATACTTGTTCAGTTGGTTTCAATTTATAGTAACTATCAAGTTTCTTACCAATAAATCTTTATGAAAGGAGAATGTCCATCTTTATCCCACAAACAGTGACTTTTAACCTCTAATCCTTTGGTTAGCAATCTAACAAACCACACTTCATGTCAGTCACCAGAGATATGAAGGCCTTAAAGTGACATCCAGCTCCTTAGGGTGGGGAAATCTCTATTTCTTCTACTTTCTTGTGGCTCTTCAAATTCTTAATATTCCCTCTCTTACGTAAATAAATCTCCACCTCGCTTCTCATGCATGTCCGAGCCAACAATAGCAACTATGGGTCATTAGAGGATTTCCTTTATCCAAGTTGCGTTCTCCCCAGCACATAATCTGGGGAAGAAGTGAGGTGAATAAAATCCAAGAAATGCATCTTCTGGGCTCCATACAATTCAACTTGGAGTATCAGAGTTTAAAGCATGGGAAATTTCAACCATGTCTCAAATAAATTGTCATTCATGGTGACCTCAAACATGTTTCTTTTGCTTTTCAAGGAGAGGAGCAAGGGGGGGGGTATGGGGGAGGGGTTTGTGCGGGAAGAAGGGTGCAACAATGAATGAATGGAATTCCAAAATCTCTGTAGATGTTCATTGAAATGAAAAATAAACAACCTAAATTAAAAAAAAA
>NW_006399793.1:17084784-17090769 GCF_000299155.1 Elephantulus edwardii | reverse complement strand
AAAAAACCATGTCAGAATGGAAAGATGATCCGTAATCCATAAGACTTTCTGTATTGAGCTGTCAGAAATAGTTACCAACTTTTCTTCTGAGGCATCTTTGGATGACCTTCATTTACTGATCTTAAGTTGGTAATGGAAATATTAGGTGTACCACCCAGTGACTCCATTGATAATAACTCCTACTACTGCCAAAAGTCAACACTGTGATAGACAGAAAAAAGATGGAAACTGTCAATGATTTAGTCTTCCTTGAATCAACCATTGACACCCTAGGTACCAGCAGTTAACTCAGGATATGTATTACATTGGGCAAGTCTACTAGCAGGGACCTCTTCAAAATGCTGAAGAATAAAGATGTCAGCCTGAGGTTTAAGGTGTGTCTGATACAGGCCATTGTCTTTTAAATCACTTGCTATGCATCATAGAGCTGGGCAAAGAATAAGAATGACAGAAGAAGAATTGATGCCTTTGAAATGTGGTGTTATAGAAGAGTGTTGAGCTGCCAAAAGACCAAAAAGCTATGTATTGGGGAAGGTGCTGCCAGAGTGCTTCTTGAAGGCAAGGATGGCGAAGCTTCATCTTTCATACTTTGGACATGTAGCTTAGTGAGGCTATTCCTTAGAAAGGGACCTCATGCTTGGTACATTAGAAGGTTGCAAAGGAAAGGAAGCCCCCAATGAGATGAACTAACACGGTGACTTCAGCAGTGAGCTGAGTGTGTCTGAGCTGAAAAGGATGGCAGAAGATAAGGCAGGGTTCAGGTCCCTTGTTTGTATAAGTTGTACTTCACTTGACTGCACTTAACAACTGTCAAGTCAGGGAGCTCTGGTGTCCTCGTGGTAAGAAGCTACAATGCAATCTGGAACGGAGGCAGCTCCAATCCACCAGTTGCTCTGCAGGAGAAGGAAAAAATACAGGCAATCTCTTTCCATGCTGTTTACTGCCTCTGAAAGCCCACTGGAGGGTAAACTAGGGGTTTGTTCTGTCTCAGTGGCAAACAACAGCTGTTGAACCAGGGAGCTCTTGTGGCTTCTTGTTGTGTGCCATCAAGTCAGAACTGACTCATAGCTGACTCTCCAGTGGGTTTTCAGAGGCAGTAAATTGCGGGGGGAGGAGACTGTCCATCATTTTGCTGCAGAGCAACTGGCGGATTCGAATCACATGCCTTTAAGACTGCAGTACAACTTCTTACCATTTTTTTTTTCTATAATTATATTTTATTAATTTTCATAAACATTTACAGAGATTTTGGGCTTCCACTCATTCATTGTTGCACTATTCTCTTTACCCTCCTCCTAGTTTGTTCTTGTCCAAATGCCACAGTGCTTGTCAAAGCCAGTTCTGATTAATCTTCTTTGTCAGTGTATCCTTTGCCATTCCCTATCACTCCTCCCTGAGAGAGACTTCACCCTGAGTCATAAGGAAAAGGGGACGGCGTATTCTCTTAGCTACTTCCTGCTGAAAAGGGACGCTGTGGGTTTCAGGGTGAAGATCTTCTCTCACTACTCTAAAGGGCCCCTTTGGCAGTAGGAAACACATAGACTATTATGGAGATTGATTTTGGAATTCAGATGCACTCTTATTGATTGTGCTTGGCTGTACATGTACATATCCTTAAGCCACCAGAACTCTGTTCCTCTTGGCTTATTGGTAAAGAATTACCCTGCCGGTGCAAAGGTACACCACTCAAATCTACTGCTTCTTGGCAGGAGGAGGATGAACAACGTCTTCCATGTTATTTACTGCCATTGAATTCCGGCTGAAGGGTCAGCCATGAGTCTGTTCCAACAACTGTGTCTGCAGTACATAACGACAACAACAACTATTGAGTCTGTTCCATTCATAGTGACCCTCTGTCAGGTTTCTGAGGCTGTAAATACTTACAAGAGGAGACTGCTCATCTCTCTTCCCTGGAGAGGCAGGTGGATTTAAACCGCTGACTTCTGATAGTAGTTCTGCAGGTTACGTGTTACACCATCATGACTCCTATTGATAGAAATAGCTGCTATTTATTTATCAAGAATTTTCTATTTTCAAAGGACTTTGAATCCATTTTTTTAGCTTCAAATCCTCCCCATGAAAACTAACCCAGCAAATGAAAAAGGGACTGAGAAGCAGTGAGCAAGAAACAGTTCTTAAACCACACAAGTGGGAAGGAGCAGACTCAAGATTGGAATTTATGTCCCTCCTACTCCCCCCTCTCACGTCATGATTTTCTGTTTACTTTCACAAGTCAAAAAAAAGAATTATTCGGTACCTCAATCCATCCTTTGTTTAAGAGATCTATGAAGACATTATGTCTGGAAAATCCAGTTATATAATATTATCACTTTGTAAAACACTTGGCTCCATTGAGCTGATTATAACAATGATGACAAAAGGGAATGGGTTATTTTTAAAAGATAAATTAACTTGGCCCATATACTAGATTTACAAGTAAATGCTAGTAGCTTTTATGGATGTGGGACTTTTCACAATTCCTGGGAAATCAGTTTGTTCTTGAAGTGAAGTTCAAAATAGTGAAGTCTGTGTTGGGGGCGTTTGGGATGGGACAGGCTGAGCAGTACAGGTCATCTTGGGTGATTCCCAGAGTCCTCTCCAAGAGAGAAAAATAACCATATACACATCTAATGACTTAAAGTAAAAACAAAAATTAAAAAAAAATTCTGTAGAAGCACCAGTCTCTCATATTCAGAGAGATTTCAAGAATATTGAAGAGTTTCAGCTAAACCTATTCTTCTTGCTTTCCACATTGCTGCACGATATGAGTTTTTCTAATTTATAAAAGATTGTTTAGATCCTGGGAACATCTGACTCATATGTATTCGAGATCTGCATAACCACAGATAAAATTTGAATGGATGCACCAATTTTGTACATCAAAGAAAAATTGTTATAAAGTGGTGGGTTAATACACAGATTTGGATGAGCTACAGTGTAAATCACATTGCCTCCTCAAGCATGGCATCTATAATTAGCAAGAGCTTGATGTTAGAGACAGGGAATGAATTAACATTTATTTAGCTTGTGTGCTCTCCCTCTCCCACTCTTTCTCTGTACTCTGTGCACGACTGGTCGTTGTCGTTCTTAGGTCTCAGCTCAGATAGGTCTTTTGAGCGTATTAGCCTGAGCGCTCAGACTAATGTAGTTATGACCTGTTTGTGTATACTGTCTTCCTGGGCAATGTTTATTTCCCCTCCACTTTCAAAGCCCTTATAGTAATTACAGTTTCTTTATTTGTTTATTCGCTTGTCTATAATTTGTCTACTCGGTAATTAAAAAGCTCGGATGGCACAATGGTTAAGTGCTCGGATGCTCATTGGAAGATCAGTAGTTCAAAACCCACCAACAACTCCATAGGATAAAAAAGCCTGGTGATCTGTTCCCATAAAGATTATTATTGTGTTACTATTATGTGCTATTAGGAGCCGATTGCAATAAATAGCGACTCTATGAAAAACAGATTTTAATCTTGTGCTACCCTACCTCATGCTCCCGATCTTCACCAATCTTGGACCGGTTGTTGTATTCACTGTGTCAGCCCAACATGCTGAGAGTCTTCCTTTCTTTCTCTGATGCTCAATATTTCCCAGCATGATATCTTTTTCCGAGGACTGACTCCTGGCAACGTACCTGAAGGATGTGAGTTGGAATTTCACCATCTTTGCCTCTAACACACACCACTGCTGTACTTCATTAAAGATAGATTTACTTGTTCTTTTGGCAGGCTGTGGAACATTCAGTTCTCTTCACCAACACCACAATTCAAAGGCACTGGTTCTTCTTCAGTAGTGTTTATCCATTGTCCCACTTTCAGACACATGGAAAGCAATAGAAAATATTATGGCTTGAATGAGGTGCATCTTATTCTTTGAACTTACATCCTTACTCTTTAGCACTTTGGAGAGATCCTTGACAGCCTATTTCCACAATGCAACATAACTTTTGATTTCTTGGTTGTTGTTACCATTATCAGGAGATGGATTACATTGGGAAACTGCAGTCAGGGACCTCTCCAAGTTGCTGAAGAATAATGGTGCCAGTTTGAAAACTAAGATGTGCCTGATTCAGGCATGATATTTGTAATCACTATGCATCTGAGAGCTGGACAATGAATAAGCATGACGAGCTGTGGTGGTGCAGAAAAGCACTGAATAACTCATGAACTGCCAAACAAAAGAACAAACTGATATGTTTTGGATGAAGTACAGCCAGAATGCTCCTTGGAGGCAAAAATGACAAAACTTCATCTCACATACTTCGAGCATGTTCTTAGCAGAGGCTGTTCCTTGGAGAAGAGCATCATGCTTGGAAAGGCTGGTGAAAGAGAGGAAGAACCTCAGTAAGATGGATTGGCACAGTGAATGCAACAGTGGGCTCACATGTGTCGGAAAAGGTGAAGATGGCACAGAATATACCAAAGTTCAGATATGTTATTGACAGGGTCACTATGAGTTGTACCTGACTGGATGACACATACAACAACATTACCACAGGTGTTGATTGTGGACCCAAGTAAAATGCAGTAACATACAACTTCAATCTTTTGTCTTTCTATCGTGATATTTCAAGCAGTATTGGCTCAGAAGTTCACATTTTCTGTAACACTGCACCTTGCTGGGAGGTCTCATTTTAGAGGCTGAATGTCCATCTTTTCCATAACACCACCCTTGCTTGCTAGTGTGGAACAGTAACATTGAAGATTCAAGCTGCTGTATCTCTGTGACGTTAGTATCCACATCTGGAATGTAACCCTCTGTGCCAGTCATGGTTCTTAGCCAGAGCTCTTCAACACTCATGTAGGACCTCATCTTGAGATGCCACCACAAGTTTCACCTCTTTCTGGGAACATGATATTGTGTGCCTAATTTACTCATAGACGTATTATACTTATCTGTCAGTTTGTTGTATTGGGGAATGATCTGTGTATTGCTAATTACTTTTTATAGTAAGAGTATTGAACATATCATGGACTGCCAAAAGAACAAATCGGTCTGTTTTGGAAGGTGAAACAAGTTTCTCCTTGGAGGCTAGGCTTTTGAAGTTCTGTCTCACATACTTTGGGCACAGGGCCAGGAGGGCCCAGTCCTTGGAGAAGGACATCATGCTTGGAAGCGTGAAGTGACAGAGCAGGAGAGGAAAACCCTGGATGAGATGGATTGATACAGTAACTCGGGCAATGAGAGTAGGTGCGTCGGAGTCAGTGAGACTCGCTCAGGACAGGGCAGTCTTCAGAGATGTTGTACATAGGGTCGCTATGAGTCATAGGTTACTTGATAGCACATAACAACAACAATAATCTTTATTCTTGTGTTTTTATCATTGTTCTCATTAGTATAGCACTTGTCTGTGAGCTTGCTATACTGAAGTAACTTTTGGGTTGCTGTGATGCTGAAAGCTATGCCACCAGCATGTCACAAGGGTCACCCATGGTGGACAGATTTTAGTAGAGCTCTCAAATTAAGACAGAGTAGGAAATATGATTTGCCATCCACTTCTTAATTAGGAGGCCTCTGAGAAACCTATGAACAACAGAGGAACACAGACAGTTATTGTATTAGAAATAGAACTCAGATTGGAAGTAATTAAAAATGAGGAGAAACATCTGCAAAAATCCTTTAATGGTTGGAGCATGAGATGTATGAATGTTGGAAAACCAGAAGTTGTGAAAAATGAAATGGAAAGCATGTATCTTGACATTGTAGTCATTAGTGAGATGAGTTGAACACTTGAATCAAACAATAACAGGGAATGCTACACCAAGAATTAAAAAAAAAAACAAACATAAGAAGAATGTGAAAAGATTGAAATTAAAATAGTTTCTATAGTTCTCAGCTAAGTTAATTTTTAAAGCCCCACACCCAGGTATCCAGGGCAACAGTATTTCAAGAATAGCTAGCAGAAAGGCAGAACAAACAAGCTCAACTGATAACCCATGTGCCTTTGTTTCCCGACTGATAACCAATGTATCTTGTGCTTTTCCAC
>NW_006399793.1:17082534-17084600 GCF_000299155.1 Elephantulus edwardii | reverse complement strand
TGTGCTTTCATCACCCAATGAGAAGCTGATACTCAGTTGTATCCCCCTAAAGTGTATAAAAAAACCCAACTTTGTCTGCTCGGGGTCGGCTCCTTTATCTCTTGCCAGAGATAAGAGTCGGCCTGGAGCTCCGCAATAAACCTCTTATCTCTTGCTGTTGCATCAAGCCGGTGTCTTGGGTCTTCGCCGTCCACTCGGGACAGAACAGGACCAGCGGTTCGGGGGTCCTTCAAATGGTGTTGCATTCATAGTTAAGAAATGCCAAGTTCTATCTTGAAGGACACATTGTAGGTGATAGAATATTATTCATGTGCATAGAGAAAAGATGAAAGTTTCATGTTCAAGAATTTCGTTCAGAGGGTCACTACGAGCTACTTATGACTCAACGGCACTTAACAATAACATACAAAGAATATGACTTATATTCAAATATACACACTTTTATTCAAATACGCAGCAAGAAATAAAGCCAAAGAGGAGGAAATTGGAGAGTTTTACCAAATTTTGCAGTATGAAGTTGACCAAACATATGATCAAACAATATAATTAACAAGTTAATGATAATTAATGATTTGATGTGAAAGATGGAAACAATAAAGATGGAACAGTAGTTGTAAAGCTGACTTGGTGACAGAAAAGAGGCTCCAAATAGAATAACTGAATTTTTTACATTCAATGATTTATTAATCACAAATATAAAACACACACACACACACACACACATTCAAGCCTCTACTTACAATACTGAGAGGAGATTCTATGGCAGAAAATCTCAATTATTAAGGAAGCACCCAAATAAAAGGGCAGATATTTATACAGATCTTCTTCTTGATATGTCCTGTTGAGTCCCCTGCCACTCATAGTGACCTTGTATACAACAGCCCTAAACCCTGCTCTATCCTGTACCAATCTTATTGTCTCTGACACACTTACCTCCATTACCCTAGTCAATGAACCAATCCATCTCATCAAGGGTCTTCCTATCTTGTGCTGTCCCTCCACCCTCCCAAGCATGCCATCCCTCTCCAAGGACTGATTCCTCCTTGCAACATGTCCAAAGTATGTCAGATGAAGCTTCAGAATCCTTGCCTCCAAGGAGCAGCCTGGCTTTATCCTCTCCAGGACAAACTTGTTTGTTCTCTTAGCAGTCCATGGTATATGCACTACTCTTCTCCAGTAGTACTATAGTTCAAAGTCATAGTTCAATACATCTTCTATCATCCCTAATCACTGTCCAGCTTTCTGATGCATAGCACGCAATTGTGGCCACTATGGGTTGGATCAGGCACATCTTAGTCTCTTGCTCTTTAGTACTATGGAGAGGTCCCTGACAGCAGACTTTCCTAACACAATTAATCTTTCAATTTTCTGGCTTCTGGTACCAAGAGTGTTGATTGTGGAGCCAAGCAAACTAAAGCTCATCTCAGTTTCTTCACCATCTATTATGATGTTGCCAGTCAGCCCAGTGGTGAGAATCTTTGTTTTCTTCAATTCATATTGAAGGCTACAGTCCTTGACCTTCTTCTTAGTAATGTATAAATGTCCAAAGAGGGAATGGGAGAGGGCAGAAGGACTGAGGGTGGGGAAAGGGGGTAATTATAGGGTCATGGTGTTTGGTGAGCAAAGTGATGGGGTAAAAGAATTAGAAAAGATCTGGTAGGGGTGTGAAAAGATAGAGTAATAATCGGCATAGGTCAATAGTGATTAATTTTATAAGACACTAGAAAGCAGTCCGTCAGGGATGTATTTTGTCTCCATACCTTTTCAATCTGTATGCAGAACAGATCATCTGTGACGCTGGGCTGTGCGAGGAGGAATGTGGCTGTACAAGGAGGATTGGTGGAAGAATCATTAACAACCTCCATTATGCAGATGACACAACCCTGCTCGCTGAAACTGAGGAGGACCTGAAGCGCTTGCTGCTGAGGGTCAAGGACTGCAGTCTTCAATATGGATTGAAGCTCACCATCAAGAAAACAAAGATTCTCACCACTGGGCCAATTGGCAGCATCAGTATGGATGGTGAAGAGACTGAGATAGTTAACAGTTTTAGTTTGCTTGGCTCC
>NW_006399793.1:17079937-17082434 GCF_000299155.1 Elephantulus edwardii | reverse complement strand
ACTGATTCTTCTTCACTGTTCCCAACTTTTGCATTCCAGTCACCCATTATTATCAATGCATCTTGATTGCATGTTCGATCTATCTCCGACTGTAAAAGTTTCTGCTTTCCCTGACCAGAGCCAAATCCACTGGTATTGAATTGATTCTACCTCATGTTGTTGTGGTTTGGTGCCATCGAGTTTAGTACAACTCACAGCCACCCTATGAACAACAGATCTGAACCTTGTCCTATCTTCTGCCAACATTATAGTCCCTGACACACTCAAGCCCATTCCAGCAATTACTGTGTAAATTAACCTGGTTGAGGATCTTTTCCTCCTTCAACCACCTTCCAGCTTTCTAAACATGATGTCCTTCTTCTAGGAATAGACTCTCCTAGAAACATCCAAATTATACAAGATGAACCTTCATCATCCAAGGAGCACTGCAAGGAGCACTCTGGCTTCACATTCTATAAGACACGTCTTTTGTCCTTTTGGCAGTCCATTGGTACTTTCCTCCAACACACCTTGAAGTACTCATTTTTCTCCTGCCATCTTTATTCATTGTCCAAACTTCATATACATAGCAAGTGACAGAAAAAGACTATGGTCTGAATCAGACGTAACTTAGTCCTCAACCTAGTATCATTGGTTCTCAGTAATTTGGAGAGGTCTCTGACTACCGACTTTCCCAGTGCAATACATTTCCTGATCTCCTGGCTGCTGCTACCAATTGTATTGATTGTGGATCCAAAAAAGATGAAGTCATTGACTGTTTCGATCTTTTTTCCATATATGTCTCCTATTGGTCCAGTGGTGAGAATTTTTATTTTCTTAATGTTGAGATGCAATTCATACTGAAGGCTCCAGTGTTTGATCTTCTGAAGCTAGTGTTTCAAGTCCTTCTCACTTTGCACAAAGTTGTTTCACCATGTATACTGAAGATTATTGATGTGTCTTTCTCCAATTCTGATGCCGCATTCTTCTTCATAGAGTCCAGCTTACCAAATAATTTGCTCAACATACAGACCAGTCTGTATGTTGTAGGTATGGAGAAAGGATACAACACTGACACACAACTTTAAGCCATGTAGTGTTCTCTTACCTTGTTTACACAATAGCTCCTTGGTCTAGGGACAGGTTTTGCATGAGCACAATTAAGTGTTCTGAGATCCCCATTATTTTCAATGTTATCCATAACTTGTTATGACCCACACAGTTAAATGCCTTTTCATAGTCAATAAAGCATAAATAGACATTCTTTTGACATTGTCTGCTCTAAACTAGAATCCAATCTGACATCAGTAATGATATTCCTGGTGTGTTGACCTTTTCTGAATCATCTTGAATCTCTAGCAGTTCCTTGTGTATGTAGTGTTCTAGAGACTTTTGAAAGATTTTAATCAGTATTTTGCTTGTGTGATATTAATGATATTGCTCAATAATTTCCACATTCAGTTGGAATGCCTTACCTGGCAATGGGAACAAATATGGATCTATTTCAGTTGGCCAGCCAGGACTGTCCTCCAAGTTTTCTGGAATAGACTGGTGAGCACACCCAGGGCTGCATCTGTCCTTTGAAACATGTCAACTTGTATCTCACAAATTCCTGAGGCCTGATTTTCTGCCAATGCTTTTAGTGCAGGATGAATGTCTTTCTTCCTCGCTCTTGGCTCTTGATCATATGGTATTTCCTGAAATATTTCAGAGGTTCTACATCTAATACTTTAACTATCCAGGTTCCTTTATGTTCATAAGGTTTTCAGAAGCCTGCTATTTCAGAAGTGGATGGCCAATCATTGTTCCTAGTATTCTGGCTAATAGTTACCCAGTAGAACATAGTAGAACTTCCCATGTGCTTTTCAAGACTGTAAATCTGTATGGAAGCAAACGGCTATATTTATCTCTTATGGAGAAGCTAGAAGGTTTGAATCACCAAGGAGTAGCCTGGTTTAACCCTCTCCAGGAAGAATCTCTTTGCTTTCCTAGCAGTCCATGGTACTCTCAATACTCTTCTCGAGAACCACAGCTCAAAGGCATCAATTCTCCTTCTATCCTCCCTAGTCATTGTCCAACTCTCTGATCATAAAAAGTGATTGCAAAGACCATGGCCTGTATCAGATGCACCTTAATCTCCAGAGAGACACCATTGCTCTTCAGTACTTTGGAGAGGTCCCTAACAGAAGACTTTCCCATCGCAATACGTTTTTTGATTTCCTGGCTGCTGGTGCGAAGAGTGTTGGCTGTGGAGCCAAGCAGACTAAAGTTGTTAACAATCTCAATCTCTTCACCATCCATACTGATACTGCCAATTGGTCTAGTGGTGAGAATCTTTGTCTTCTTGACATTGAGCCTCAACCCATATTGGAGGCTGCAGTCCTTGAGCTTCTGAAGCAAGAGCTTCAAGTCCTCCTCTGTTTCAGCAAGCAGGATTGTGTCATCTGCATAACGCAGATTGTTGATAGATCTTCCACCAATCCTGATGCCACATTTCTCCTCATAGAGCCCAGCCTCC
>NW_006399793.1:17071608-17079837 GCF_000299155.1 Elephantulus edwardii | reverse complement strand
TTCAACACTCTTGGTAACAGCAACCAGGAAATAGGAGACGAATTGCACTGGGAAATACAGCTGTGAGGGACCTCTCAAGAGTACTGAAGTGCAACGATGTCAGGCTGGAGACTAAGGTGCACCTGATCCAGGCTATAGTCTTTGCAATTACGTGCTATGCATTGGAGAGTTGGACAGTAAATAGGGATGATAGAAAGAGAATTGATGCCTTTGAGTTGTGGTGTTGGAGAAGAGTGTTGAATATATCATGGACTGCTAGGAGGACGAACAGGTTTGTCCTGGAGAGGGTGAAGCCAGCATGTTCCCTGGAGTCACGTATTTTGAAGCTTCATCTGATATACTTTGGGCATGTTGAAAGGAGGGACTGGACCTTGGAGAGGGACATCATGTTTGGGAGAGTGGAGGGATGGCACAGGAGAGGAAGACCCTTGATGAGATGGATTGATTCTGTCAGTGGAGTGGTGGGAATGAATGTGTTTGAGACAGCAGCAAGGTTGGCACAGGATAGAACGGTGTTTAAGGCTCTTTTACACAGGGTCACTATGAGTCGCAAATGACTCAGTGGCACATAACAACAACAACATGTGTGGGAATGATCGTATAAAACACAGTGTGAATAGAAAACATTAAAAATATTTAAAAGTTGTGGGAATACACAGAATCACTGTATCAGAAAGAATTGCCTGACAATGAAACATTTCAGGAAGTATCATACGATCAAGATCCAATGGTAATGGAAAAAGAAGTTCAAGCGTCACTTAAGACATTGACGAAAAAATAAGGCCCCGTGAATCCATGGGACTTGTTTCCGCTAACAGTTACAGCCCTGGAATTGCTTACCAGCAGTCTATGCCAGGAAATTTGGAGGACAGCTACCTGGAAAATTGACTGGAAGAGATCCATATTTGTTTCCATTCCCAGAAATGTCATCCGACAGAACGTGGAAATTATCTAACAATATGATTAATATCTCATGCAAGCAAAATAATGTTGAAGATCATATAAAATGGTTAGAACAGTACATAGATAGAAAAGTATTGGAAGTTCAAAGTGGACATAGAAGAGTTTGTGGCACAGAAAATGTCTGTGCTTTACTGACTGCAAAGACAATTGGCTACATGATCATAACAAATTATGGCTAACATTGAGAAGAAGGGTGGGAATACCATTCTTCCAAAGCTTCCAGAATTGTTCTCAAGACAACCTATTCTTAGATCAAGAGGCTATTGTGTGAACAGAGCAAAGGAACACTATATAGTTTAAAATTAAGAACAATGCATATCAGGGTTGTATTCTTTTCCATACTTATCCAACCTGTATATTGAGCAATTTACTCTAAAAGCTCAATTCTATGAAGAAGAATGTGGCATCAGGATTGCAGGAATACTCATCAATAACCTTTGCTATGCAGGGGACACCACCTTGCTTGCTGAAAGTATATGGGACTTGAAGCACTTGCTGCAGAAGCTCAAAGAATACAACCTTCAATATGGATTGCATCTTAATGCCAAGAAAACAAAATTCTAACCACTGGAAGAATACGTAACACCATAATAGATGGAGAAAAGATTGAAACTGTAAATTATTTTATTTTAGTTTAAGCCACAGCCTTTGGTACCAGCAGTGAGGAGATCAGGAGACATATCACACTGGGTAAATCTACAGTCAGAGAACTTTCTGGCTTATTCAGGAGCAATAATACAATTTTGGGGCTGAGGCATGCATGATTCAGACCATGATCTATCTATTCAATCACTTGCTATACATTGAGAGTTGGACAATGAATAAGGATGATGGAAGAAGAGTTGATGCCTTTGACCTCTGGTATTGGAGAAAAGTCCTGAATACCCATATGTTTGGGAGAATGTAGAGCCAAAGTACTCCTTGGAGACAAAGATGATAAATTTGTAACACATATTTTGGACGTATTTCCAGAAGAGGTTACTCCTTGGAGGGAGCATTATGGTAAAAAAGTGGAGGGTGGGTGAAAGACAGGAAGATCCTCAACCAGATAGATTGATCCTGTGACTGGAACAAAGGGCTCAAGTATGTCAGGGATTATGAGGATGGTACAGGATAGGGCAGAGTTGTTCATAGGGCCACTATGGGCCATACCTATCTTGATGTCGCCTAAAAACAACAATAACAACATCATGATGTTGCCTATCAGTCCAGTGGTGAGAATTTTTGTTTTCTCGACTTTGAAAAGGAATCAATATTAAAGCTGTAGTCTTTGATCTTCTTCAGTAAATACTTCAAATCAAGCAAAGTTGTGTCATCTACATAATGCAGGCTGTCAATTAGTGTTTCTCTAATCATGTCACATTTTTCTTCATATAGGCCAGCTTCTTGAATTATTTGCACTACATACTGATTAAGTAAATATGGAGAAAGGATAAGACCCTGATGAAAACTTTGCTGATTTTAAACCTCACAGTGTTTCCTTAGTCTGTTCAGATGTTGTTGTTGTTAGGTGCCATTGAGTTGAGTACGACTCATAGCAACGCCATGAATAAAAGATCTGAACTCTGTTCAATCCTGTGTCATCTCACACTTCCTGACACACAAAAGCCCATTTTGGTAGTGACCATATCAGTCTATCTGGTTGAGGGTCTTCCTCTCCTTTGCTGAACCTCCACCCTTCCCAGTATAATATCCCTCTCTAAGGAATAGTTTCTCGTAGCAACATGCCCAGAGTATGTGAGTCAGACTCTTCGTTCTTGCCTCTAAAGAGCACTCTGGCTGCAACATCTCCAAGACAAATCTGTTGGTTCTCTGAGCCTTTCATAGGATATTCCGTGCTCTTCTCGAGCACCACATCTCAAAATCAGCAATTAATTTTTCTGTCATCCTTATTCATTGTCAAGCTCTCAGATGCATAGCAAGTGATTGAAAAGACTATTGCCTGAATAAGACACACATTAGTCCTCAAACTGACGTCATTACTCCTCAATAATTTGGAGAGGTCCCTAACTGTAGATTTTCCCAGTGCAATATGCCAACTTTTTTTTCCTGATTGCTCGTACCAAGGGCGTTAATTGTGGGTCCAAGCAAGATGAAGCTGTTGATAGTTTCAAAATCTTCCCCATCCATCATGATGTTGTCTATCTGTCCAGTGGTAAGAATCTTTGTCTTCTTAACATCGAGATGCAATCTATTTTGAAAGCTGTATTCTTTAATCTTCTTCAACAAGTGCTTCAAGTCCTCCTCACTTTCAGCAAGTAAGGTTGTGTTATCTGCATAATGCAGGTATCCCTCCAATCCCGGTGCCACACTCCTCTTCATGGGGTCAAGCTTCTTGGATAATTTTCAAAGAATTTAGATTGAAAAGACATGGAGAGAGAATGGTGATGAACTCCCTTCTCAAATTTCAACCATGCAGTGTTCCCCTGTCCTGTTTGCCCAACAGACTCCTAGTCTAGGTCTATGTTCCGCATGATCACAATCAGGTAATCTAGGGTTCCCATTCTTCTCAATGTCAGCCACAACTTGTCATGATTCACAGAGTCAAATGCTTTTGCATAGTCAATAAAGCACAAATAGACATTACTTTCAGCCAGGATCCATCTGACATCAGCAATGATGTCTCTGCTGCCAGGGCTTCTTCTAAACCCTTCTTGAACTTCTGGCAGTTCCCTATCTACATACTGTTCTAGCCTTTTTTTACTATTCAGATGACACATGATTTCATTTAAGTTTACAGTCTAGTTAATTCCATTTGGCAGTCTACTTCAACCGATAGGATCACTGTGAGTCAGAATTGATGGCACATAGCAAGAGTAACTCAATTGTCTGCATACTTTTAGGTCTGCAGAAGCTGTTGTTGTTCCTGTTGTTATTTGCTGTTGAATTGGAGCCAACCTATGGCTGACCCTCCAGGAGTTTTTCAGAGGCAATACATCACTCAAGAGGATTGCATATCTTTCTCTCCATAGAGCCTCTGGTGGATTCAAACTGCTTCCCTGTATCTACTCTTTTAACAGCAGTGTATACTAGTTGCTTGGGTGGCAGTTGTTATTCAGTGGCAGATTTTTTTTTGCCAGTCACACAAGAGATCCAGGTTTGATTGCTAGTTGATGCATTTCAGTAGCAGCCATCATTTTTCTGTGAAGCTTGCATGTCTAGAAACTTGCATGTTACTATGATACACGAGAGATTTCAGCGAAGTTCTCAGTCTAAGACAGATTAGGTAGAAAGGCATGATGATCTGCTTCCCAAAATGAGCTAATGAGAACACCATGTACCTCAAGACAGCGTTTTGTTTTATTGTGCGTGGAATCATCAAGAATTAGAGGTACACTTCATGGTAGCTAACGATATCATATGAAGTCCTCACTAAATACTGAAGAGATATTTAAATGAGTTAAGACATGAATGAACCAGGGCTTAACTAGTTCATTCTGGTTCAACTTCCTGCTGAGAATTTCAATTTCTTTCCCAGTTATAGGGAATAAAAAACTACATTTTAACACACTCTGTAAATGATTCTTAAGGATCTTCAAGTGATTCTTATGTATCTATTCCCCACTGTGTCAAGTCAGTTCTGACTCATGGTGACCATATATCAGGTTTTGAAGCTATAATTCTTTTTGGGAGAACATTGCCCATCCTTATTCCTCAGAGAATCTGGTGGATTTGAACTGATGATCTTGCAGCTAGCAGCCCAACATGTGAAGCACTATTTCACCTACAGTCACTATGCATTGGGAACTCTGTGGCACAATCTGTAGGGAGCTGTACTGCTAACTCAGAAGTGCTACCTCTCTGGTGGTTTGAATTCATTAGCAACTCTTCCTGAAAAAGATGAGCATTTTCCTCCGTGTGATTTAGAGCCTTGGGAAACTCACTGGAAGAATAGCTATGTGTTCTGACATCTGCTTCATTGACAATTAGTTCTTTGACTAGTGTTATAAATACACAAGAATCATCTGGAATGGTCTTACTAAAATGGCTATTTTGGTGCATTTATACCATACCCTTGAGAGTAAACAATGTTGAGGTCACTGATGGGTCTCTAACTAGCAGACCCCATGTGCATGTAGAAAAGAAACTTGTATAGTATTTCACAGCCTGATTGGCAGGAGGGCTGTGATTTCTCTGAGCCACTGAGATGCCGTGCTTGGTAGAGCGGAGGGAGGAACTAGAGTGAGAATGGCATGCTCATCAGGTCCTGGTACTGAAAGAGAGCACTGAGTTAATTTCCTGAAGGTGAGCTGACCTCAGAGCAGGAGGCAGAACCCTGAGGCCTGGCCTCATCTTCCATCCCCAAAGGGAAGCATGGATGAGAAGCTGTGATTAGAGGGAGTCCTGAGATGTGTACTTGGGTAGCTCAGGCCTTGAGACCTCACATCAGCTAACCAGCATTTGTATGACCATTTAAGTTTCCCTAATGCCCCCTCCCGGACTGACATAGTTAAGAGAGGGACAGGCTGTATGGGCAGGGGTGGAGTGGAGAAACAGTTCATGATTGAGAACAGAGAATAAATCTGACTGTCACAACCTTAGAGGAAGTTCTGGATTTTTTTAGTCTTACGGAGACACAGGGCCAGAAGGGGCCAAGGCTGCTCAGTGCTCAGTGACAGCTGGGGGGTGTTCAAGTGAAGGGCTGATTGGGCCCCCCAGCAAGCAGTGTACATTGCACCTTCCAGCACTCAGTTTTTCCAGCCCACAGAAAAGAACAGTCTGAAAGCCACCAGTGGCATTCTGTGGATGAGCTGGTGCCACCCATCTTGAAAATTCAGTGCATGCAGAAGAGGAAAGGGGTTTCAAAATGAGGAGGTAGCAGGTGACTCTAAAAGACTGTGCGGCCTTTCCCTGGGGGCATCAGGGGGGGCTGAGCTCTCCTGAGGTGACGCTGGAAGAGGAGAAAGGGACAGTGACAAGTCACCCAACAGGGACTAAGGGGATGTTTCAACTTAGGTGAGGGAATGAGGTCACATCATTATCCTCCTTTTCTTAATAATACAGATATTTTGCTTACCAATTTTGGTGGTTGGAGCATATCCATGCTGATAAGTGAAGAATTATTAGATGTTATTGTTGTTGTTAAGTGCTGCAGAATTGACTATGACTCATAGCAATCCTATGAACAACAAAAACAGATCAGAAACTTGTTGTCTCCTGCACCATGTTCATGATATCTGTCATGTCCAAGGCAATTGTGGTAGTCATTGTGTCAATTCATCTTTTTGAGTTTTCCTCTCTTTTGTTGATCCTCTCTCTACATTACCAGCATGATGCCTTTCTCGAAAGACTGGTTCCTCCTGAAAATATGCCCAAAGTGAGTGAGACAAAGTTTCACCATTTGTAAAAGGAGGGTAGGCAACATGGAGATGACTGCTTCTGTCCTCTACAAACTACACAAAGGGGAACAGTCCTCATCAACGACATCTACAGTACAAAACAAATTCCTATAATGTCAGACCTGGTCTTTAACATTCCGGCACCCATTTATTCTATACAACACTAATCTTACAGCTGTACTGTGTCTGAAATAAGTTGCAATGACCACACAGAATCATACTCTTGGATATGGGGTTTATCAAGGAGGTTAAGAGGCTGTATGTAGCCTGAGATTAGCAACCTGACATCAACACACTATGCCACCAGAGCTCATTATGTATTCTGGTTGGCAACAGGGTACAATGCCTTAGTCCAGATACCTTAAGTATATAATTCCTCTGTCCAGATAGTGTCTCCTGTGTGTTTGCAGGCCCTTTTACCTTCTGCTTTATAGCTCACGTAACTACGTTCCCTTCATTCTGTCAGTTATGGGATCTTCCCTCAGTATTCCTGCAAGCCTGGGTGAAGGCTTCTAAAGAGTCAGCTTTGTCTCATGTTGGTTTCTGATTCTCTGCTGAGGCCACTGTTGCTCTCATGTAGATCCTGGCCTGACTGGCACAAGAATCTGTGGACCTGAAGGATGTGTGCTATACTGACTGCTTCCACTCCCTTGATGGTAGATTCCCACCTTTGCTGCTAAATCTGTTCAGTTTAGATTGACGGGATGGGAAAAACCTAACCAATCCAATGATTCCTTTATATATACTCTATTTCCACTCATGAAGTAAAAGTTAAAGTCTATAGCTAGGAAAGTAATTTTTTAAAATTCTTTTATTATTATTATTATTATTAATTTCAGTGAACATCTACAGAGATTTTGGAATTTCATTCATTCATTGTTGCACTTTTCTCCCCACCCACCCGACCCCCACACCCAATTTGCACCTCTCCTTGACAAGCAAAAGACAAACTCCTTCATTTGTACACAATCCCCTCCCCCACCCCGCACATCCCCACCTTCACCCCAAGTATACTCCACTCTGCAACCCTCATCATTCCAGACTCTTATGATAATCATAATGCCCTAAAATATGTTAATTTTAAACTATTCTCTCCCTCATCAGCTTTAATGCAGTAAACATAATTTATCCAGTTTTTCTCAGTCCTACCCTCACCCCAATGTCAGCCTCATTCTACAACAGTGGCACCATATAATATTTGTCCTTTTGTGAGTGAGATATTTCACTCAGCATAATGTCCTCCAGGGCCACCCATTTTGAATAATATTGCATGAAAGTAATTTTTAAAAATAAATCTTTGAATTCACACCATTATTGACTCTAAGGATCCTGGTTGTACTTCCTTCAAGACAGATTTCACTCATATTCTGGCAGTTCATAGTTTATTCAATACTTCTTGACAAAAATCACAATTTCAAAGCATTGATTTCTCTTTGATTTTTCTTATTTACTGCCAAGCTTTTAGTTACATAGGAAAAGAAATGAAAACACTATGGCTTGGATCAGACACACTTGGTCTTTAAACAGACATCCTTGTTCTTTAGCACTTTGGAGAGGTCCTTAATAGCAGATTTTCCCAGGGCAACACATCCTTTGATTTCTTACTTCAGTGGGTATATACCACAGAGTAAAACTGACCTATAGGGTTTCAAAGGCTGTAAATCTTCATGGAAGTCAACTGCCACTTTTTCTCTTTCAAAATAGCTTGTGGTTTCAAACTTCAGACCTTTTGCTTATCTGCTAAGCATTTCATCCATTGTGTCACCTGGGCTCCTGCTTTCCCTGTTGTTGTGATGTGCCGTCGAGTCATTTGCGACTCATAGCGACCCTATGCACAACAGCCCTAAACCCTGCTCTATCCTGCACCAACCGCTCTGACACACCCATCCCGATTACCCCAGTCACCGAGTCAATCCATCTCATAGAG
>NW_006399793.1:17045870-17066458 GCF_000299155.1 Elephantulus edwardii | reverse complement strand
GGATAATCTACTCTGCATACAGTTTGAAAAGGTACCATGAAGTGTTTTTTTGCTCTGAGAACTGCTTCTTGATCCAAGTATAGGTTTTGCATTAACATGATCAAATGTTCTGTGATTCCCATTCTTTTCAGAGTCAGTCACAGTTTGTTATGGTCCACACAGTCAAATGCCTTTGCATAGTCAATGAAACACAGATAGACATTCCTCTGGTATTCCTTGCTTTCAGCTAAGATCTATCTAACATTAGCTACAGTATCCGTAGTACCATGATCCCTTCTAAACCCAGCCTGGACTTCCAGCAGTTCTCTGCTGATGTGTACATTCCATTATTACTTAATCCTCATGGCAACCAGGTTAATAGTTCACTTAGGTTCATAAAACTTTTAAGCAATACAATGTAAAACTTGGAAGAACACCTTCTCTGTGGACTGTGATTTTTGTCATCTCAAACTACCAGTACAGAGTTTATCTTCCTTTTTAGAGAACTAGAATTCAGTTTCTACAAATCAAGAAGACCCTAGCCTATTTATTTTCTGGCATTCAAGATGCTGATGGAAGAGGTCCAATGATCATGAGGTGCAGGACTGGTGAAATGCATACCAGCAGCTTCCCATTCAGCTGATGGTAGCAGGAATGGCAAGGTGACCCCTAAGAGCTGCTCATACCCAGGGTATGACACCCAGGATGTCTCTATTCCAGTCTCTTCAGGAGAACTTCAGCTGAGTGCACTGAGTCCAAGTCTATTAGGGTAATTTTGGCCCAACTCATCGAGACAGGGCATAGAAAAGGCAGTTAACTTAAGGCAGTTCTGTGCTTCCCTTCCTGAGCAGAATCCTAAAGGAAGCCTTTAATTCAATGTCACTGAATTTTACAGTGTGAACAAAGTTAAAACAACAAATTATTTGTTACATATTATGTGCTGTAATAAAAAAACCCGAAAATACTCCTTTTCCTTGTATCTATTATTTTTATTGCCCATAATTCTACTTCTGAAAATTTGCTCAGAATTTTTATACATTGTTTTAGTTTGAGTGACTTGACACTGTGTGTGTGTGTGTGTGTGTGTGTGTGTGTTCATGGTGACCTTGTGAACAAATAGATTGAAACCTGGCCCTATCATAAATACATAATTACTGTTGTTTCTCCTTGTTTGAATTTCACCATATCATAAATAAAGGTCCTTCATTGAGTGAAAGCTCTATTTTACCCATGTCATTAAGGTAGCCATTACTTTGAGGAGGCAGCTCCTTCTGTTACATTTTAATACCTTCCAACTTGAGGGGCTGATCTCCTGGCAATATATTTAACAATATTCTGACATTATTCATGGGGTTTTTTGAGGGCCTATAATTTCAGAAATGAATGACTAATTGTGCTTCTTCATCTGGAAGTTCCACTGAAACCTGTACTTCATGGACGGTCCTGTTGGCATTTGAAATACTGGCGGCATGACTTCCATTCTCACAGCAGTCTGCAAGCCACTACAGTACAGCCAACTGACAGAAGAGGACAAGTGCAAACTTCAAAATGAGAAGCAAAGATTTTCCTTAAGAATATGTATGAAGATTGGCAGGATTTTTTCCAGAAAAATAATTATACCTTTACCATAAAAAGGAGCTCCCCAATTAAAACAAGCTCGGAAGCAGGAGTGGCATGACTTCCTAAGTAGCTTGCCTCTGGAAGCTCTATGAACTTGGAGAAATGATGAAAGTTAATCAAGTGTTTCAGGTCTTTCATTTATAAGGTCACTATGAGTTGTCTATGACTTAATGGCACCTAACAACAACAACAACAACCATATAATCCAGTAATCATACATATTGGTGGGTTCCCTAAAGCAATGAAAACATGGTCACACAAAGCTTTGTATGTTAATGCACATAGTAGAGTTGCCATAGTCATGGCCTAGAAACAATCCAAACACCCATCATTTTTGAATGGATAAACAAAACGTGGCTTATCTATACAATGGGATGTTACTCCACCAGAAAAATGAAGTGATTATTGATCCAAGCAAGCAGCAGTGTAGATGAACCTCAAAACCAGCATGCTAAGTGAAAGAAATCAGACACAAGGGGCCATATATTATAGAGGTATATTTATTTGAAATTTCTAGAAAAGACAAGTCTACAGAGACAGATAGTAGTCAAAGGTTGCATGAGCCAGAGGTGGGAACAGGAACAGCCTGCAAAAGAGGAAATTCTGTGAAGTGACAGATATGGCTTATAACTGGATATAATGTTTGTTGTACTCTGTGTGTTTGCTCAAAATCATTAGACTGTGTAAAAAGGGAGAACTTTATACACTCTGATTGAAGAAGAATGAATGCCTATGAACTGTGGTGCTGGTGAACGGTATTGAATATACCCAGAAATGCCAAAATCTGTCTTAGAGGAGGTGCAACTGGGATGCTTCTTGGAGGTAAGAACAGTGAAACTCTGTCTCACATGTTTTGGGCATGAAGTCAAGAGTCCTTGCAAAAAGACTTCATGCTGGCAAGGAAGAGGGTTAGTGAAAGAAAAGTAGACCCTCAATGAGATGGATTGAGACAGTGACCGTTAGACTCGAAGGAGATCAAATGACAGGACAAGGATTTGACCTATTATTCTTGAGTTGCTATGAGTTATGATCAACTCAATAGTGTCCAACAACAACCACAATTAAAGTATACTCCATTAAAGATATTAAATGAGCAACAGAGATAAGAAGCCACACTGCAATCTCAAAAGCATGCCGTTCTAATCCACCAGATGCTTCACAGAAGTATGGGCAACCTCCTCCTGTGAGATTAATTGCCTCTGAAAACACACTGGAGGGTCAGCTATGGGTTAGTTCTGACCCACTGGTACACAACAACAACAACAATGGTTAGTAGTAGAAATCTCTACCATGTAAGAGACCTAAGTTTGATTTCTTGTCAATGTATCTTAAATGCAGCCATTAACCACCTATAAATGAATGCTTTTGTGTTGCAATCATGTTCAACAATCATTACCAGGACATCCAAATTCTGATTAGGAAGAAAGGCCTGGTCATCTACTTCTGAAAATTAGTCAAAGAAAATTCTTTAAGTCATAGAAGTGTGATCTACAATGGCTTATGGTGATGGCATAGAACCAAGAAGTATTTCACTTCCTTCTTCCATGATTCAGGATGACTTGACCACAGCTGGTAATATAAAGATATTTTTAAAGGGAGAGGGATTATTCCTTTGGACTGTGAACATCCTTTAAAATAAAACAATAACAACACAGAGATTAGGGAAAACAAAAGTATTTCCAAGCACAAAATTATATTCTTGGAATATGATTCAAATTTAAAACCTGATCATGGAGAAATGAGTATTTGCTCATGCACAGCTATCATCTGACATTTCGAAGCTGGTCTGTGTGTGGGCTGAAATATGCAAGCACATCCGTGTTACCCTCTTCTTGGAATTCTCTGGAGGACTTCTTGACAGGCTTGAAGGATAAACTGCCACTGTGCATGGGGAATGAGAAAGGAGACAAACAATATCTGTGCTGAACTGAATGTGCTGGTGCAGCCTTGTAGAGGAGCTGAAAGGTCCAGAAGGAGTGGGGGAGAGGAGCACTCAGGACCAGGAAGTGAGGTTTTAATTGCCTTCCAACAACCAGCCTGCTGAGAGGCTTATAGCGTTCTACATTTGAACAACATTCAACTGGCCCTCGAAAAACAGCAGATTCTGGACAAAGTGGCTGGCATTTTAATAAAAGCAGACAGCTGCCTCCTGCCCCCATGTCAGCATCCCTGCAGCCTCGCCACTCACTCTCCTCTCTGCGTGGGGAAGCCTGGTGCAGGCACACTGCCTGGCAGGAGGAGGGATCTTTTTCTATTTCTTTCTTTCTTCTTCTTCTTCTTCTTTTTTTTTTTTTTTGTAACCAGCTTGAAGCTTGTTAATGACAAGATTGTGAGTAAGGTGCTCTTATGATATGAAAGGTGGAGCGCAGGGCAGGGAGGAGGGCAAGTCAAATATTGTGGAAGTGTCAGAAAAGGTGGGATAAAAGCAAGGTGTTGGGGAGAGGGTGAGCCCTGTCACTTTGGCGTTTATGCTTGAAGCATGTATTCCCTCAAGTGAGACTATCAGAAGGAGTCCACGTTTTTCAATAGAGCAGCAGGACGCTAAGCAGATGGTTGCTGAACACTGGCTTTCAAGACTGCAGGGTCTCTGCAGGTGGGTTTTGTGCTGTGATCTTTGGTTACTGGAATATAAATCCCATATGAATTGTGTAGCAGCAGCAGAAGGCTTTGCAGAGAGCAAAGAGGATTATGTGAAGAGAGGATACACACTTTTTTCTTTCTTTCTTCTTCTTTTTTAATGGAGGCCCTCAACGTCCCAGAAAAATGGAAGCCTATCTTTACAAACTGAAAGGGTGGTTTGATGCTAAACTCCTGTGATTCAGACCAAAGAGGATTTGTGCTGGCCACGGCTCTTTCCGCTCCCGCATTCGGACTAATATTTTGTGAGAAAGGGATACTGTGTTTTCTGAAACAAAAAAGAAAGTTGGGTAAAGATTGTAGATAGACAACTCCAGTACACAGAAAAGAGTATAAAAAAGCTCCCAACTCTTGTATCTAGAGAAAGAAAAACCAAAGTAATAGGCAGAGGCTGCTTCTTATGTTTCAGATGGACAAAAATGCAAAGTTGTGATTGCATTCAGAAGGCAGGTAAGAGACTTTCCTTTAATATATTACTTGAAGGAATAGACATTATAAGTCTTTTGGGATGGCAACCAAGAACTAGAGTTTGAAGACCCTCAAATTCTTTTCTTGGAAATCTCAAAAACACCCCTAAAACTCATTGCCATCCAGTCAGAACTGATTCATAGCTCATCCTCTTCTGGGTTTTTCTGAGGCTGTAATTTGCACAGGAAAAGATTGTTTCATTTTCTTTCTTGGGTTTAAACTGCCAAAGAGGTTAACAGTGCAACTCTTCATGAACTACACCACTTAACAGAAAATAAACAAACAAATGGTATGTTGGGAAAATGGAAATAATTCCATATTGTAAATCAAGAAAAGATGAGTAGAAAGTTTCCCTTCTGTCCTTTGTCACAAGTGTACAACTTCACAGCTTGTATAATGTAACCCTGCGGGGCTGCTTTTAACTTGGACTAGTATAATTCCTTCATGCAATGAACTGAAAAGAGCCATAGGAAAAAAAATATGAAGGATTATGGTACATAAGAAGAAATGCCTGACTATCTATCTGTATGGGGTCACAATATGACAATGACCACTTGGGTAACAGATTTAGTGTTTTCTTCTTATTTCTGTAAAAGGAATGCATTAGGGCCACTACTGTGAAACTGGACTGACATCAAGGTTGAGGGAAGACAGAAAAGGGGCGGGGGAATAATGTATATTGCATTGAAACAGATGAGAGAGAGAGAACTGTTTAAAAGGGATCTATTAATGGGTGTTCTTGTCATTACAGAAGTCCAGAGTGAAGGCTGCATAGTGGAGTGGACTTGTGGGGAGGGATTGCATAACAATGAAAGTTTTTCTTTTTCTTTTCAAGGAGAAGAGTGAATTGAGCGGGAGGGGGTGGGCAGGGAGAAAAGTACAACAATGAATGACTGGAAACCCTAAGTCTCTATAAACTTTCATTAAAATTAATAAAAAACAGAAAACAAAAATACTAAAAAATTATTTCCTTCTGTTAATAGTGCAGGAGATGTTCGATAATGTACCTATTCTTAAAAACTCACTGTTCTCTTGTTGAACCATCTCATAGCTTATCCTCTATTGGGCTTCCGAGGCTATAAATTACACAAGAGGAGATTAATTGCCTATCGAGCTGCTGATGGATTCAAAACACCCTAGAGGAAGGGTCTTTCCATTAGCAATACAGCTCCCTATAGATTATGCCATCAGAATCCCTTAATGTACTTGGTTGTTGTTATGTGCCGTTGAATTGCCTATGACCCATAGCAACCCTATGTACCACAGCTTTGAAGCCTACTCTATCCTGAGTCAGTCTCATTAATTCATACACACCAACTCTCCAATCCCCTAGTTATTGTATCAATCCATTCTATCTAGGATCTTTCTCTCCTGTGCTGTACCTCCACTCTTCCAACCATGATGTCTTTCTCCAAGAATTGGTCCTTCCTGGCCATGTGCTCAAAGTATGTGAGACAGAGCTTCAAAATGCTAGTCTCAAAGGAGAAGCTTGGTTTCGCCCTCTCCAAGACATACTTACTTATTTTCTTGGCAGTCATGTTATATTCAAGACTCTTCTCCAGCACCACAACTCAATTCTTCTTCTATCATCCTTATTATATGAGACAGAGCTTAAAAATCCTAGCCTCCAAGGCAAAGCTTGGTTTCACCCTCTCTAAGACAGACCAATTTGTTTTATTGGTGGTCCCTGTTATGTATATTCAAGACTCCAACACCACAACTTGATTCTTCTTCTGTCATCTTTAGTCATTGTCCAGTTCTCTGATGCATAGCAAGTAATTGCAAAGACAATGGCCAGGAGTAGGCACACCTTAATCCCTACATGACATCATTGCTTTGGCTCTGGAGAGGTCATTGACAGCAAATTTTCCCAGTGCAATTAATCTTTTGATATCCTGACTGCTGGTGCCAGGAGTGTTAATTGTGGAGCCAAGCAAGCGGTAATTGTTAACAACCTCACTCTTCCATCTATCATGGTAGTGCCAATTGACCCAGGGATGCAAATTTTTTACTTTTTTTGGGGGGTGGGGGGAGTTCGTTCTGTTTGTTAACTTTTTAAAGAAAATATTGGTTTATTTACAATGTTTGAATACATTGCTTTTTACATTGAATATTTCCCATTGCCTTCACTGCTCCCCATCAAGTTGTACAACCCTATAATTAACTCTCACTTCTCCCCAATCCTCACCCTTCTGCTTCCACCCTCCGCCCCTTGGAACCAGATATTGATTCTACAATAATGGTTTTATACAGTATTTGTCCTTATGAGACTGAGTTAGTTCACTCAGCATAATGCTTTTTAGTCCCTCCAAAGTTAATTAGTAATTTAAGAAAATCATTGCTTATGCATTCTGCGTAGTATTCCATTGTGTAAATGTACAATAACTTCTCAAACCATTCCATTGCGGTTGGACATCTGGGCTGTTTCCATGTTCTTCTTGCAATGGTGAATAATGCTGCAATGAACTTTGGTATACAAATCTCTGTGCCTCAGTTCTCATTTTCTTGGGGTATATTCTTAGCTGTGGAATGGCTGGGTCATAGGGAATTTCTATGTTCAGTTTTCAAGGAAACACCAAACTGCTTCCAGAATCCCACCAAAAATGTATAAAAGTTCCTATCTCGTCACGT
The DNA here is from genome assembly GCF_000299155.1 of Elephantulus edwardii. Taxonomy (NCBI): domain Eukaryota; kingdom Metazoa; phylum Chordata; class Mammalia; order Macroscelidea; family Macroscelididae; genus Elephantulus; species Elephantulus edwardii. The sequence continues at coordinate 17,059,123 of NW_006399793.1, read as the reverse complement.
TCTTTCCTACATTTATTATCTGCTGTCTTGTTAAACTTTGCCTCTGCTACAGGAGTGAGATGGTAGCTCATTGTGGTTTTGATTTGCATCTTTCTCATAGCCAGTGATTTTGAGCATTTCTTCATGTGTTTGTTGGCTATTCAAATATCTTCCTCTGTGAAATTTTTTTCCATGTCTTTTGCTCATTTTGTAATGGGGTTTGTTTTCTTGATGTTGAGCTTCAATCCATATTGAAGACTAGAGTCCTTGACCTTCTTCAGCAAGAGCTTAATTAAGGTCCTCCTCAATTTCAGCAAGCAAGGTTGTGTCATTTGCAACAATGTAGGTTGTTGATTAATCTCCTTACAATCATGATGCCACATTCCTCCTCACAAAGCTCAGTCTCCCAAATGATCTGTTCTGCATATAAATTGAAAAGATAAGGAGACAAGATACATCCCTGACACACTCCCTTCATGATTTTGAATCATGTAGTGTTTCCTTGCTCTATTTTGAGGACTGCTTCTTGGTCCGAGTATAGGTTTTGCATAAGCACAATCAAGTGCTCTGGGATTCCCTTTCTCCTTAAGGTTAGCTGCCATTTGTTGTGATCCACACAGTCAAATGCCATTGCATAGTCAATGAAACATAGATAGATCTTCCACTCGTACTCTTTGCTTTCCGCTAAAATCCATCTGACAGTGGCAATAATGTCTCTAGTGCCACAACCTCTTCTAAACCCCGCTTGTATTTCTAGTAGTTCTCTATCAATGTACTGTTCCAGTTGTTTCGGGACAATTTTCAGGAGGATTTTTCTAGTGTGTGATATTAGTGATATTTTTCAATAATTTCCACACTCTGACGGGCCATCTTTCTTTGGAATGAGAATAAATATGGATCTCTTCCAGTCAGTTGGCCAGGTAGTTGTCCTCTAGATTTCTTGGCACAAGCTGGTGAGCACATCCAGGGCAGCATCTGTTTGCTGAAATATGTCAATTGGTTTTCCATAAATTCCTGGGGACATATTTTTTGCCAAGTCCTTCAGAGCAGCTTGAACTTTCTCCTTCATCACCATTACCTATTGATCATATGTTGTTTCTTGAAATTCTTCTGTGTCAGCCAATTCTTTTTGGTACAGTGAGTGTATAATCCTTCAATCTTCTTTTTTAAAATTTTATTTTATATGTTTTTTTACAAGGTATGTGTACATTGCTTTTCACAACGGATCTTTGCCATTTCCTTCACACACCCCCGCCCATCAAATTGTGTGACTCTATGATTAACCCCCCTAATTACTCATCCTCCTCCTTCTGCTCTCCTCCTCCCTACCTTGGATCCTCCTACCCATTCTATAGTAATGGTCTTATACAGTACTTGTCCTTACGGCTCTGAGTTCGTTCACTTAGCATAAGGCTCTCTAGTCCTTCCCAAATTATGTATTAATTTACAAAATCATTGCTCCTGAGTGCTGGGTAGTATTGCATCATGTGAATGCACCATTGTTTTTAAATGCTTTTATATTCTGTTTGCACATCTGTGCTGTTCCCATGTTCTTGTGATGGTGAATAATGCTGCAATGAACATTGGTGTACTAGTCTCCATTTGTGCCTCAGGGCATATTTTCTCAGGGCTTATTTCAAGCAGTGGAATATCTGAGTCACACGGAAATTCTATGTTCAGCTTTTTGAGGAAGCACCAAACTGACTTCTAGAGGGGTTGTACCATTTTACAATCCTAAGAATTCCTACCTCACCACATCCTCTCCAATATTTATTACTTGCTGTCCTGTTAAATTTTTCCACTCCTGCCTGAATGAGATGGTATCTTTTTGTGGTTTTAATTTTCATCTCTCTATTGCCAGTGATTTTGAACATTTCTTCTTATGTCTGATGGCCATACAGAATCCTAGAGGCCCTCCACAATAAAAAGACTGAAAACACAATTACAAAATGGTAAAAAGAATGTAAAATGGAAAGAATTTTCACAGATGAAGATATTCAGATGGCCTTCCATCTTCTTTTAATGCTTCCGGAATCATCCTTATGCCTTGTAACTCATGGCTTTAATTTGTTCTTTAGTTCCTTCAGCTTAAGAAATGCTGAGTGAGTTCGGCCCTTTTGATTTTTTATTCTAGCTCTTTGCACATTTCCATTATAATACTTTGTCTTGTCTTTTTGAGTTTCCTTATGAAATTATCTATTCATCTAAACCCCTTAACTTCTTGATTTCTTGCCTTTGCTTTAGCTTCTCATTGCCCTAGTGCAATTTTCAATGTATTATGGCATCCATTTTAGTCTTTTCTTCTTCCTCCTTCTTTGTAATGACCTTTTGCATTCTTCATGGACTTCACAAAATATTCTTAGTATCTTCCCACAGCTCTGGTCTTTGTTCATTAGTGTTCAAGGTCTCAAACCTGTTTCTGTGTTGGTTTTTAAATTCAGGGGGGATAGACTCAGGGTCAAATTTTGATACCTGTGGATATGCTTTGACCTAGTATTTAATAAGAAACTAAAAACCGCCAAGCCCTCTCTCGTTCCAAAAATATATGGGTGATAATTTATATCAACTGATAAACAAAAAGGAACAACAACCACAAAAAAGACCTAGATAATATTGATTGCATTTAGGTCATGAGAAACTGGGGAAAGTACTGATTTTTTTTCCTCCCTTCACACATCTTTGAATATTTACTTATAACAATGAGAATATATCATTCCAGTGTTAGCTTAAAAGTTGGCTTTTATAGCCATTACATTAGCCCTCTCTGGTCTCCAGCTATCTTAACTACAGACACATAGTCTTACAAACCATCAACAGTTGTGGGACTAAGACAAGAGAGAGAGTGCTTCCCACACCAAGAAGCAAGACTTGAGGGAAAACTAGGGCAAAATCATCACGAGTGTGAGACCGTCATCACGACAGTGGTTGAGAGACTGTGACATTGCTGTGGAGAGATTCTGGCAAGCTGTAACCTGAAGCTACTTGCATTTGTGCTGGCCTCAGTTAAAGGTTTTGTTGAAAGGACAGATACGTCTTAGAGAAAGTGCAACCAGAATATCCTTAGAGGCAAAGATGTTGAAGTTTTGAATCACGTATTTTGAGAGAGATCAGCTGGCCCAGTGGACAGAAAGCGATACTACCAAGCCAAAGGTGGGTGACTTTTAATCCGCGGCCCTCGGGCCTGTCTTCCATTGTTTTTGTTCACACATTCCTCTAGGTCATATAGCCCTGGTATACAAGTTGCCATACAGCAGTAACTTGAGGTTGCTGTGAGGCTGGACACTGTGACACTGATGTGTCAAATGCGTTAATGGTTGGCTACCCAATGCTGACAGAGGGTGGGGTGGAGCTCCCTGATTAAAACCAGCTTGGAAGGAGGAGTGGCATCCACTTCTGTAATAGCTTGCCTCCTGAAACTCTATGAACCTGGAGAGAGGATGACAGACACCCAAGCATTGAAGACTCTCCTTCATAGGGTTGCTATGAATCATCTGCGACTCGATGGCACTTAACAACAACAACAACCTCACCTATTTTGGGCATGTTTTTAAGAGAGGCTATTGCTTGGAAAGGGACTTCATGCTTGAAAAGAGAGAAGGTCAACAGCAAAGGAGAGGGAGACCATCAAAGACATGGATTGATAATATCTGCAAAAATGGACTAAATATGTCAAGGATGATAGGACAGAGTTCAGATCTGTTGTTTTTAAGGTCACTGTGAGTCATGCTTAACTTGACAGCATGTAACAACAACAATCCCTAATAAATGAAATAATTTTGAGGATAGGATAATCTATGTGTTCTGTGTGGTCATCACAATATATTCGTGAACCTTGTAGCAGATTAGTGGAAGTCCTGGGAAGGACCATTGCTGTTAGAATTTATAGAAGTAGATTTGAGAATGTGGAGACACATCTACCTTCATGGAAATCAATTTTGTGTTGGTGTCACGAATAGTGGCTCTTCTATTTTGTGAAATTAGTGGAGGTCAGACACAGTCTTCCTGGTATATATTTATGTATACTGCCATCTAGACATTTTTCATTCATAGTGACCCTCAAGGACAGAGTAGAACTGCCTCCATCAGCTTTCAGAAAATGTCTTGAAGAGAGCAGATTGTCTGTCTTTCTGCCACATAGTGACTATTAGGATTAAACCATTGACCTTTTGTTCAGCCATCTAATACTTAACTCACTGCACCCTGAAGGGTCCTTAAAAAAGCAAATAAATATAGACGAGATCTATATTTGTGCACATTCAAAAAAATAAAGTCATCCAATAGAAAGCAGAAATGATCAAATATTATCATTAATATCACATGCAAATAAAATACTTCTGAAGATTATTCAATAATGACCAGAGAAGTACATTGACAGGAGGCTGCCAAAAATTCCAGCTAGATTCAGAAGAGGCAATGGAGTAAGGGATATCATTGCTGATGTCTGCTGGATCTTGGTTTGAAAGCAGAGAATGCAGAAAGAACTTGTGTTTTATTGACTACACAAAGCCATTTTATTGTCTGGGTCATGATAAATTATACACAGCATTTATAAAAACAGAAAGTTTGAAACAACTGCTTTTTTTCCTATAGAATGTGTACATAGACCATGAGTCAGTTATTAAAACAGAACAAGGGAACATCACAAGGTTGAAGATTAAGAAAAAAATATGCATCCTTTCTCCATCCTTAACTCAATCTATGTGCTGAACAAATAATTTGAGAAGCTGAAGCAGGTGAAAAACCATAAGGTATCAGGATTGGAAGACGATTCATGTGTAATGCAGACAACACAGGCTTGCTTGTACATAGTAAAGAAAACTTGAAGCACTTATTGAAGAAGATCAGAGACTAGAGGCATAAATATGGTTTACATATCATGACTGGTGAAGAAATAATTAAAGTTGTCAGGGATTTCCTTTTACTTAGATCTACAAGCAACATCATTGGAAGAAATAAAAAAAAATTGCATTTTTGGGAAATTTGCTATCAAAACATCTTTAAAGTATTAAAGATCAAGGATGTAATTTTAAAGACTGAGATACACCTTACCTAAGCTATGACATTTTTAATTCCTTCTTATGCATGAGACAGTTGAACAATAAATAAGACTATAGCAAAAGAACTTATGCCTTTGACTTGTTATATTGGCAAATCAGACTGCCAAAAGAACAAAGAAATCTTTCTTGCCAAAGTACAATCAGAGAATTCATTAAAAGCAAGGATGGTGAAACTTCTTTTCACATACTTAGGGCATGTTCTCAGAAAGGGGCAATCCTAGCAAAAAGACATCATCGTTGAACAAGTAGAGGTTTAGTAGAAGAAAAGACTGTCAATGAGATGCTTTGACGAGGTGACTGCAACAATAGGCTTGAGAAGGGTGTAGATTGTGAGGGTGGTACACAGCAGGGCAAGCCTTTGCTCAGAGGGTTGTTAGGAGTTATAATCAACTTGATGGCACCTGGCAACAAAAAATATGTATGTCTGTGTAGAAGGAGGGAGATAATGAGAGGACTACAGGGAGACTGATTTATTTCAAGCAGATGCCCTCAACCTTGAGGAGCCTGGAAAAATCACAAATCCATGGGCCGTACATCAGCCTGGACGTGACTTATGTAGTTGCAGGGGGATGACAACCTCCATTCAGCAGGCCAGATAACCGAGATGTAAGAGTTTGTGAATCTCAAACTATGCAGTCAGGAGGCTGCTAACTCATGCCTCTAAAATCAGAGGTCCAAGGATGACAATATGAAGGCAGGACCAAAGATTTTTACACATACCATTTAGTGACATTAGTTACATATTGCTAGAACATCAATATATACCAGGTGCTGGCCATGCCCTTAAGGAAACACAGCTTTCAGCAGTTTGTCTGCTCATGCCAGACCACAAAATAGAAGATGACTATGTAGCATATGTCAAAACTATTGCTTTGATGGAAATGGAAAAGAAAAAATTAGAGGGACATTTCACACAGATTGCTTGATACCACTTTATTTCTTGCTAAGCAGAATGTGGCATTCTAAGGCTGTAGAAAGGTGAATTGAATAAAGGTAACATTATGGCGATGATTGAGGTGCTTTCAAAATATTACCCAGGGTTGAAAGAGCACTTAATGAAAATAAAGTTCATGTAAGCTTAATGTATCAATATCTTACCTTGTAAGAACTACTCTGAATGAGTTTATAAGTATCTGGCAAATCATGTGAAAGATACTCTTCTCATGAATAGAAAGTCAAAGTACTTTGGGTCATGTTCAACAGCACACCTGACATATTACATGCAGATTGAAGTAAGCAAATACCTAAATATTAATAACTGAGAAGCTAAAGAAATCTTTCTAAAATTTTTCCCTCTCAAAAAACTCAGAACAACCTTAAAACAAATACTGACTTTACTTCTGTCATCATATAAAATAACAAAAATAAAAATAAAATAATAAAATTTAAAAAGTGATGCACTGAGCATAACGATGTACTACGGCACACAGATTATGGCAATGCTGCCACTACACCTGCAAACCAGGGAGACCTACAAGTCACCTTCTTTCTTGAACCAAATTTTTATTTTATACTGATTTACTTACAAAGTTTTGATACATTATTCATCGACAAGTCATTCTTTTTTTTAAATTTGGTTCAGGTGAACTTGTTTTCCCTTTCTTTTTAAAAATTTTTAAAATTAATTTTCATATAATAATACCTTTACAGTATGTTTCATTCATATATATTGTGTTTTAGACAATCATTTACATTGTGTTTCATACAACCATTCTATAGGTCATTCTTAAGGAAAGACTGAGAAGGGGATTTTTAATGGATGTGTGGACCATTTTTACTTAACACATGTGGACAGCATGAATTTTCTCAAAATGCACCCTGTGAGAGATTGCTGTGAACTTTCAAGAATGTTTTCTTGATTCTTAGAAGGTCCCATTCATCTATTTTATCCTCTCCTGCTTGTAGGTTTTTCAGGATGCTTAGAAAACTGTTCATGTGGTGGATTAGTACTTCTAGGATTCTTTCAAGTTTTTGTCTAATGACATTTATAGTCTTTGGTTTTATTTCTAGGTCCTTGATCCACTTTGAATTGATTTTTGTGTATGGAGTGAGGTGTGGATCTTTCTTGAGTTTTCTACAGATAGTTTTCCAATTTTGCCAACACCATTTGTTAAAAAGGCTGTTGTAAAAAAAAAAAGGCTGTTGTTTCCCCACTTAATTGATTTCATCTTCTTGTCAAAAATCAGTTGACGATAGGTAGATGAGCCGATTTCTGGGTTTTCAATACTATTCCATTGACCTATGTGTCTGTAATTATACTAGCACCATGCTGTTTTGACCCCCACAACAGTGTAGTAGAATTTGAAACTGGGGAGTGAGATGCCTCTTACCTTGTTTGACTTTTTAAGGGGTCTCTTTCCATTACAAATGAAATTGGAGATTGCCTTTTCTATCTAGTTAAAGTTGGAATTGGTATTAGTACTGAGATTGCATTGAATCTATATATTGACTTTGTTAGAATTGTCATTTCCTATTTAAGAGCAAGGTATATTTTTCCATTTCTTGCAGTAATGTTTTGTAATTTTCTTTGAATAGATCCTTTGTGTTTCTAGTTAGATTTACTCCCAAGTATTAAATCTTGTGATTAGCTATTGTGGTGGATATTGTCTTTCAAAAACGTTCTCCAACAGGGTAAAAAGAAAAGCCACAGACTGGGAAAAAACATTTGATAATGACATGTCTGATAAAGGACTTATATCTAGAATTTAGAGATTTACTCAAGCACCACAACAAGATAAAGGTAAACAACCCAATTGCAAAATGGACACAGGTATGAACAGTCTCTTCACCAAAGAAGACATTCAGATGGCAAACAAACCAATAAAGAAATGTTCAAAATCCCTAGCTCTAAGAGAGATGCAAATCAAAACAACTATGAGATATCACTTCACCCCAGTAAGAATATCAAAATTTAACAAAGAAGCAAACAACAAATGCTGGCAAGGTTTGGAGAAACTGGAACTCTTATTCACTGTTGGTGAGAGTGTAAAATGGTGCAACCACTCTGGAAGGCAGTATGGTGCTTTCTCAAAATGTTGGAAATAGAAATACAATTTGACTCAGCAATTCCACTACTGGGAATATACTGTAAAGAAACCGGAATGCCACCCAAGCAGATATAGGTAAGATAGATAGATAGATATACAGATACAGATATAGATATAGATAGCCCCATGTTTATTACTACATGGTTCACAATAGTGAAAAGCTAGAAACAACTTAAGTTCCCATCAATAAAAATGGATAGAGAAGCTGTGGTATATTCACCAATGGAATACTATGCAGCACTGAAAAACAAGAAACTCATGAAATATTATAAAAAATGAGTGACCCTGGAGAACATTATGCTGAGTTAAATATTACAGTCAGAAAAGGATAAATATTGAATAATACCACTGTTGTAAAACAGGTCTGACATCAGAGTTGGGGAGAAACTAAGAAGAAAGGGGATAAATAATGTACACTGCATGGAAACAGATGAGGGAAAGAATTATATGAGGGAAAGGAATATATGATTAGGTATTATTTGTATGATAGCAGTCCAGAATAAGAGCTGCATAGTAAAGTGGACAGGATTGGGGGTAGAAAATTATACAACAATGAAAGAATTTTTTTCCAAAGAGAAAAGCTAACTGGGGGTGGGGGAAGGGAGTGCAGAGAGGAAAATGTGCGACAACGAATGAATGGAAATCCAAGTTCTCTATAAAGTTTCATTAAAATCTCAATTACACAAAAAGAGAATGTTTTCTTTATTTACTGATCCTATCCAGTGTCAGTGAAAAGGCCATCAGCACTTTGTTGGAGTGATTTTTATACTGCTGTTAGGTAATCTGAAGACTTTAATAAGTTAATGGTGACAATAAAAGTTCTTTGTGATCCCCATGATAATATGGACACAAGAGCAACAGCACAAGCTCTTTTATCTGCTGTCCGTGATGTATGTCAGAAAGTTAATCTTCTCCAGCACTATATGCAGACTAAAGGCTTAACTCTTGATAAAATTATTACAAATGTAGAGCCACAAAGACTCTTTCTTCATGAAGAGAGCAGTTTCCGAGTAGAGCATGCAATTGAAAGGGCATTTTTAAACTCAGAGAAATACAGTACTGCAGCTGAGAGAAAACCCAGGGATGGGAAATCAGACAAGTGATGCTGGGCTCACTCTATAAGAAGTTAAAAAAAATGGTGTCTCTTGAGTATATTGATCACTATCGTTCTGAAATCCAGATCAGATCAAGAGCTTTGAAGGAAGTAGAAGCCATGGTTGAGTCTCTTCAAGTGAAGAATCTTATCTACCATTGAAGAAGAGTCAAAGGTATTAATAAGAAAATATGACACTTTCTGTGATGGAGTATCTGACAAAGTGAGATGTTGATAGAAATACTGAGGCTGAGAAGGCACTGGAAGGAAGCAGAGATTGATCTGAAAGAATCCAAGTTTGGGTAAAATTAGATGTTTTGATATTTATAGCTTGTTGAGTCTTCACAGAACCTCTATCTTTTCACTAGAATTATTTCTGGTGATCCGTGTGAAAAAAACTTTCCAAAGCTGAAACTTTTACAGGACTATTTTTTATTTACTCTGGGACAACTAAGATTTTTGCACCTTGTAATATTGTCAATAGAAAGTGAATTGATGAAAGGCACTAATTTCAAAGAAATGACTCAATATTACAGCTTTAAACTACAGTAGAGATTCTTCTTTAGTTAAGATGTTCACTAAGTATTGAAACAGTTATATATTTATTCTCACTTATTTTATGTTATTATTTCATTTATAGATGTATTTCCACATAAATTTGTCTATAATTTCTACATTATTTGAACCATTAGTCATTATACAAATCTTATCATTAATGCACAGGGTTCAGGTCTATTGTTCATAGGGTCCTTATAAGTCCCACTTCACTCAACAGCAACAAAAAACAAAAACAACAACATTGTCATGATTTTAAGTGATGATGGAAAGTACAGTTTATGAGTTAACATTAGTAAAAAAATTTAATAGAAATTATGTATAATATGGCAAATGAAGAGGTTCATGTGGTTGGAAGTGACACAATGACTTGCCACACTATGTGCCACCAACTCTATCAAGGCTACTGTCCTTACCTAGATTTTTTAAATTTCCTGATTAAATGAATTATACCTTGTGATTTTTGTTTCCATTTCATGTGATCAACTACCACTAGTAATGACTCTATGAACAATAGCTCTGAACCTTGTCCTATCCTGAATCAGTCTGTTTCCAACAAACCTACCCACATTGTACCAGTCACTGTGTACATCATCTCATTTTAGGTTTCCTCTTTTGCACTGTCCCTCCACTCTTTTAAGCATGACGTTCTTCTCCAAGGACAGGTCCTTCCTGGCAACTGGCCTGAGGCATGTGAGATGAACTTCAAAATCCTTGCCTCCCAGAAACAATCTAGCTTCACCCCCTCCAGGACAGACCTGTTAATTCTCTTGGCAATCCAGGATATGTTCAGTACTATTCTCCAGCACCATAACTCAAAGGCCATGATTCTTTTTCTGTCATCCTTTGTCATTGTCCAGATTTCTGATGTGTAGCAAGTAATTGCCTGGATCCATCTCCAGACTGATATCATTGCTCTTTAGCGCTTGGAAGAGGTCCCTGACAGCAGATTTTCACAGTGAAATTTGATTAACACCAACACCAGCAGCAGTCAGTCCCGACTGAGTTGTGTCTGACTCATGGCGAGCTCATAGGTGCTAGAGTGACGCTTTCCTCCCTGAGATTTTAAAGAACTGGTTTCTCAGAATTATATTTCCAGGCCTTTCTTCTGAGGTTCCCCAGAAGATGCACTTGAACATCTAACTTTTTAATTAACAGTCCAACTTTTCAGCTAACACTGACTTTGTGGCACTCAAGGTGTCTTCTAGTCCCAGTGTCTTTATATACATGATGTGTTCCTCAATTTAGAATTTTATGACGATGCTTGGTACATGTTAGGTTTGTTACCATTTGAATAGCTGCTCTTCCTTTTTAATGTGCTAACTGAACCCCAGTTTTGTCCATATAATATGACATAATTAAAGATGTTGGCCTAGCCCCAGGAAACAGATCATGATTAGTCTGGACTCAACACGAATCTCATTTCCTTCATAACTGATCCCTTTTAGACTTAGATATGTGACTTTTTTTCTGACCAATGAGATAAAAAGTTGCATCTTTTGGAGAATTCTTTGGACAGTTTATATAAGAAAAGCACATGAGAAGTTGTTTTTGGATGTAAGCCATGGTGTCGCAGACACCCTCATCTAGTACATCATACAGAATTCTTACTAATATTCTTTGTCCTAATTGTGTTATAGAAATAATACTGAAATTGAGACCACCATTCTATGATGACAGAGAGATAAGCTTGAAGACAAAGGTTAATATGTTAATAATGAAAGCAGAAGCAAAGGAAAACCCAGGTTATTAATGACAACAGTCCTATATAGTCTTGTAATTACCTACTGTTTATGCAAATTATACTTAGATACATTTCACCTATAGCACTGAAGCAAAATGGCTTAGAATATGCAATGAAACTATGTATGAACATGTTATTATACAACTGATATGAAATAATTATATAAAGCAAAGCGAATGAGTTGATATTCATTTTGGTATACATTTATCCAACCCATCCATGTTTGGCTCTTTGCAGTATATGCTTGGCTTAACATGCTTGGCTGTTAACAAGAAAGTTGGACGTATGAATCTACTCAGTTTTGTTAAGAAAGTCCTGGTGAGTTAAATTAATAAAAGAAAGCCAAAACACTGAGTTCAAATTGACTGGATGGCAATTGCTTTTTTGTTTGTTTTAGAGGCTCAGCAGGTGCAGTTAAGAGAGTGGCTTCTGTTCCAATTCAGACCTTCTTCTTTCAGGATCCTGACTCACATTTCCAGAAACAAACAAACAAACAAACAAAAAACTTCTTAGCCCCTGCTTATGTGATTTCTTGAATTTCATTCTGGATATTTCCCAAGTAATTGACTGATAAATACAGTCAATACTCAATACTTTCTGAAGTCGACCTATGACTTGTTAATGTGAACCTTGTATTGTATTGCTTGAAAGGAGTTTCATGTTTTCCAGGAATGCCTGGGGCTCCTTTCTTGTTGTCTTGGCAATGGCTCAGGCTCGGCTGTGCTTTGTTCTTCCTGAACTACCCGATTTCTCTTTGTCCTCTACCTCTGTGCTCTGAGTAATTTAGAGAAGTCCAGTCACTGCTGAATAGTGAGGTGAGGCATGCTTTATATTTTGAGTCTTCCTGGCAGCGTTAATTTCAACGTATTTCTTCACTGGAAGAAGACATGAATCCTCTCTGCTGCTTACTGTGTAACATCATTAAATTTCCTTCCTGTTGTGTTTCAGACCCAGAGTCTCATAGCAAACACAGTGTGATGCTGGTGTAGGCAAATTGTACACACTATTTTTGGGTTTCTGGGAACCTGAGAGTTTGTTATTGCGGTTTGCTTAACAAATTTTAGCAGCCCGGGTGATATAAAAGCTAAAGCACTCAGCAGCAACTGCCTACCTATAGGTTGTCAGTTTGAACCCACCGGATGTTCTGTGGGAGAAAGATGTGACATTCAGCTTTCACAAAGCTTAAACTCATTTGCCGTTGAGTCATTTCAGAGTTACAGTAATGACCCTGTAGGAAAGAGTAAACTGGTGCCGCAGAGCTTATTGAAGCAGACTCCCTCATCTTTCTCCTGTGAAGCAGCTGGTGGTTTTGAACTTCCAGTTATTTGATAGCAGCTGAATGCCTTAACTGAAGCACCATCAGAAGTCTTTCCATAGAAATTATAACCTTGAGACACTCATGAGGCAGCTCTGCTCTATCCTGTGAAGTCACCATTAGTTGGAACAGAACCTACACTAATAAATGTTGGGTTTTAACACTTTTTAGATGGTACAAGAGTTAACTGCTCGACTGCCTATAGAATGATTGTTAGTTGGAACTCATCTAGCTGCTCCAGGAGAGAAAGGTCTGGTGATCTGCTCCCCTGAAGATTACAACCAGAAAACTTCCACTGAGCAATTCAAGTGTGACTTGAAAAATCAACAAGACAGTACAAAATGATAGCACTTTAGTATGTGAGGAAATACAGCCTATTCTTTCTAATGAAGAAATGAAAATCTACTGCAGTTGACTAGGTTCCAATTCATGGTGACCTTGAAGGACAGAAAGCTCTTAAGGT
>NW_006399793.1:17034240-17045647 GCF_000299155.1 Elephantulus edwardii | reverse complement strand
GTGTCCTTTGCCATTCCCTATCACTCCTCCCTGAGAGAGACTTCACCCTGAGTCATAAGGAAAAGGGGATGGCGTATTCTCTTAGCTACTGTTAGGAGCAGTTTGCCACACTTTTCCCCCCGACACAGCATCTAGTGTGTTCAAGACAGGTGACCCTTCGGTTAGCAGCTAAATGCTTTAACCACTGTGACTCAGGACTCCAGTGAAATGCTGAGATGAGGTACAATTTGAATGCAGGAAAGCCACACTAATCTCCATAGCTGGGAGACCAGGGTATGTGATTTTGGCTGAAGGCAAGAAAATAACAAGAATAAGCATTCAACCTTGTAGAGAACAGAAAATGGTATAAAAATGTTATAAAACTATATATAGGAACAGTTAGGTATTTTTACATCTAAGGATCTTTCAGAATGGCAACTCATTTCTCTGTGGTATTTTAAAAAGAAAGCAGCTGTGTAAAGCACTGTTTCTTTCCCTTAATTTAGGGTGAACATTTTGGTGCTTCAAAAATGAATTATCCATAGTGTTTCTCTGTAACTTTGACTTTATTGATCTTTTGAATCATTTCTTGATTAACAAGATTGGATTTTTAATGGTAAAAATAGTACGATTTTTATGTACCACACACATTTAAAAGGAAGGAAAAAGTGTTTTATCCACTCTCAAATCAATTGTCCTTTTATTTTGGACTCTAACTTGCGTCATTCCACTTCACTGAAATGCTTGGGGGCATCAGCACTGGTGCGCTCCCCTAATTAATCATTTCCTCTCCGTTGATTTGGCATGGGGCCTCTTGTTAGGCTGACATCTAGTCTCCTCTCCTCGGGCTCATATTCTTTAGTTTTCTCTACCACAGTAAACGATCTCCCCTGAAGATTATTTTTGTCATTCGTTTGGCAGCAACACTGGGATGGAAGAGAACATAATTGGCTGGTGGGATTCTTCAGTAAGTGGAACTAGTAAGCCACTTTATTTTCCTCAAAGACAAAGAGATTTAAAATTCTAAAGAAGGGACAAACTATGCATTCAAGTGATCATGAGAGTTCTCCTAATTGAGAAAAAATATTTTCTATAACATTATGTTGTCTTCACAATTACTTGCTATGAATCAGAGAGCTAGGCAATGACTAAGGATGATAGAAGAATCGATTCCTTTTAGCTGTGGTGCTGGAGAAGAGTACTGAATATATGATGGAGTGCCAAGAGAACAAACAGATCTATCTTGGAGAGGTTAAAGCCAACTTGCTCCTTGGAGGCAAGGATTTTGAAGCTCTATGTCACATACTTTAGACATGTGGCCAGGAGGGATTAGTCCTTGGAGAAGGACAACATGCTTGGAAGGGTGAAGAGGGAGTATAGGAGAGGAAGAACTCAGATGAAATGAATTGACACAGTAACTGGTGTGATGGGAGTAGTGTGTTGGAGTCACTGAGATTGGCTCAGGATAGAACAGGCTTCAAAGCTAATATGTATAGGGTCACTCTGAGTCACACACAACTTTATGGTACATAACAACAACAAGAAGATAATGTGATCCTAGTAGGTGATAAGGTGAAGAGTAGAAGAAAATCCTGTGGTTGTTTTGATTCAGATGTATATATCAGACTCATTTATTGTACAACTCCTACTTAAAAACAAACAGCAACCTCATTGCCTTCAAGTTGTAATCAACTCATAGGTAACCTTCCAGAGGGTTTTCTATAGATTTAAATCTTACAGGAGGAGATTGTCCATGTTTCTCCCACTGAGCTGCTGGTGAATTACACTGGTGAGAGACACTGCCTTGGGGTTACAACTATGCGAAAAATGCTATTATTACCCAAAGCTGAAAAAATAAGCAAAATTGTTGTTGTTGATGTTAGGTGCTATGGAGTCAAGTACCACTCATAACAACCCTGTGAACAAAAAATCTAAACCCTTTTCTATCTTGCACCATCCTCACACTTTCTGACACACAGGAACTCGTAGCACTCACTGCTTAGAGAGTTGAGGGTTGAGGGTTAAGGGTCTTTATCTCCTTCACCGACCCTCCACACTTCCCAGCATCATGTCCTTCTCTAAGGAATAGCACCTCCTAGAAATGTGTCCAAAGTACACTAGGAAAAGCCTCATCATTATTGCCTCTAAAGATTACACCAACTGCACCCTCACTAAGATATATCCGTTTGTTCTCTTGGAGGTCCATGGTATGTTCAGTGCTCTTCTCCAACACCACAGCACAAAGGTGTCAATTCTTTTTCTTTCACTGTATGGTTAGGAATTGGGAAAGGAGTGCACCAGGGTTGTATTTTCTCTCCGTATATATTTATTCTGTATGCTGAACAAATTACCCAAGAAGCTTGAACCTATGAGGAAGAGTGTGGTATCAGGATTGGAGGGACTCATCAATAACCTACATTATGCACATGACAATATCTTGCTTGCTGAAAGTGAGGAGAACTTGAAGCACTTGTTGCAGAAGATCAAGGAATGCAGCCCTGAGTATGGATTGCCTCTCAATGTCAGGAAAATAAAGATTCTTATCACTGGACTGATAGGCAGCTTCATGATGGATGGAGAGGAGATTGAAATTGTCAACAGCTTAATCTTGCTTGGATCCACAATTAACACCCTTAGTATGAGCAGTCAGGAAATAAGGAGACACATTGCACTGGAAAAAAATCTGCAGTTAGGGACCTTTCCAAATTATTGAGGAGTAGTGATGTCAGTTTGAAAACTGAGGTGCGTCTGATTCAGGCTATTGTCTTTCTGATTGCTTACTATACATCTGAGAGCTAGACAATGAATAAAGATGACACAAAATTAAAGAGAATAATGTAATGACCCTATGACCCATCTTAAACAATGATCATTCGCCAAGAATTTTGAACTAGTGTTATCCTGCAGCTTCTATGGACTTCTCTTTCAGGAATCAGTATCTTTTGCTGAATGAACTAATTCATTTTCATAAAGAAAAGTAATGCATGATCATTATTACAAAAAATAGAAGAATGACTAGTGAGATATGTATAAACATCTACAAGAGGAAGAAAAGAGGTCAAGGTGCTGGAGTTGGAAAGAGAAAAATCACTAGAATGACAGGGTTTGGTGGGTAGACAGAAAGAGTGAAGGAATTAGGAAAGATCCAGTGCGGACCTGAAAGAATAGGGAAATAGTAGGCATAGATCAAAGGTGATTGATTTTATAGAACACAATGTATATGAATGATTATATGAAACAATGTGAATGAAGGAACGTGTGAAACACAATAGATACAAATTTTGTATGTAAACAAACATAAAATAAAAAAAAATGAAAGAAAAGGAAAAAAAAAATCAGTCTCCTTTACAGAAGAGTTGTGGCTTTGACAATCTCTTTGAAAAAACATTTTAAAAAAATTTCATTCAAACATTACATCTATAAAGGAAATAGTATAAATCATTGATCTATTTCTCATTAGGGCATAGTTCAACAGTGCCTAGATTTAGAAAATGCAATAAATAGGACTGATTGTATGAAACACAATGTGAAAGCAGGCTAGTGTGAAACAAAATATATATAAACTTCATAAGTAATCCAATAAAAAATAAAGTTTATGAAGTATATGTATAGCTCATCAATTTTTTTAGAAGATTGAAAAAATATGTATAGTCAACTCCCCGGTAAAGAAATGCAACATTAGTATTATTCTCTTCTAATACTTTCCAAAGAATATCAAAGAATACAGACTTCAGGAGGAATTGCACATCAATATAAAGACATTTAAAAAAAAATCTCCACAACTGGACAAATAGGCAATATTGAGATTAATAGAGAAGATATTGGCATCAAAGATTTCATTGTACTTAGATCCACAATCAATACCAATGGATACAGCAATTAAGATATCAAAAGATCCATTACACTGGCCAAATCTGGGTCATAGTTCTCTTTAAAGTGCTAAAGAGCAAAGATGCCGTTTTAAAAATTAAGATGGACCTGACTCAAGTAATAGTATTTTCCATTTTTTTCATATAGGTGTAAAAGTTAGACAATGACTAAGGAAATTGAGAAGAAACAATGACTTTGAATCGAGATGCTAGCAAAGACTTTTGAATTCAGATTATCAAATGAAGAAACAAACCTGTCTTGGAAGAATTACAAGCCAGGATGTTCGTTGGGATGGTGTGATGAAATCATTTGGAAGCAGCAGTGACATCCATTTCCTAAACCACATGCATCTGGAAACTCTATGAACTTGGAGAAACAATAGTTATAGAAAGGCCTCAGGTCTTTTGTTCATAGGGTCGCTATGAGTAGTGCATGACTTGATAGCAATCAACAACAACAACAACAACAACTACTACTACTACTACTTTAGATATGTGTTAGGAGGTTGTGGTGTTTACCAGAAGTAGGATTTTTTTTTAATTTTTTTTTTAGCCATTTCTGTTAGCCTCTCTGGTATCCAGCTACCTTAACTGCAGATACATAGTCTTGCAAATCATGAACATCTGTGAGAAAGAGTGCTTCCCAAACTGGCGGCAAGACTAGCGGCGAGCAAGACTTCTGGTGGCAAGACTTGAGGAAGATTGGAGTAGACTCTACTGATGAGACCATGGTAAGGGTGTTGGAGAGACTGTGGCATTGCTGTGGGAAAATTGTGGCAAAGTGTAAGCAGAGGATCCCTGAGATAAAGGCCACTGTTAAAGGTGTTTGCTATTCTTGTTGGGTACTTGTTGGCTTATAACTTGCTAGTGCTTGTTTGCTTAGAGGCAAAACTAAATGGGGGGTGTAGATTTGATTGCTGAACTGAAACCAGAGCCTGAACCAATTGAGGATTTGTGCCTTGGGACTTGGACTTAAACTTGGACTTGTTTTGGGTATTCTTTGCCTTTTCCACTCTCCAACTTCATTCCCTAATAAACTCCATTGTTGGTACCATAACTGTGAGTCTGTGAGTCATCAACGAATAAACAAACCCCTTGCTGTTGGCTCTAGAGGCACCATGGGGCTGGGCTATGGGCTTTTATCTGTTTTCTGCTCTTGGTTGGTGAGAGACTCTGGGAGTCTCACTCCTCTGGCACTTTCAGAGACATGCTCATGGCCCTGTGCTGCTTTGGCCCATTTTCTTCTCTTTAGCTAGAGAAGCAAGTCCTTGAAAGGAGATAGCACTTTTGAAAAAGTATAGAGTAGTAAACAAAGGAGGTAAAGGGCTTCAATGTCATAGAATGACACAAAGTTGCAATAATGAACTTAATTAAGCACTGCAAAGATTGTGAAAATGACACAAGATAGGATAAGGTTTTAATATGTATAGTCATAGAACATTCATAGTCAAAAAAGTCAAATTCAAGTTCTATTCTGAAATAAATATTTGTGATAGGATAATATCTATATGCATGCAGGGATGACCTGTTAATATGATTATTATTCAAGTATATGCTCCTACATCGAGTGCCAAAGAGGAAGAAATTAAGAATTTTTACCAAATTTTGCAGTCTGAAATTGACTGACATGCAATCTGGACGTGTTCACGATTATTGGTGACTGGAATGCAAAAGTAAGAAACAATGAAGAAGGAAAATATGGAAATGAAGTTGGAATGAAGTTGGAAAATATGGGCTTGATAGAAATGAGACTGGAATTAGAATGATTGAATTTTGTATTTACAATGATTTATTCGTTACAAATACTTTTTTTAAAAGACACAAAAGATGACTTTACAGGTGTGTTTTACCCAATAGGCTGCATAGAAATCAGATTGACTATATTTGTGGAAGAAATCTTTGGAAAAGCTCAATATCAACAGTCAAAACTAGGCCAGGGTCAGATTATCAATTACTCATATGCAAGTTCATATTGAGGCCAAAGAAAATGAAATTAAGTCCACAGGAACCAAGATATGGTCTTGAATCAATTCCATCATAATTTCTTAAGAATCGGATCATCTTAAGAATAGGTTTGAGGCATTGAACACCAATGATCAAAGACCAGATTAGTTGTGGGATGATAGCAACCACAAAGAAAGCAAAAGGTCATTACAAAAACAGAGGAGAAAGAAAAAAGAAACTGAAATGGATGTCAGAGGAGACTCTAAAGATTGCAATGGAACATCAGGAAGCCAAATCTAAAGGAAAACATCAAAGTAAAAGAGTTTCAAAGGGCAGCTTGGGAGGACAAAGCAAAGTATTATAATGAAATGTGCAGAGAGCTGGAATTGGAGAATAAAAAGGGAAGAAGTCACTCTGTATTTCTCAAGCATTTGAAATAACTGAAAAACAAATTTAGGCATTGTGTCACAATGTTGAAAGATGCTATGGACAATGTTTTGAATGATGCAGAAAACATCAAAAGAAAATAGGGGGAATACACAGAGTCACTGTACCAGAAAGAACTAATTGATACTGAAAAAATTTCAGGAAGTACCATATAAACAGGAGCCAATGGTAATGAAAGAGGAAGTGGAAGCTGCACTGAAGGCATTGGCAAAAAATAAGGGCCAAGGAATCAATGGGATTCCAATTGTTTCAATTAACAGATAAATCCTTGGATGCACTCACCAGTCTACACCAGGAAATTTGGAGGATAGCTGTCTGACCAGTGGATTGGAAGATGTCTATATTTGTTTCTATTCCAAGAAGGGTGATCCAACTGAAAGTGGAAATTATTGTGCAGTGGCATGATGGGTGGAGAGGAGATTGAAATTGCCAACAGCTTCATCTTGCTGGGATCCTCAATTAACACCCTTGGTATGAACAGTAAGTAAGTAAGGAGACACTTGCACTGGGAAATTCTGCAGTTAGGGACCTTTCCAAATTATTGACGAGTAGTGAGTGATGTCAGCTTGTGGAGTAAGGTGCGTCTGATTCAGGCCACGCTTTTTCCAGTCACTAGCTATGCATCCAAGACCTGGACAGAAAATAAAGACGACAAACAAAGAATTGATGCCTTTGAGCTGCGGTGTTGGAGAAAAATACTAAACATTCCAGAGATGGCTAAGAAAACTAATAGATATATCTTGGAGAGGGTATAGCCAGAGTGCACTTTGGAGGCAAGAATGATGAGACTTCGCCTCACATACTTTGGACATATTGCTAGGAGGTGCTATTCCTTGGAGACGTACATAATGCTGGGAAGGGTAGAGGGGTGCCAAAAGAGAGAAAGACCCTCAACCAGGTGGATTGACAAGGTGACTGCTGCAATGGGCTTTTCTGTGTTAGGAAGAGTGAGGATGATGCAGGACATGACTAGTTTCGGGTCTTTTGTTCATAGGGTAGCTATGAGTCATACTAGACTCAATGACACCTAACAACAACAACAAAGAGCTGCTATGAGTCAAAATTTAATTGATGGTAGTTAAGAATAAGAAGAGCAAAAAGCATTCCCAAATCCCACTTTGTCCCTCATTCTAGTAAACGTCCTTTCTGAAAGTATTACACTAGCACTGTCATAATACACTCCTCTTGTTTGTTTTGGACTTTATATAAATGACTGAATTATAAAGTACATAATCCTTTTTGTCTTTATTCTTTCAGCACTTTGTGAGATTCATTTTATTTTGTGTCACTTTATTAGGCTATTTAAAATCATTATAATTAGTTTTTGTTTTTGTTAATACACTATAATTTGTCCAATTTATTATTGCCAGACATTTGTATTATTTTTCATTTGAACCTTTCACAAGTGATGCTATTATGACTATTTCTATTCATGTAGCATAGATACATAGGAATTACCAGTCACAGGTTTTGAGTATATGATTGTTCCTCCTTATACCCTCACCTACACTGAAGATTGAATTGCTCACATCCTGACCAGCCTTTGATATTGTTGATTTTTTCCTGTATTAGGCAATCCAGTGAGTGGGTATCACACTCTGCTTTTAGCTTTTTTAATTAATTATTTTTTTAATTGGCTTGCGTCAGCATAAGAGACCAGAAGCCTTGCAAGGCACAAGCCATCACAGAGGGATTTGTGGCCCAAGCCATTATATCAACAGTTGGCAAGGGGAAGGGAGGTGCTAGATAGTGTAGATGGAAATGAAAGGGATGCTAGGAATGCTGATGTAACAGGGAAATGAAAGGAACAAGACGTACCTGCGGGGTGGGGGAGATGTTGAATGTTTGGTTATCCTTGTGAGGGAAAATGTCTTTCATCTCCATCTCTAGGTAAAATGCTTGTCTGGCAGATATTATTCAGAAGCTAAGCATCCAAATTAAGACAGACTAGGAAGAAGGATTGGCCATCCACTTCTGAAATATAACAAGCCTTTGAAAATCCTACATACAATAGAATAATAGATATGGCAACTGAGGCCAAGCCCTCAAATTTGGAAACACAATGGAGGAGGAATAGTTGTAAGCAGAAACTTATGATTGGAACATGGAATATGAAAAGCATGAACATAGAAAATCTGAAGATAGTTAAGAAAAAAAGGGAACACATAAATATGAACATACTAGGTATTGGCAAAATGAGATGAATTGGCATGAGACATTGTGAATCAAAAGATCATATGATCTACTACACCAGAGATGAAAAGGTGAGAAAAAAATGGGATCACTTTCATAGTTAAAAAAGCCATTTCTACAACGTTGTGACAATATCCATAAGCATACAAGAATACCCGAAACAAATAACTCAGGAGATGAAAGAGGTTTTATTTGAAAAGGAAAGAAACGCCAATAAGCAAAGCATTTCTGTAAACCAAAAATGAATGGGAGGCATAGCACTCCCTGATCTCCTAACTTGCTCTAAAGCTGTAATAACAACCAAACTTGCATTGTGCTGCCACAATGACAAATATATAGACCAATAGAACAGAATTGAGAATCCAGAAATTAAGCTAACTACTGACAGTCAACTGGTATTTGATAAAGAAACATAACCTATAAAGTGGTGAATTAACAATTTCATTAACAAATGGTGCTGGTAAAACTGAACTTCTACCTACAGAACGCTGAAGCTGGATTCACATCTCACATCATACACTCCAATCAACTCCAAGTGATTCTAAAGGTAAATCCCCAAACCATTAAGATCATGAGGCAAAATGGGGCCAAACTTAGAAGACCTAGCCTATTGTATACATCGGATGGCAAATGCAGTCTGAAATGCAAAAACAGAGGATCACATCAATGAATGGAACCTTCTAAAGATTAAATCCCTATGTTCATAAAAACTTTTTTCTAATAGGGTGAAAAGAAAACCTAATGACCGGGGAAAAGCATTTAGCAATATCATTTTGGACAACGGTCTCATATAAAAAGTTTACAGAATTCTTCAGGGCCTCTACAAGAAAAAGACTAATAACACAATTACAAAATGGACAAAATACATGGAAAACCTTTTCGTAGAAGAAGGCATTCAGATTACCAGCAGACATAAGAAGAAATGCACAAAATTATTGGCAATAAGAGGGATGCAAATCAAAACCAAAATGAGATATCATCTCACCCTAGTGGAAGTGGTATAGTTTAACAGAACTGCAAGCAATAAATATTGGATAGGATGTGGAGAGATTGAACCTTTGGTCCAACAATTTTGGTAGAATTATAAAATGGTACAGTCACTCTGGAAGGTAGTTTGGCATTTCCTCAAAAAACTGAACATAAAAATTTCATATGACCCAGCTATTCTACTGCTAGGAATATATTCTGAGAAAAATGGAACAGAGAAACAAGTAGATTTACACATCAATGTTCATAGCAGCACTTTTCACAACAGCAAGAACATGGGAAAAGCCAAAATGTCCATTAATAAACCAGTTGATTGAGAATTGCAGAATATTCGCTGGATGGTATACTCACTCAGGAGCAATGATTTAAAGAAATACTATACCACAATGGAGAGGTTAGAAAGCATTATGCTGAGAAAAGTAAGTCTCAAAAGGACAAATACTACATAAGACTATTATTGTAAAAATAGGATGACTCCTAAGAGATGTATTAAGGTTCAAAAGGGGAAGGGGAACAGGTATGGAGACTACCAAGTGAGGAAATTATGGGGCTCTAGAGTTTGGCGTGTGAAGGTTTAAAGGAATTAGGAAAAGATTTTTTTCCAGTGAGGAGCTGAAAAGATGGGCATAAAAATGGCCATAGACCAATGGTGATTAACTTTAGAAAACACAATATATAGGAATGAATCTTATAAATCACAATATGAATGAAGGAACATGAAACAGTGTATACCAATGAAATGCGATATGTATGAATTTTGTATACTAACTAATATAAAATAAAATTAAATTTGAAAGAAAAGAATATGACATTAAGATTGGAGGAAGATTCAGTAGCAGCCTCCATTATGCAGTTGATACAGCCTTCTTTGTGAAGGAGGAACTGAGGCACCTGCTACAAAAGATTAAAGACTAAAGCCCTCAATATTAATTGTTTGTAATGTAAAAAAAAATAATTCTCATCATTGGCCCAATAGGCAACATAATGATAGATGGATTATTGTCAACAACTTCATCTTACTTGCATCACAATTTCATCTTACTTGCATCCACAATTATCACGCTTGGTGTCAGGAAAATAGGATAAATGCATTATAGGAAATGTCTCTTGTGAGAGACCCCTTCAAAGTCTTGAAGAGAAATATTTATTTTAAAGACTAAGGCTGAATCGGGCTGCTTGTTGGAGACAAGCATTTTGATGCTCCATCTCACATACTTTGGCATGCTGCTAGGAAGAACCAATTCTTGGAGAAGGATATCATGCTTAGAAGAATGGAAGGACAGTGCAAGAGAGGAAGACCCTGAATAAAATTAATTGAATTAATGACTTGGGTAGTGAGGGCAAGTGTATTGGAGACAATGAAATTGGCTCAAGATGGAGCAGGTTTGCAAGGGTTGCTATGAGTTGCAAATGACCCAACACATAACAGCAATAACAAAGACAAAGGTGCATCTGATTCAAACTATGCTTTTTCAAATCACCTTTTATGCATTTGAAAGCTTGACGGTAAATAAGGATGACAGATTTTTATTTATTTTTTTTTAACAGATAACTGCCAAAAGTTCAAGCCAGGCTTAGAAAAGGCCATTGCTTCAGTCCTACCTGATAATGACCTTCCTCTCTTTCTCTATCCCTTCAGTTTTCCAAGCATGATGTCTTCTTTTCAGGAATAATCAGTCCTAGAAACCTACTCAAAGTATGTGAGACAAAACTTTATCATCTTTGCCTTTAAGGATCACTCCAACACATGTGTTTGTTCTTTTGGAATCCTTCTCCAGCACCACAACTCAAAAGCATCAATTCTTCTGTCATCATTATTCATAGTCCATTAGATATTTTTAATCTGCAGTAAACTTTTATGTGTTGTACGAGGAGCTAGAGTCAGAAAATCAAACGGGCTGAACGCGTTCAGCATTTCTTAAGCTCAAGGAACTGAAGAGCAAATTCAAACCTCGAGTTGCTACAATCAAGGATGCTTTAGGCAGAAT
>NW_006399793.1:17019691-17032793 GCF_000299155.1 Elephantulus edwardii | reverse complement strand
GGACAGCGCAGGAGGGGAAGACCCTCTATGAGATGGATTGATTCAGTGACTGGGGTAATTGGGATGGGTGTGTCAGAGGCAATGAGATTGGCACGGGATAGAGCACGGTTTAGGGATATTGTACATAGGGTCGCTATGAGTCGCAAACGACTCGATGGCACATAACAACAACAACATGATATAGAAGTCAAGATTCACTTTTTCTATCAGGGTAAAAATTAGCATCATTTGTTGTAATAAGTATCTTTCCCCACAGAAATACTATATGGCTTAATTTTTTTTTACTCTGAAAAATATTCAGGTAAAACATATTTCATTTTAACAATCTTCACAAGTATAATTCAGTGATATTAGATATGTTCATTTTGTTGTTCAATAACATCCTTAGCCATTTCCAAACTTTTTGAAATTTTTATCTATAGTGCTTTATGGAAAAGTGCTTGATACTTACTTGGTTTTTCTTGTTTTTTCTTTTCTGTGTGTTTATGTTTGTATTTATATAAACTAATACTTGATTTTATAAAGATTTTGGTGGATATTTTTTGTTTAAGCTTGAAAGATTATCTCAGGGCCATTGTTTCATGGATTCATCTACGTTCCATGGTTCTAGAAATTTAGCACCCACGAGAGCTTGATATTCTGCTATGCATTTCTCCCTATTGATCAAGATTCTTCTAAGGAATAGTTGATAAAAATGTTCACAAATGGTAATGGCGTTGTATCATGTTGCTGAGTTTTTAAAAGAAATCATGTTCATCATATACGTGTGAGTCTGTTTATGGACTCTGTTTCTGTTAAGGAGCCCTGAGTGTCAGAGTTCTAGACTTATGGAGCTGCTAACAAAGAGGTTAGCAGTTGGGACCCACCAGCTCCTCTGCAAGAGAAAGATGGAGAGCATCCTCCTTATAGGTTTATAAGCCTTAGATACCTGGCAAAAGTTATTTTATGTCAGAGCTTACTTGGAAGAGGTATATTTCTTGTCTCTCTTATTTTTGTTTTCTTAACCTATTTTCAAATGTTTTTTATCAATACTTCTTGTTGTTGTTAGGTGTCAATGAATTGAGTGTGACTCATAGCGACCCTATGAAGACCAAGTTTGATCCCTGCCCTACCTGTGCCAGCCTCATCATCTCTGACATACTTTAGTTGCTGCAGTCACGGTGTCAGTCTATCTAGTTGAGGGCCTTCCTCTCCTTCACTGACCCTCTATCTTTCCAAGCCTGATGTCCCTCTTCGAGGAATTGTTTCACATGCTCCAAGTATATGAAATGAAGCTTTGGCATTCTTGCCTCCAAGGACCACTCCAGCCACACTTTCTCCAACGCATATCTGTTTGTTCTTTTGGTAGTTTTCTGAGTCTATCAGAAGATATTCAGCACTCTTCTCCAACACCATAGTTCCAAGACATCAACTTTTCTTCTTTCATCCTTATTCATTGTCCATCTTTCAGATGCGTAGCAAGTGACTGAAAAACTATGGCCTGAATAGGACACACCTTAGTCTTCAAATTGGCATCATTTCTCCCTAGTTATTTGGTGAGATAGAGAAAGCAAGGAACACTTAGGGCAGTCTGTAGGAAGTTGTGCTGTTAATCTAAAGGTCATATTTTTCTGACTATCTTAATGCTTTCAACTTAAAGCCTTGGAAACCTAATGAAAGATTCCAATCCAATGAGAATGCATGAGTTAATGTGCAATATAAATTCAATATTATTACTACAACTTTATAAGAAAGTTTTATAGCTGGTAGAACAACTCTTCCGTGTTTTCGGTTCTCTGAGACTAACTGGAAATTTCTTGACGTTAGCATGTCACATGCAATTTGGAGTTAATATGTTAATTTCTCTCTCTGACATTTACAAACATACATACACACCTGCTGAAATATGGCTTGAAATTATATTGGATATTTGAATCATTTGAAGGCAAGGCATGTTAGATTTTAAATTTAGCTGGTAAAAGAATAGAAAGGGGAGAGGTTTAAAAGGGATTCTAGATACAATAGGGCATAATAGACGAAGAAGAAAGGCCAGAAGATCTACTTATCAAAAGTAACCAATGAAAGCCTTAAAGACCACAACAGAATGTTATGTGACATAGTGCTAGAAGATGAGCTCCACAGGGTGGAAGTACTACATGACAGTTACCTGGGGGCTCTGGTGGCTTAATGGTAAGGAGATGTGCTGCTGCCAATGTGAAGACAGTTGATTTGAATCCACAAGTTGCACTGCTGGAGAAAGATGGTCAACCTCCTTCTGGGTCATTTACTGCCTCTGAAAACCTCCAAGAGGGTCACCTGTGAGTTGGATTCAACTTAATAGTACATCATAACAATAAGCAATAATCGTAATGTAGATCATAAAGATAAGGCAGGACCAGGCAGCACTTGCTTCTGTCACACAGTAAGTCACCATGAATTAGAGCTAACTAGATGATAACTAACAAAGCAACAGAGTATGTTAGGTACTTTAGACTTTATTCTAAGAGCAATGAGGAGCCGATTCAGGAAGACTATTAATACATGTTGAAACTTACTAGTCTAACACATCTAGGTGACCTGGGATTAATAGCCTCTCCTAATTGCAGTTTTAAAATGTCACTATTTTAGAAAGCTTTGAAATGTATAGAATTATGTATAGTCTGTATAGTCAGAGGAAACAGACTTTTAAAAAAATTCTAATAGTTTATTTACAAAATTTGAATATATTGTTTTTAAGAATAAATTCTTTCAATTTCCCTCACCCCACCCCCATCAAATTGTACAACACCATGATTAATCTTCCCTCCCCCTGCACAACCTCATCCCTCTGCTTCCAGCCTCTCCTACCCCTCTTGGATCCTTATACTCATTCTACAGTAATGATTTTATACATATTTATCCTTGTGGGACTGAGTTAGCTCACTCAGCATAATGCTCTCCAGTCCCTCCCAAGTTAGGTAATCATTTATAAAATGCTCCTGTGTGCTGTATAGTATTCCATTGTGTGAATTTACCATAATTTCTCAATCCATTTGTTTGTGGTTGGACATATGGGCTGTTTCCATGTTCTTGTGATAATGAATAATGCTGCTATGAACTTTAGTGGGCAAATATGTTTGTGCCTCAGTTCTCATTTTCTCAGGGTATAGTCCAAGTAGTGGAATAGCTGGATCATATGGAATTTCTATTTTCACCTTTTTAAGAAACCACCAAACTGCCTTCCAGAATGGTTGTACAATTTTACAATCCCACCAAGAATGTATAAGAGTTCCTTTCTTGCCACATCCTCTCCAACATTTATTATTTGCTGCTCTGTTACTTTGCCACTGTCACTGGAGTGAGATGGTAGCTCACTGTGGTTTTGATTTGCATCTCTCTTTATTGTCAGTGATTTGAACCATTTCTTCATGTGTCTGTTTGGCATTTGAATATCTTCCTCTGTAAAAATTCTTTCCATGTCTTTTGCCCATTTTGTAATTGGTTTATCAGTCTTTTTCTTGTGGAGGCCCAGGAGTATTCTGTAAACTTTTGTTATAAGACTCTTGTCTGAGATGGTATTACCAAATGTTTGTTCCCAGTCTGGTGGAAAAAGTTTTTAATGCACACACGGATTTAATCTTTAGAAGGTCCCATGCATCAATTTAGTTAGCATTTTCTTAAATGACAGCTATTATGAGGCTATAACTGGTTTTGACTCTTGTACTTTTTCATATTGAAAATATAAAGTGAAACATATATAAGAAAATGGAAGAGTACATTGCAAGAGTCTGGTGACATCAGTTTTTTGGTAATTTTTGGAAATAACTTCGTTTTTCAAATGTTGCCTTTTTTTTTGTTCCTGACAACTTACAACTCAGAAAGAAATACTTGAGTTCTATTTGTCACAAACACTGAATCTCCAGGAAAACTGACAATAATCATCTTTTCCTTTTAACTCACTTCATCCCTGGGCTAAACTATTGTATTAAAGACAAACATGCCCATGCCACATTGAATGGTGAGCAAGTAACTTTTCTTCTAGGGGAATTTTACCCCCTAATCTCACTTGTTCCTGCTCAGAGACATAAAGTTGCTTAATAATTACAGTAACATGATATTTTTAGCTACGTGTCCAATGGTATTAAAATTTTATGGCTTAGTCATATAGTATAAAAGTACATAAGTTACATAAATGCAAGGCGAGGAATTTATTAATGGTTAGTGGAATGACAGAGGAAAAAATCTTATATAAAAATATTTGCATTTTTCATTCTTTCTATGTAATGCTACCCACCCCAATTCTCTGCTTAGCATTATGAGTTTGGTATCACTTCCTGATGCCATCTGATTCACAGTGATGATAGAATAAAAATTAAGCTTCATTAACAGTCTTTAAAAAGCCATAGTCTAAAATTAAATTTTGAATCTTACTTTGTATAAGCTCTTTTAAGAAGTATTTATGTTTTAGTTCAAAAAAAGTTTCCATTTAAGGCAAGAATGTTATCATGAGAGGCCTATAGGTTAACCAAAGACTTAACGTGGTGTCTTTAACCTGTTGTCTACTGCTACTAAAACACAAATACTATAAATGGATGACTTTAACAAACAGAAACTTATTCTTTCACAATTTAGGGAGCTAGAAGTCAAAATTCAGATCATACATTCTCTACGGGAACATTTATCTTCCCTTTGACTTTGGTCTCTTTTCATAAGTATCAATATTTCTTAGAGATCACCAAGTGTCTTTGCATTAATATTTTCTTGGATCTAGTAGGTTCACTATGCAGTGATCCTTGCCCCAAAGGACAAGCTCCACGACTGACTCTTCTTTATGGTACTGAAGTCCCTCTCATCTCTGAATGATTATATAATTACTTTTATATCTAAAAAAAAAAAAGGTGGGTTCAAGATACAAACTAAGTCTGTGGATTATATCCTGTCTCATTAACATAACTGTCATTAATGTTGCCTTATTAACATCAGAGAGTTTAAGATTTGCAACTTACAGCAAAATTACTTCAGATCACAAACTCTTGGATAGTTAAGTAATACAGATATTTATGTCAGCCAAGTTCACATGTATTCTGGAGGAACAAAATTCATAGCACTTGATATATTGGTATAAATGAAATTTGATTTATAAAGATTAATACCAAAGTAGATACTGTAAGGCGGAGGTTAAAATCATCCCAAATGTCCAAACTACGTACCACTTCATCATTCCTGACAGCAATTGTTCCTCTTTCCCTCAGTCCTCTCACTTTCATCTGTGTCTTTGCCTTCTGTAATTTGCTGGGAGGAATCACAGAAGCTCAAAATTTATCAGGGAAATGGCTCACACACTTGTAGATGAGGTAGGCCTGTGAATGTGGTCGAAGATGCTGGTGAATGGTGAACGGCAGGCCAGGTGCTTATAGGACAGGCTAGGTACTTGCAGGCTTGAGGCAGCTGGATCAGATTAAGCACAGTGTTCCAGGGCAGTGGAAGGAGTGCGGGCTTCCCAATGCAGTCCTCTTTACAGGAGATCAGGGGCATAGGACACACCCCCAGGGGAACTAAGGTTGATGATTTGGGTTATATCTTCTAGTAGGGCGGAGCCTTAAGATGTATCTTATTCTATTTGGTTGTTTTTGTCCAGCTATGTGGCAAAGTCAATGGCAATGGCCTTGGAAAGCCATTTTGAATAGACCCACAGCACTGCAATTGGTTACCCCTGGGACCTCATAGTAGAAATATTGTAACAGACTATGCAAGAATGGTTTTTATCAGGTTATCCTTCATCTGTAAGTTCCCTTCTCTTTAGGATCAGAGGATTGATTCATTAGGGTATGAGACTGGCTCTGTCTCATGGACCAACTCACATTACCCCAAGCTAATAAGAAAATAATGACTAAGACTCAGAGGGATGATGCATTGATTTGTAGTGAAAGACTAACTAATGTGAAGATGCAATAGTCATTAGCAATTGCACATGAGAATTCAAACAATAGTCATAAAACTTGAAATTAGAAAATGGTGATTTAATTGTATGCTGAATGGCATTCTCCTATGACAGTATTATGAAACTTTTGGTAAAAAACAAAAAAACAAAAAAACAAAAATAAACATCTATCTGAATTCTCTAATCTCTAGGCAAAATACCAGAAACTTTCCACATGAATTTACTCCTTGAAAAATTATTCATGGCTCTGTGTCTTAGGCTAGGATCTCTAGAATAGCAAAACCAATAAAAATGTGTACTAGGTCTATGGCACAATACTGTGGAGGCTGATGAATACAAGGTTAATGAATACAACATTAGTTAAGGCAAATTGTTGTAAAAAGCAAACCAATAAAGAGGTGGGGAGCTAGATGCATGGTGGAGACTAAGCATAAAACAAGTGAGCTTCTCCAGGCTTCCTTATGTAATCAATGCAAGTCATACCCTTGATGAAACTCTCCCTCCACCAACTGACATCCATAATAAATTCCATCAAATGAATGATTAGGTAATATTCAATTCCATCAAGAAAATGATCCCGCTCAAACTAGAAAATCAGAGGCAGCAAGTTAACACAGAACCTTAATCATCACACTATATCTTTTAATAAGTATGATACTGGCATTATGATGAGTAGGGTGAAGTCCTATACTTTGTAATTTATTAAAAAAATATTTAGAATTTCGGTCCTCTATTTCCAAAATTTCTCAGTCTCTCTAACAGGTAAAGACAGACTCACATACTTTTCAATGTCACCATTATAGGAGTAGATCAATAAACATCATGATAAGAAGAAGAAAAAAATGTTTAATTTGCCAATTATTTCCTTTTACTCTGATCCACAATCAACACCATCAATCAAGAAATCACATGATGTACTTCTTGGACAAAAACCAAAGGACCTCTTTAAAGTGCTAGTGAAGAAAGATGTCACTTTAAAGACTCAGTCAGGTGCCCTTGATCCAAGCAATAGTACTTTCTATTGCCTCATATTCATGTGAAAGACAGTGAGTTGAGTGAAGGTTAAAGAACTGAGGTCTTAAAATTACAGTTGTAATTAAGACTATGGAATATATCATAGACTACTCAAAGGACAAAGAAATCTGTCTCGGATAAGTGCAGCTAGTGTTTCTTGGAGGTGAGGATAGTGAAACATTGTCTCACATGTTGTTGTCATTATTTGCCATCGAGTTATTTGTGACTCATAGCGACCCTATGTACAAGAGCTCTAAACGCTCTTCTATCCTGTGCCAACCTAACCATCTCAAACGCACTTATTCCCACAGCTCCAGTAACAGAATCTATCCATCTCATCGAGGGTCTTCCTCTCCTTCGTCGCCCCTCCACTCTGCCAAACATGATGTCCCTCTCCAAGGACCAGTTGCTCCTTGCAACATGCCCAAAATATATCAGACAAAGCTTCAGAATCCTTGACTCCAAGTAGCATTTCGGCTTCACCTTCTCCAGGACAAACCTGTTTGTTCTCCTAGCAGTCCATGGTATATTCAACACTCTTCTCCAGCACCACAGCTCAAAGGCATCAATTCTCTTTCTATCATCCCTATTCACTGTCCAACTCTCTGATGCATAGCACATAATTGCGAAGACTATAGTCCAGATCAGGCACACCTTAGTCTCCAGCCTGACGTCGTTGCTCTTCAGCACACATGAGAGGTCCCTTACAGCTGACTTTCCCACTGCAATTTGTCTCCTGATTTCCTGGATGCTGTTACCAAGAGTGCTGATTGTGGAGCCAAGCAAACTAAAACTGTTAACTGTCTCAACCTCTTCACCATCCATACTGATGCTGCCAGTTGGCTCAGTGGTGAGAATCCTTGTTTTCTTGATGTTGAGTTTCAATCCATAGAGGAGGCTGCATGTCTCACAAACATTGGGTATAATGTCAGAGGGAGCCAACCTACAGTACAAGGTCAATGAAAAAGAGGAAGACCCTCAATGAAAGATATTGACAAAATGGCCTCAACAATGGCCTTGTACAGCAGCACTTCTGAGGACAAGAGCGTTTTGTTCTATTGTTGACTGGATGGCACCCAACAACACCAGCAATATATAAGGTCTATTTATGATCTTCGGTGAAAATGGCCAAGACACTAAAAACCTCTTCCTTCTGAATATTTTTGGTTCACTTCTTTATTTGGTTCTTTATTTCTCTTTGTTATCTCTTAGAAATTCATGTCATAGGCATAAGATATCTAGGAGCTCTGATAAGAGGTCACTTGGGAAATATATTTATGGAGAAAATCCAAGGATCAGGATAGTAAATCAGTTTTGTTTATGCTAGTGAGTTTTCATATATTCCTCCCATCCAGTGAAAGAATGTCATTAATGATATCGATATCATACTTGGAAATATGGGAAGAGAGGAAGACCCATAATGAGACAGACAGAAGAAGTGACTACAGCAATGGGTTCAAGTATTAGAGATGGTGAGGATAGCACAGGATAAGAAAGGATTCAGATACCTTATTCACAGGGTCACTATGAGTTGCACTCAATTTGATGGGACCCAACAATAAAGAAATGCAATGTAATATAAACGAAAACTGGAGTAACTCTGGTGGAAATGGTGATCACATGGAGAGTGAGTGGAGAGGAAATCTTTACTCAGTTTCCCCGCTTCTCTTTGAAAGTACCTATGAAATTATTCCATGGAACCTTAGAGCTATAAGAAGCATAATTTAATGAGCTACTTGTTTGATTTATGTATGGTTTGTCTTGATTATTAAGGGAAATGATCACACAGGGATTTGAGGTCAAATCCTTACTTGATAATGTAGGGTTTTTCTACTCGGTGTATGTTTAGGGTAGATTTCACTCAAAAATCAGTAATGGGAGAGGGCAATTGATCCTAGATTTGGGAATTCACAAGCCTGACTTCTCTTTTCTCAGATTATGAGTGACTCTTGGCCTGAGAAGTCGTCTTCTAATGTTTAGAAACAGGAACCTCTTTCCTACTGTGTTCTAGTGAATGCACATTGGTAATATGGGACCCTAAATTCCTTTGTGTTCAGCCATCCACATCTTCTTCTCCTTCTAGATATGACTTTTTCAGTAGCTCTAATGAGGTTGTCCATAGGAAGTTGTGCTGCTAATCACCTCTGTGGAGTTTCTAATCTTCCAATAGTTCAATGGAAAAAGATGGGCAATCTCCTCCAATGCAATTTACAGCCTTAGAAAATCTGCTGGAGGATAAGCTATGAGTTTGTTACAACTGTTTTGCAGTGAGAAATGAATGAATTGAGTTATTGTTACACTTTAGTTAGGACTCTTTAATCATGAATAACCTTTCTTGTTATTTGGCACAATTGAGTAAATTCTAGCTTGTAATTACCCAATGTATAGCAATGAAACATTATCAGATTCTGCACCATATTCACAATTAAATATGCTTGTGCCCCTTGTTGTAATTTCTGTGTCCATCTATCTCATTGAATGTCTTTCTGTTTCTCACAACCACTTTATTAAGCTTAATATGTTTCTTTAGGATGACACTTGATATTGTTGTTCTGATCTACTATATTTATTTTTATGTTAAATTTATTAAAGGGCATTCCTTTTCCCCCAAAGATATTCTTATTTCTTTTCATCTTCCCTAAAGGCAATCAGAGAACTATGGCCTGACATCTGTAGACTGTAGTTGTTTCTCAGAGTTGTTGTTATGCGCCATCAAGTTGCTTGAGACTCATAGTGACCCTATGTACAATAATCCTGAAACCTGCTCTATTCTGAGCCAATCTTATTGTCTCTGGCACACCTTACCCACATTACTCCAGTCACTGAGTCAGTCCATCTGCTTCACCCTACCAACTATAATGTTCCTCTCCTAGGACTAGTCTCTCCTTGAAACATGCCCAAAGTATGTCAGACAAAGCTTCAGAATCCTTGCTTCCAAGGAGCAGCCACTTAACAACAAGAACATAGAGAGAGTTCTATTGACCTAGTGGACAGAAAGTAATGCTACCAAGCCAAAACGGTGATTTTAATCTGCAGCCCTCAGGTGTGGTTTTAATTGTTTTTGGTTAAACATTCTTCTACGTGGTATACTACTGGTCTGTTCATTTGTTGTACAGAGGTACTTTTGGTTGCTGTGATGCTAAACAGTGTGACACTGATGTGTCAAATGTGATAACAGTTACCTGTGGTGGACAGTGCTCAGTGGAGCTCCCTGATTAAAACAGGCTCGGAAGCAGGAGTGGCATCCACTTCCGAAATAGCTTGCCTCTGGAAACCCTATGAACTTGGAGAAACAATGAAATTTACACAAGTGTTCAGGACTTTTTTTCATAGGGTTGCTATGAATTATCTAGGACTTGATGGCACTTAACAACAACAACAGGACAAAACTGTTTGTTCTTCTGGCGGTACATGGTATATTCAATACTTTTCTCCAGCATCACAGCGCAAAGGCATCAGTTCTCCTTCTATCATTCCCTAGTCCATTGTTCAGCTTTCTGATATATAACACATAATTGCAAAGACCATGGTCTGGATCAGGCACACCTTAGTTTCCAGACTCATATCACTGCTCTTCAGTACTCTGGAGATTTCCCTGACAGCAGACTTTCCCAATGCAATTCGCCTTTTAATTTCCTGGCTGCTGGTACCAAGAGTGTTTATTATTTATTATTGTTATGGAGCCGACTTCAAATAGTATAAAAAGTATAAAAAATATAACAACAGCTAAGAAATAAATATTCAACTTATTGTTGTCAAGTCAGAAGTGACTCATATTTGAACTTGGGTTTCCAAGACTCTAAATCACAAGATAAGAGAATGTCCATTTTTACCACATGGAACCACTTCTGCATTAGAATTACCTTTGATTTGCAGTGTGACTTCTTACCCCCTAGGCCACCAGATCTTTATTGTTTATCAGTTGCAGTGTGCTATTTCATGTGTATCCACAATGATTAAAAAGGCAGATAGCTTCATAAATGAAGTAGAAATATCAAGCATTAGAGTTGGGTAAGAAATTAATTCTTACCCAAGGTGGAAGTAACATTCTAGTGCTCTGTACCCTCAGTTTGTGTGGGTACTTATTATCTTGCTTTTATGTTAATCTTATTCTCTTTCTAAAATCATCTACCTTCCTAAGGAAGGAAGAGTTAATGAATGAATTAGTCAATGTGGCCAACATTAAGATATAATCATCTATGTGAAAGGTCTCCACTCCACTCAGTTCTCATATCCATGATACTAAGCAGACTAACAGCTCAAATTTGGTGAATTTATGACCTTTTCTATCAAGCTGAGCTAGTTATCTGCTCCAAATAAGCTGAAAATAGACTCCTTTCTCCCCTCTATTTTTTCTTCCATGTACTAGTCTAAGATTTTAATTTAAGAAATGGTAGAAGGTTCACTTAAGACTTTATTTTGTATATTTAAATTTTTAGATATTTATACAGCTATTAATAAAAGTATACTCTGTTTGTCATCACTTACTTAGAGTTACATCAGGAAACTTACTGGACAGTACAGAATGGGAAAAAAGAATTGTGAAAAAAGTGTAGCATTAATTAACAAAGCATAATGAGAAAAATCTTAGATCTGTGGCCTTGATAACAATGACAAAACCCTCTAACTTGCAACCTACAGAGACTTCACAAGCTCATTGGAATTCACTTTTCAACCTCAGAGTGTCTTGAAGATCTGTAGATATTCATTGATCACAGAGAAAATTCTCTTTTCCTCTTACATCCGTATAAGACCAAAAAGGGACGTTCTGAAAAGTGAGATGTACCCGAATGGTAAACTAATGCATATAAGCTGAGAATCCTGAGTAGTGCTAAAGTCCAGGCTTATCATGAATTAATATCAATTTGCCATCTGTTCCAGATTGAATAACCCAGCTGGTATCTACTGCCAACTAGTATCAACACATCTTCCAGATGCCTCTGCTGAGACTAATCATTAAACTTTGCACTTGATTTAAAAACAGATGCAGAAAAACAAAGTGTGTGTGTTTCATCACAACTAAAATTCTGAGGGCTTTTTCATTTGCCTGACACCACCAATCAGTTCATTGTAACCACTGTCTGAAACACACTTTAAAATGACTATTGGAGTGTATTGGAGAAACTTGGCAGTGGTGGGGAGCGGGCACAACTACTGGCAATGGTAACTATAAGCATAAAAAAGGGATAGTTTCAGAGCAATATAACACTCTTGTGAGAACCAGAGAGCTCTGATAAATGTTCTCACAGCATAGGTTGAACTATAAAATAACCATATATGAATGAAGTTACTGTCCTAGATACTGAAGTTTGGAACAGAAGAAGTTGGATGCTGAAATATGGAGAGTTAATTTCCTATAAGTTTTTGGTCTTCCCAAAATAATGCTTAAAGTAGTTCTCATATATTGTGAGAAAAAGCAGAATGTGTTTGGATCGAATATGTTTTGGAACTGTACACTTCACTAGTAAGATTTTTGCAAGTCACCCTCTTTGAACTTTTCTTCTCATTTATGAAGGGCTGTTAAAATCCCTTTGTTGACTATAAATCATAACAGAGCTTTTTTATATCTTTTGGAATAATTCAAGATATAGATTGACTATAATAATCAGTAAAATATGATTATCACTGAAGGCACCCAAAATGCTATCTTCTCAAAAGAAAAATTACTGAAGGCCAAATTTATGCCAGAAGTATGTATTCAAGCCAACTCACAAAAATGAAAAAATCTCCGAGGGGAAAAAATTCAGAAATGCTCTTATTATAAATCCTCAAATTAATCATTAATAATTCTATCCTTTTTCCCCCCTCCCAAATTCTTCTCAGCTTTGTGAGATGTCCGGGTTATTACAGTATGGATTCAAGTTAGTAAATATTGTGGGC
The DNA here is from genome assembly GCF_000299155.1 of Elephantulus edwardii. Taxonomy (NCBI): domain Eukaryota; kingdom Metazoa; phylum Chordata; class Mammalia; order Macroscelidea; family Macroscelididae; genus Elephantulus; species Elephantulus edwardii. The sequence goes on along the minus strand of NW_006399793.1, from coordinate 17,020,000 downwards.
GTCAGGCCTTTTGTTCATGGTGTTGCTATGAGTGGTGCTTGACTGGAAGACAATCAACAACAACTGTAACAAAGTTCAATGCTAGGCTTTGTGAAGACAAGCAAAAGTGATTGTCTTAGGTACAACCCTATGTACAACAGAATACAGATAGAATAACAGAAAGGGCAGCTGAGGTGGAGCTTTCAAGTATGGAAATACAAAGGAAGAGGAAGAGTTGTAAGCAGACACTAGTGATTGGGGCATGGAATGTGAGAACCATGAATGTAGGAAAATTAGATATTGTTAAGGAAGAAATGGAATGCATAAATA
>NW_006399793.1:17008027-17017756 GCF_000299155.1 Elephantulus edwardii | reverse complement strand
TTTCAATATGGGTTGAGGCTCAATGTCAAGAAGACAAAGATTCTCACCACTGGGCCAATTGGCAGCATCAGGATGGATGGTGAAGAGATTGAGATTGTTTACAGCTTTAGTTTGCTTGGCTCCACAGTCAACACACTTGGCACCAGTAGCCAGGAAATTAAAAGACGTATTGCGATGGGGATCTGCTTTTAGGGACCTCTCCACAGTACTGAAGAGCAATGGTGTCTCTCTGGAGACTAAGGTGCCTCTGATACAGGCCATGGTCTTTGCTATCACTTGTTATGCACCAGAGAGTTGGACAATGACTAAGGAAGATAGAAGGAGAATTGATGCCTTTGAGCTGTGGTGTTGGAGAAGAGTATTGAGGGTATCATGGACTGCCAAGAAAACAAACAGATTCATCTTGGAGAGGCTTAAACCAGGCTGCTCCTTGGAGGCAAGGATTCTGGGGCTTTGTCTAACATACTTTGGACATGTTGTAAGAGGGACCGATCCTTGGAGAGGGACATCATGCTTAGTAGGTTGGAGGGACAGCACAGGAGGGGAACACCCTCTATGAGGTGGATTGTTTCAGTGACTGGGGCAATCGGGATGGGTGTATCAGAGACAGTGTGATTGGCATAGGTTAGAGCAGAGTTTAGGGCTGTTGTACATAGGGTTGCTATGAGTCGCAAGTGACTTGACTGCACATAACAACAACAACCCTACTCATTTATTATTTATCTTGTATATATGAACAGCTTTTCCCTGCCTGTGGACAATGAATAAGGAAGACCAAAGAAGAATCAATGCCTTTGAATTGTAGTGTGAGTGAAGAGCATTGAATAGGCCATGGATTGTAAAAATAGTAAGCTAATTTCTCTTAAAGAAAGTGCAACCAGGTTGTTCTTTATAGGCAAGGATAATGAAACATTATCTCATATACACTGGACATGTTGTCACAAGGTGCCAGTTCTTGAAAAAAGGCATTATGCAGCAAGAAGTAGAGAGTCAGTGAAAGAGAGTAAGACACTCAATGAGAAAAGACTGACGCACTTTAAGTGAATTTGAGTAGGTCCTCTATGAGGTGGATTGATTCAGTGACTGGGATAATTGGGATGGGAGTGTCAGAGACAGTGCGATTGGCACAGGACAGAGCGGACTTTAGGGCTGTTGTACATAGGGTCGCTATGAGTCGCAAGCGACTCGACGGCACATAACAGCAACAACATCCAATGATGTTTTATTAACTTAAGTAAACTAATTGTCTGATTCAGCTGGGTGACAACCTATTATCATGACACTCTAACTTACATTTATATTTTATTAGGGACTCTGTGGCTTTCTACCCTTCCCCACTATTCCTTAAGTGACATTTTTTCTGACTAATAACAATAGCTTATACTTGTTATTAAGAATTGTATGTGTGCGTGCCAGATTATATATTGAAGTTCTCTATTTTTTATAAAAGACTCAAGAATATTTTTATTTTTATTAAACTTCATTCGTTCACTCTCTCTGATGGTGAAAAATTTGTACATGTAGTAGTCTAAAGTTTTCCATTTTGTTTTGTTGTTGCTGTGTTTTTTTTTTTTAATGAGAAATACAATTATTCTCAAAGTAAGACATTTGTCACCTTTGAGGTAACATAGTACATATAAGTCAATTTTTCTTTATAGACAAGTAAGATTGTCTCAAACAATCACAAATAATTTTTATCTGGTCAGTATAAAAGTGCCTTCAAGGTCTTTGTAAACCCATATTTTGTTCTCTATTTATCTCAAAAATTATACAAAATAGGTAATACTGTTTTTTTTTAATAGGTGGAGTCAGGGATTCAGAAGTAGGGTATTTTCTAAGATGTGCTCATGAAAGAGTGATAAAGCTGTCAACTTCAGGTCCATCCACCCCTGAACTAAAGTCTTTACTGTCCTACACTGAGTGATTAACAGAAATTTCTTCTCATGGGCTCTGTCTCTCTTTGAGTCATTTCCTGCTTTTCTCTAGTATTTCTACTCCTCATTGCTTAGACTGTAGTTCAATTAGGAAGCCCACATTCACATAATGAAAAAAGTGAGACTCCCCTCTGTCATGACGGCATTGATCTTTTGACTAGTATGGACTTCTCACTGAGTAGTGAGTTCATGAAACTATTAATAAAGAATAAATATTTATTTCAAAATCTTACAGAATACATAGAATTCTGAAGGCTGTCAGAGACTTCTTCAAAATGCTGAAGAGCAATGACATCAGTGTGAAGATTAAGGTCAACCTGACTGAGGCCATGTTCTCAATATGCAACAGAGAACTAGACGATGAATAAGGATGACAGAAGAAGTAGTGATGTCTTTGAGTTTTGTAGCTGAAGAAGAGTTTTGAATATCCCATGGACTGCCAAAAGAACAACATATATGCCTTGGGGAAAGTGCAGCCTGAGTGTTCCTTGGAGCAAAGGATGGCAAAACTTAGTCTCTCATAGTTTGAACTTGTTGCTAGGTGAGGTTATTCCATGGAAAGGGACATCGTGCTTGGAAAGATGGGAGGGCAAGCAAAGGAGAGGAAGACCTCTAATGACACAGATTGACATGGTGAGTTCAGCAATGTACTCTAGTGTGTGAGAGATGTTGAGGATGGTACAAGATAGGCAGGGTTAAGATCAGCTGTTCATAGGGGTGCTATGAGTCATACTCGACTTGACTACATCTAACAACAATTACAAAATAATAGGACAGAATGAGCTCCCATAGGTATATATAAATCAAGTCATTGAAGCCTGTAAGTGTCATCTAAACAAAAGGAGATGCAAGAACATGCCAAGAGAAGGGGATGGGAGAATGAGATGAATTACCATTGATTGTTTTGTTATTAATATGCAGCAAAATGTTACTCCTTATTTTATTTAATAAGATGGATTAAATCCATTTTTTTATCTCCTTAGAGACAGCTTTGTGACTCTAGTTTCATGACAGCTCACTGTGTACTAACCTATTCTAACCTTGTTATTGTCTTTCTCATTTCCTTTCTCTTCTTCCCCAGTACCAGCAGAATTGTGCTTGAAAGATCATATTGACAGATTGCTTCTACAGGATATTTTTAGTGCTATGGAAAATAAAACCTCCAGCAAAGGTCAGATCTTTCACTGTTTTAATTACATTGCAGTGGAAGAGATGATATCATACAATGGGCCAGCCTCTAACTATGCAGCAATATGAAACAATGCTTTCATGTATTGCCTCCATTACAGTGCCTGTGCAAAGTGACGCGTGGCGTCTTCTGGTCTAGGTTTTAATTTAAAATGAATCTTGATAATTACTTAGAGAGCTTTCTTTTTAATTGTTCAGGGACATTTAATAATATTTGGTAGATCCACAGTGATTGTGATTACTACCTTTTATTGGTATGACACTTTATCATTTCCTCTTTCAGACCTGAGTACACCATTTTTAATCAATAAGACCTTTTAATTATTTATTTGATATCAACAACCTATAACTTTTCTATGCCTTACAGAAGAATATGCCTTCACTGGACTTTTAAGAAAGCAATTTTCCACTTATAATTTTTTTCCCTTGCATTCTCCAGATGAGAGAAACACTTGGGTTCACTTTGAAACCAAACACATTATGGCATTTTTCTTTATTAGAAAAATGTTCGGGTCTTTTTCCCCCAGGAAGCATAAAACCTTAAGGATGTTTTGTGAATGAATAAAACAATCTTGCTTATTATACATCTGCTTTTTATTATATACTATACAAGGACAACCACAGCTGTAAAGAGATTGATCTCAATTGCCCCTAAACTATTTGAATGAGCAATAATAAATATTTCACCGAATTTTTTTCCAGCTACAACCTTCATTAGATAGCAGTATACTTATTTAAAATGCCGGGAAAATATTCTCAAATTATTTTTAAAGAATCTAAAAGAAAACTCTTATGTAAGAAAAAATTATACATCACTTGACTATTTTGACTTCTTTGAATTAACAATAAATTTTATTTTTAAGCAAAAAGAAAAGCAATTGTATATGATTTCTGTACAAGTAAGAATAAGACATTAAGGTTCTGTATGAACATAAGGTAATGCTAATGTTACTGATTCTTCTGATGAAAGCTTCCTTTTATTTTGGACTAATAAGCTAAAAAAACTAATTACAAACAGGACTAATATTAATACAACACTTGTCTGTGGGTCTGCTATACTAAGGTAACTTGTGGGTTGCTATGGTGCTAAAAGTTGTGCCACTAGTATGTCAAATATTTTAAAGGTTAACCATTATGGACAGGTTTTAGTAGAACTCCAATTTAAGGTAAACTAGGAAGCAGAATTGGTTATATCCTTCTTAAATAGCAGGTCTCTGAAAATTGTATGAACAGTATAAGAACACAGATATTCATAGCATTAGTATCAATCCCAGATTGAAAGTCAATGAAAATGAAGAGAAACAACTGCAAATATCCTTTACTAGAGGAACATAGAATGTAGGAAGTATGGCTGTTGGAAACCTAGAAATTGTGAAACAAAGAATTAAATGCATGAAGAATTAAATGCATTCTAGGCATTGTGAGTTGAGATGGACTAACTTTGCCACTTTGAATCATGTAACCGTATGGTATACTATGCTGGGAATGAAGGGCAGAAGAAAAATGGTGTTGAGTTCACGGTTAGAAGGACAATTTTAAGTTCTAGCCTGAAGTACAATTTTATGAGTGATAGGATTTTGTCCATATACATATAAGGATGACAGGTTAATATTATTATTATTTAAATATATGCACTACCAGCTAAAACTAAAGAGAAGAAAATGGAAGAAATTTGTCAAATTTTGCAGCATGAAATTGCGCAAACATGAAATCAAGATGTTAATGATAACTGGTGAGTGGAATGCAAATGTTGGAAACAATGAAGAAGAAATGGTAGTTGGAAAGTATTAACTTGATTACAGAAATGAGTCTGGAAAAATACCTTTTTTAAAAAAAAATATAAATGTCAATCAAGAGCCAATGGCAATGAAGAAAGAAGTTCAAGATACACTGAAGGCATTGGCAAACAATAAAGTTCCAGGAATCAGTGAGATACCAATTGACATGTTTCAATTAACAAACACAGCCATGGATATGTTTTTAAGTCTATGCCAAAAAAATGGAGCAAAGCTGCCTGACCAGCTGACTGGAAGAGATTCATATTTGTTCCCATACTCAAGAAAGATGATCCAACAAATGTAGAAATTATTGAATGGCTATAATTAATATCACAAGCAAGGAAAGTACTCCTGAAGATAGTTCAAAAATGATTAGAATAGTACATAGATAGAGAACTACTACAAGAGCAGACTGGCTTTAGAAGAGGTTTGTGGCACCATGGATATCATTGCTGATGTCAGATGAGTGCTGGCTGAAAGCAAAGAACACCAAAGAAGATCTATTTATGATTTATTGACTATGCAAAGACATTTGACTGTGTGGATTATAACAAACTATGGCTAACACTAAGAAGAATGGGGATTCCAGAACTATTAATTGTGCTCATGGAAAACCTATAGCTAGACCAAAAACTATTATCCCAGTTTATCAAAGGAACCCTACAGGGCTTATGTTTTAGAAAGGTGTGTGTGTGTCAGGATTTTATCTTTTCTTAATATCTATTCATTCTACTTGATGAGCAAATTATTTGAGAAGCTTGACTCTAAAGAAAATGTGATATTAGAGTTAGAAGACTCATCAATAACTTATGTTATGCAGATGACACAACTCTGCTTGTTCAAAGTGAGAAGGACTTGAAGCACTTACTGCAGAAGATCAATGACTATAGCCTTCAATATAGATTGCATCTTAATGTCAAAAACCATAGACAACATTATGATAGTTGGAGAAAAGATTGAAACTATCAATGACTTCATCTTTGGATTCACAGCCAACAGCTTTGGTTCCAGCAATCAAGCAATGAGGAAATTATTGCACTGAAAAAGTCTGCAGTCAGTGACCTTTCCCAATTATTGAGGACTAAGGTACTCCTGAGGCAGGTCATGGCCTTTTCAATCACTTGCTATGCATATGAGAGCTAGACAATGAATAAGGATGACAGAAGAATTCATGCCTTTGAGCTATGGTGCTAGAGATGAGTGCTGAATATCTCATGAACTTCCAAAAAAAATGAACAGGTATGTCTAGCAGAAGGTACAATCAAAGTATTCTTTGGAGGTAAATTGTTGTTGTTGTTGTTGTTGTTGTGTGCCATTGAGTCAGATGTGACCCATAACTGATGCTCTGGCAGGTTTTCAGAGGCAGTTAGTTACAGGGTGGGGGATTGCCCATCCTTCTTCCACAGAGCAGTTGGTGGATTCGAACCATGTGCCTTTTGGGATTACAGCACAGTTTCTTGCTACTACATGACCAGTGAGACAAATTCGTAAAGCTTTATTTCACATAATTTGGACATATTACTAGGACAGGTTATTTCTTGGAGAGTGATATTGTGCTTAGAAAGCTGGAGGGTGGTGAAAGAGAAGGAAATCCTTAATCAGATGGATTGACACAAGAACTGCTGTAATGGGCTTGAGTTTTTCAGAGATTGTAATAGTGGAACAGGATAGGATAGGATTCAGATTTGTTGTTCATAGGGTCACTATGAGTCATACTTAACTCAATGCCACCTAACGACAACAAGCTAGAAAGGGCAAGGGGAAAGTGGAGAGGAGAAAAGAAAGAAGAATAATTGGGAATTATAGAAAGGAGGAGAGAAATATAACTGAAATGACAATACACTCCACTCGTCTTCTTTTCCCTTAAAATGTTGATAATGGTCTCAAACATACCTGTATTTTTATGTATTTTTTTTCAGTGTGTACCTTCTTTTTTCTCGCTGAGAACTTCTCTCATCACATGCCAAATTAGTGGTTGCCTTCCCTCCTAAGAAGACCATGAAAGGTATTCATTAGTTCCAATGAATTCAGCTTCAGTGACAATCTTGATCTGTGGGTAGCTATTTGTGGTCTAAAATCTGGCCCTTTCTAACTACTACTCTATTTCTTTTTATCCTCTTCTAGGCCAAAATACTTGAAAGACTAATTTTCATTATATTTTTTTTTCTCACAACGTTCTTTAATCTTCTTTGTTTGATTTTGCATAAGTTAGATCCATTTAATTAGAATGATTTTTAAAAGTTAACAGTAGATTATATTTTGTGGCTCTTGGTAATGTAGACCTCTTTGTCCTTACCAAACTATCCTCAACCATTGGTTTCTGTGATATTATAATATCCAGTTTATTATCCTACCCCTCTCACAAAAATGTTGTTGTTATCAAGTGCTGTCGAGTTGTAGGCGACTCATAGCGGCCCTATGCACGAAAGTCCTCCACACTTGCGTGCGTGACTTTCATCCTTTCTCCAGGTTCGTAGGGTTTCCGGTTGTTGTTGTTGTTATGTGCCTTCGAGTCGCCTGCTACTCATGAGGCAAGTTATTTACCTAAGTGGATGCCACTCCTGCTTCCAAGCTTATTTTGACTGGGGAACACCACTAAATACTGTCCACCATGGGTAACTGTTATCACATTTGACACATTAGTGTCGCAGTGTTCAGCTTCACAGCGACCACAAGTTACCTCTGTACAGCAAGTGGACGCACCAGGCCTATGCAACCTAGAAAAATGTTTGACCAACAACAATTTAAAACAGGCCTTACGGCCGCGGATTAGAGTAACCAACCTTTGGCTTGGTTGTATCGCTTTCGGTCCACTAGGCCAAGTGGTCTCTCTGTGTTGTTAAGTGCCCTCGAGTCATAGGCAACTCATAGCGACCCTATGAAGGCGAGGGCAAGTCCTTGACACTTGCGGGAATGACTTTCATCCTTTCTCCAGGTTCAAAGGGTTTCCGGAGGCAAGCTATTTACGGAAGTGGATGCCTCTCCTGCTGCATGTTCAATGATTTGTTCATGGCAAATATCTTTTTAAAAAAACTACAAATGGTGACATTTTACATGAATGTCCCTGAATGGACTGCATAGAAATCTGACTTACTTACATCTATGGAAGAAATTGTGAGAGAAGTTCAATCACAGCAGTCAAATCAGACCAGGGGCTGACTATAGAACCGTCAATTACCCATGCAAGTTAAAATTGAAACTGAAGAAAATTAAACATGCCCGTTAGAACCAAAATATTCCACCTGAATTTAAAAATCATTTTAAGAATATGTTTGAAACATTGAACATCAATGATCAAACACCAGATGAGTTGTGGGATGACATCAAGAATATCCTTCCTGAAGACAATAAAAAAGGTCACTACAAAGGCAATATATAAATTTTTAAAAAATCAAAATGAATGCCAATAGAGATCCTGAAAATTGCATTAAAACATTAAGAGGCCAAAATAAAGGGGGGAAATGTTGAAGAAAAAGAGCTGAACAGAAGATTTCAAACAACAACGTGAGAAGACAAAGAAAAGTTATTATAAAAGAATGTGCAGAGGCTTGGATTTGGGGAATAAAAAGGGAAGAACTCACTCTCACCATTTCTCAAGCTGAAAAACTTAAAAACAAATTCAACCCTTGAGTTGCAACATTGAGAGACACTATGTGCAAGATTGAATGATCAGGAAGAATCAAAAGAAGATTGGGGTAATATACAGAATCACTATACTAATAATAATCATTTAACACTGAAATATTTCAGGAAGTATCTTCTAATCAAGAGCCAATGGTAATAAAGGGAGGAGTTTAAGCTTCGATGAAGCCATTTGCAAAATATAAGGCTCCAGCAATTGATAAAATGTCTATTGACATATTATTTGAAAATTATAGAGGCAACTGTAGATATGCTCACTAGTCTATGTGAAATTTTTTTTCTCATTCCCAAGAAATGTGATCCAACAGGATGTGGACATTATCAAATAATATCATTGATATCACATACACGCAAAATAATGTTTAAAATAATTCGAGAACGTTTAGAACATATACAGATAATTGCCAGATGTTCAAGCTGCATATACAAGAGGCCATGGCACCAATGAAAGCAAAGAATATCAGAAGAATATCTATTTGTGCTTATTGACTATGCAAAGGTAGTTGACTCTGTTTATCATAACAAATTATGGCTAATATTGACAATAGTAATCCCCAAAACTTAATGCTTATGTGAAAACTATACAGACACCAAGAGGCTATTGTGTCAAAGGAACAAGGAAATACTACATGGTTTAAAATTAGGAAAGTGTGGGTCATGGTTACATCCTTTCTCCATACCTATTTAATCTGTTTGTTGAGCAAATTATTCAAGAAGCTTGACTTTATAAAGAAGAATGTGACAACAGGATTGGAGGAAAACTCATCAATAAACTCTCATTTAGATGACACAACCTTGCTTGTTGAAAGTAAAGAGAACTTAAAGCACTTGCTGCCTAAAGAGAATCATTACCACCTTCAATATGGATTGAATCTCAACATCAAGAGGTCAAAACTTCTTACAACTTGACCAATAGTCAACATCATGATAGATGGAGAAAATATTGAAACTGTCACTTACTTCATCTTACTTGGAATCACAATCAATACATTTGATATCAGTAGTCAAAGAAACTCTGGTAGCCTAGTGGTTAAGAAACTGCTGCAATTCTGTAGGCTCTTGGTTCAAATGCAACAACTGCTTCATGGGAGAAGGATGGGCCATCACCTTCCATGTGATTAAACTGTTTCTGAAAACCAGATAACGGTCAACTATGAGTAACTTCTGACTGTTTGGTACACAACACA
>NW_006399793.1:17007371-17007927 GCF_000299155.1 Elephantulus edwardii | reverse complement strand
GCATAAATATTGACATACTAGGCATTGGTGAGATGAGTGGACTGGCATAGGGCATTTTGAGTCGGATGAGGAAAAATGGAGTTGCTTTCATAGTTAAGACAGTGATTTCTATATCTATCTTGAAGTACAATATTGTGAGTGATAGAATAATATCCATATGCATACAAGGAAGTCCAGTGAATACCGCTATCATTCAGATATATGCACCAACAACCAGAGCCAAGGAAGAGGAAATAGAAGATTTCCACCAACTTTTACAGTCAGAGATTGATCCAACATGCAATCAAGTGCATTGATAATAATGGGTGACTGGAATGCAAAAGTTGGGAACAGAGAAGATTCAATAGTTGGAAAACATCGACTCGGTGACAGAAATGAAGCTCGAGAGAGAGTGAATTTTGCACAATCAATGATTTATTCATTGCAAATACTTTTTTAAAAAGACATAAATGCAGGTTATATACATGGATTTCACCTAATGGTATGCATAGGGATCAGGTTGATTACATCTGTGGAAAGAACCACTAGAGAAGCTCAATATCAGCTGTGAAAACTC
>NW_006399793.1:16998381-17004641 GCF_000299155.1 Elephantulus edwardii | reverse complement strand
TTATCTAATTCAGGTCATGGTCTTTTCAATCACATCCTATGCTGATGAGAACCTGCATAATGAATAAGGATGACCGAAGAAGTGAACTGCGGTGTTGGAGAGGAGTACTGAACATCTCATGGACTTCCAAAAGAAAAACTGTTATGCCTTGGAGAAGGTGCAGCCAGAGTGCTACTTGGAGGCAAAGATGATAAAGCTTCATCTCACATACTTTGGCCTGTTGCTAGTAGACGTTAATCCTTGGAGTGGGACATCATGCTTGGAAAGTTGGAGATATATAGTAAAAAAGAGGAAGATCCTCAACCAGGTGTATTGACACAGCAACTATAGTAATGGGTTTGAGTGTGTCTGAGATTATGAGGGTGGCACAGAATAGACAAGGTTTTTATCTGTTTTTCATATGGTCACTATGACTTGTACTTGTTTGGATGGCATGTGGCAACAACCACCTCTCTTTAGTGATTCTTTTATGTCATTAATGAGTTTTTAACATATACGTGTGTCTAAATTGGAAAAAAAACAGGGCTTGGGGGCACAGGGCCATGAGCTACTTTCTGAAAAAGCCAGAGGGAGTGAGAATAATGCAGCCCCTCACTTCCCCAGAGCAGAAAGCAGATAGAGAGCCCATAGCCCAGCCACATGGTGCTTGTAGAGTGTCTCCAGCAGCAAGAGGTCCATTTATTCTATACTGACTCATAGTTATGGTACCAACTATGGGGTTTATTAGGGAAGTGAGTTGGGGAGGCAAAGAAAATCTCATAATACAAGTCCAGACTTTAGCCCAACAGTTCTAAGGCAAAATTGCTCAATAAGTCCAGTCTCTAGTTTCAGTTCACCTGTCAAATTCAAATCTTTCAACAAGGTTTGCCTCAGAGAAGTTGTAAGTCAGCTTCTCCTTCTATAGCAAGAATAACAAACCTTTAACTCTGGCCAGAACAAATGCAAGAAGCCTTAGGCCAGTATACTACCAAATGCTTAACCAGATGTATAAGTTCATACTTTATTTTAGCAGCTCAGTCTGTGGCTCAGTTCCCCAATTAATCCATGTACTGTGAGTCTGAAGATTTGCTAGCAAGTCCTCCAGGGACTCATACCCTGAATAACTCATGTGACTATAAGTATACAGGCCAAATTTTATTATAGAAACTGGTGAGGAATTGACCAGGCTGGATGCAGCAGGAAGCTTAAACACAGATATGGAGCTGCCACTCAGTGGTTGGAACTTTGGCACCTTGCCACAATTTGTCCACAGCAATGAAACAGTCTCTCCACCACTAGGATCTCACTTTCACCAAGGTCCTGCCACCACAAGCTTTCCTCACCTCAAGTCTTCCTACTTTAAATCTTACTTGCCTCAAGTGTTATCCAACGTGGGAGGCATTCTTTATATTATCCTCGTTCCACAGTTGTTCATGAACTTCAAGACCATGCTGATTTGCAAGACCATGTGTCTCCAGTTAAAGTAGCTGGAGACCAGCAGGGCTAACCATAATGGCTTAAAAAAAATCCGCTATAGGTTATCACAACAATTTGTTTTGTACTTGTAATTATTGTTTGGAATTATATCCTAGACTATATTTTGATTTTCCCTAGATGATTTCATACATAACTGAATCTCAATTCTTATTAAATACCAATTACTTCAACCTCTACCTCCAACTTAATTTATTTCCTATAGCTCTAAACTCATTGATATAATCTTCTAAAGGGCATGTCTACTTAAATATATTATAGGTGATTCAAGATCCCTATATCTATGTTGTTGTTATATGCCATCTAGTTGACTACAACTCACAGCCACCTTACGAACAATGGCTCTGAATCTTGCCCTACCCTGAGCTCACCTCACTGTCTCTGATGTATCTAGTCCCATTCACTGTGTCAATGCAGCTCATCCAGGATCTTCCTCTCCTGCACTGACCCTCTGCACTTCCAAGCATAATACCCAATGTATGTGAGCTTTACAATCTTTGCCTCCAAGGAGCAACATGTTTTCACCCTCTTCAGACAGATCTATTTGTTCCCTTGGTAGTCCAGTATATGTTCAACACTTTCTCCAGCACCACAACTCAAAAACATTGGTTATTCTTCTGTCATTTTTATTTATTGTCCAGCTCCCAGATGCATAGCAAGCAATTGAGAAGGTCATGGTCTGGATCAGGTACACCTTAGTCTCTAAACTGACATTGTTGCTCTTTTGCATTCTAGAAATATGCTTTACAGCAGATTTTTAATACAAATCATCTTTTGATTTTTCTAAGAGTGTTAATCGTGGATGCAAACAAGATTAAATCATTAACAAACTCAATCCTTTCTCCATCTATCATGATACTGTCTACTGGCATAGTAGTGAAGATCTTTGTTTTCTTAATGTTGAGAAGCAATCCATATTTAAGGCATACTTTGGGCATCTTGTTAGGAGAAGTTATTCCTTGGAAAGTAATACAGTGCTTGGAAAGGTGGTGGTTGTTGTTAAATGCTGTCGAGTTGAGTATGACCCATAGTGACTCTAGGAACAAAAGATCTGAACCCTATCCTATCCTGTACTATCCTTACATCTCCTGACACACTAGAACTCATTGTGGCAGTCACCATGTCAATCCATCTGGTCTAGGGTCTTCCTCTCCTTTACCAATCCTCCACCTTTCTGAGCATCATGTGCTCTCTGCAAGGAATAGCCCCTCCTAGTAACATGCCCAAAGTATGTGAGGTGAAGCCTCATAATCTTTTCCTTCAAAGAGCACACTGGGTGCACCTTTTCAAAGATTTATTTGGTTGGTTTTTTGGCAGTCTCTAGTATGTTCAGCGCTCTTTTCCAACACCACAGTTCAAAACCATCAGTAATTTTTCTGTCAGCTCTCAGACGCATAGCAAGTGGTCGGAAAGACTATGTGGCCTCAATCAGATGCACTTTACTCCTCAAACTGACACCATTACTCCTCAATTATTTGGAGAGGTCCCTAAATGCAGACTTTTCTAGTGCAATGAGTCTCCTGATTTTCTGACTGCTGGTACCACAGGTGTTAATTGTAGATCCAAGTAAGAGGAAATTGTTGACAGTTTCATTTTTTTTTCTCCATCTATCATGATACCTATTGGTACAGTGGTAAGAATCTTTGTCATCTTGACATTGAGATACAACCCATTTTGAAGACTGTGTTCTTTGATTCTCTGCAATCAGTGCTCCTCACTTTCAGCGAACAAGATTGTGTCATTTGCATAACACAGGTTTTTTGATGAACCTATCTCCAATCCTGATGCCACATTTCTCTTCATAGAGTCAAACTTCTCAGATTATTTGCTCAGCACACAGATTGAATAAGTAAGGAGAAAGAACACAGCCCTCACACATTCTCTTTCTAATTTTAAATCATGTAGTGTTCTCTTAGCTCTGGTGGTCTAGTTGCGAGAAGCTGTGCTGCAATCCTGAAGGGACATGGTTCAAGGCCGCCAGCTGCTCTATGGGAGAAAGATGGGTAATATCCTCCCACGCAATTAATTGCCTCTAAAACCCCACCAAAGGGTCAACTACGGGTCGATCCAAATTCTATGGTAAACAATAACAGCAACAATACTGTTCTCTTGCTCTGTTCACACAACAGCCTTCTTGTCTAGGTATGTGTTTCGCATAAACATAGTTAAGCAGCTCCAGATGCAACCCTAGATTCACTATTCTATGCCAGGAAATTTGGAGGACAGCTGTCTGTCCAGCAGATTTGAAGAGGTCCATATTTGTTCCCATTCCCAAGAAAGGTGATCTAACAGAATGTGGAAACTGCCAAACAATATCATTAATATTACACACATTCAAAATTTTGCTGAAGATTATTTAAAAAAAATGACTAGAACAGTGCATAGATAGGGAACTCCCGGAGGTTCAAGTATGATTTGGAAGAGGCATGGCCCAAGAGATATAATTGGTGATGTCAGATGAATCCTGTCTCAAAGTAAAGAATACCAGAAGAATGTCTATTTATGCTTCATTGACTAGCAAAAGCATTTGACTGTGTAGATCATAACAAGTTATGCCTAACTTTGAGAAGAAAGGTGGAAGGTCAAAAAAGGAAGACCCTCAAAGAAATGTATTGACATAGTGTCTACAGCTTAAATGTCTGAAGGATGGTGAGGATAGCACAGAATATAACAGGGTTCAGATCTCTTCATAAGAACACTATGAATCGTACTTAACTTGATGGCTCCTAACAGTAACAACAATAACAACCATAGCCTGGAGAATCCATGGTGATCCAGTGGTTTAAGCCCTTAGCAACTATGCTAAAGATCATTAGTTTAAACTCAAAGTCTTCCTCAGGAAAAAGACGTGACAACCTGCTTCTATTTCATTACAGCCTTAGAAATCCTATGGATTAGTTGAACTCTATGGAGTTGTTATTAGGCAAAAATTGTTTGATGACAGTGGGATTTTTCTATAGACTAGGCCTCCAAATTTCCCTTCCTGGATATCCTAAAAGTTCCCTGTTCTTCTAACTCCTTCTTTAATTCCTTGCCACTCATGTTTCACACTACAATAAGAGTCAACTGTAAATCAGTTGTTATTTTTTCCTAACTAAAACCTTCAGTGTCTTTTTCTACACTCTTATGATAAACTCCAAACTGTACAATAAGTTACAATGACCTATTTGTTCTGATTGCTTCTTAGTACTTCAGCCTTTTCCTTGCTAAGTTCCGTATCAGTTCTCCCACACATTTCATTCATAGGCCTTCCTTGCTCTCACTTTTGGAGATTTGCATGTTGTTCCTGCTGAATAGATTGCTCTTATCTCCCTCTTCTTTGCTCAGTAAGCAGTAATTTTTTTTCTTTAGATCATATTTGCATTTTTCTGCCTCCATAGAATGAAAAAATCCATGAATACAGGAGGTATATATGTCTTTTATTTAAAAAAATATTTCTACTAGTTTATTTACAAAATTTAAATACAAATTCTTTCAATTTCCCTCACCCATCAAATTGTACAACCCAATGATTAACCACCCCGCCCCCTGCACATTCACATCCCTCTGCTTCCAGCCTCTTGCACCCCTCCTGGATCCTTATGCTCATTCTACAATAACGGTTTT
This sequence comes from Elephantulus edwardii, assembly GCF_000299155.1. Classification (NCBI taxonomy): domain Eukaryota; kingdom Metazoa; phylum Chordata; class Mammalia; order Macroscelidea; family Macroscelididae; genus Elephantulus; species Elephantulus edwardii. The sequence continues at coordinate 16,999,562 of NW_006399793.1, read as the reverse complement.
ATACAATAATTATCCTTGTGGGTTGAGTTAGTTCACACAACATAATGATCTCCAGTCCCTCCCAAGTTAAATATGTCTTTTGAAGAGTGCCTGGAAAAGAGTGCTATTAAGTCCAGTAGAGGTGACTACGATTCACAGTGACCCTGTGAACAGCAGATCTGAACTCAGCCCTATCCTGCACCATCCTCATCAGCTCTGATATGCTTAAGCCCATTGCTCCAGTTATTGTGCCAATCCCTCTTGTTGAGGATCTTCCTCTCTTTTTCTGAGCCTCCCTATTTTCTGGTAGGATGTCTTTTTCCAAGGAGTGGTTCTTCCTGACAACAAGCCAGCCCAGAAGTCTGTGAGATGAAGTTTCATCATTCTTGTAAAGGACACTCCGCTTGCCCTTCTTCCAAAACAGACTCTTTTTTTCTTTTGGTAGACCATTGGGTATTCAGTACTCTTCTCAATATCACCTAAATATTTTAATGATAGAAGAAATTTCAAAAGTTATATTTACAGCAGTTTTCCTCAAAATGTCCTCTCTAGACACACTTCTGGTTTTCAGAAAAATCAATAAATGAAACAATAATTCAAAAGCTGCCATCAGTGACAGGAGTTTGTCTTTCATCATTAACTCTAGGCTTTCAACCAAGTACAAATAGGAGATCTCCCAGTTGGCTGGAAAAAAGACAATTATAGGTGTACTTCAGCACATAGGCTTCTACTGTAGTCTCTCCCCATGGAGACCTGGTTTGTGTTCTCTGGGAATCCTCCCATTCTCCATGGATCTTCCCTAATTCTTATCTTCACTGTCTTGGTTACAACGCCCCTTCTATAATTCAGCCAGACATAATTACTTATTTGAACACTTATTTGACTTCTCAAACCTCGAGTTGCTATAATCAGGGATGCTTTCGGCAGAATGTTAAATGATCCCGGAAGTATTAAAAGAAGATGGAAGGAGTATACTGAGTCACTGTATCGAAAGGAATTGGAAGACACAGAAGAATTTCATGAAACAACAAATGAGCAAGAGCCTATGGTGATGAAAGAAGTTCAGGCTGCTTTGAAGGAAATGGCAAAAAATAAGACTCCAGAAAAGGATGGTATACCAATTGACATATTTCAGTTAACAGATGCTGCCCTGGACATGCTCACCAAGTTGTGCCAAGAAATCTGGAGAACGACCACTTGGC
>NW_006399793.1:16965365-16997236 GCF_000299155.1 Elephantulus edwardii | reverse complement strand
AGAGGAAGGCCCTCTATGAGGTGGATTGATTCAGTCACTGGGATAATTGGGATGGGAGTGTCAGAGATGGTGCAATTGGCACAGGACAGAGTGGAGTTTAGGGCTGTTGTACATAGGGTCGCTATGAGTCGTAGGCAACTCGACGGCACATAACAACATGCATCATAGAACGTTTGTTAATTTATGTCATTTTATCAAAACTCTCATAACATAATAACTACTTTCCCTTTCAGATAGAAGAAGTTAAGACTTGAAGAGTTGACCTATTTACAGTCATATTTAGTAGGTAAATTGGGCTTCCACCTGTAATGCCTGTTTATTTTATGGTTTTTGGAAGATACAAATCCTTATTGATGCATCATTGTGATTCATGATGCTTATACCCATAGTAAATACTCTATATGGCCCTTTTTTATTTTCTAGATATATTAAGTACTACCTGCTGTCAAAGACAGTTAGTCAGTTGAAACAATAGAATAAAAGGGTATAGAGTTCTACCGGGGTTATTGGTAAAGCACAGATGACTAAGAATGTAACAAGAAGCCTACAAGCAAAGAGTTCGATGATTTTCATAAAGCATCAAAATCCTTTTAAAATTAATTTTAATAAACATTTACAAAGATTTTGGATTTCCATTCATTTCTTGCTGCACATTTCTCTCTGCCCACCCCTCTCCCCTACCAAGTTTGCTCTTCTCTTTTTGAAAAGTAAAAGAAAAATTCCTTCATTGGTATACAATCCCCCTGCCTGGAGTACACTCCACTAGGAAACCTTTATTCTGGACTCTTGTGATAACCATAATGCCCTATGCACATTTTATAGTAATTGTGTAACATTTCAGTTAATACAGATCATTTAACATTCATAAATTTGATATGAGGTAAAAAGAGGTATAAAATACACTCATGTATACTTCTATTATTATTAAGAATGAAATAAAAATTTATATTATTTATAAGTAGCATTAGTTCTTATTAGGTTCTCTTGGGATTGATAATGTGCTTATTTATTCAGAAATGTTATTATGTACTGTGAAGTTGACTACAACACAAAGCAAGTTTATGGACAACAGACTTGAACCTTTCCCTAGCCTATGCCATCCTGGCAATCTCCAATATGCTCCAGTTCATTGTTAGAATCACGGTGTCAATCCATCTCGTTGAGGATTTTCTTCTCTTTCTCTACCTTTCCAAGCATGGTATCTTTTTCCAAGGACAGATCCCTCCTGATTACATGTTGTAAGCATTTGAGAAGTCTCACCATCCTTACCCCTCTCAGGAGTACCTGGTTCAACTTCTTCCAAGGTAGACTTGTTTGTTCTTTTGGCAGTCCAGGACATTCTTTGTTATTCTTCTCCAACACTGTAACTCAAAGACATCAATTCTTCATCTGTCATCCTTGCTCATTGTCCAAATTTCAAATGCATACAAAGCAATTTACAAAGAAAATCGTGACTTGAACCAGATAAATTTTAGTCTTTAAATTGATACTGCCCTTAAGCAGTTTTGAGAAGTCCTTGATAGTAGGTTTCCCCTACTGCAATCTGTCTTTTGATTTCTTCACTGTTCTTACTGTAAGTATTGATTATGGATGAAAATAAAATTAAATAATTACTTTATAATTCTAGTCTTTTCTCCATCTATCATGATAGTGCCTATTAGTCCAATGATGAAAATTTTAATTTTCTTGATGGTTAGATCTAATCTATATTGAAGGCTGTAGTCACTTATCTTCTGCTATAAGTCTTTAAATTCTTCTTCACTTTCTGTAAGCAATATGTGTCACCTGCATGATACAGATTGTTGATGAGTCCTCCAAATCTGACGTCATATTCTCCTTCAAGTAGTTCAACTTCTCAAATTGTTTTCTCAGCATAATGATTGAATTTTGTTGTTGTGCACTGTTGAGTCAGAACCAGCTCATAGCTGGCTCTCCAGTGGATTTTCAGAAACAGTAAATCACATTGGAGAAGATTGTCTACCTTTTTTCTGTGGAGCAGTCGGTGGATTTGAATCATGAGGCTTTGCGTTGACAGCTCAACTCCTCCTTCCACTAAGCCACCAGATAACCTTAATGCGCACCTTTCCCAATTTTAAGCCAAGAGATGACATGATGAAAATTGAATTAGTGCTTTATTTTTTTAAAAAAAAACTGTACAAGAAGTCACACAAGTGATAATTTTAATAACTCATTAATGGTTTTATTTTATTAAGAAAAGGGACAAAATCTTTGGCTAACTACATTAATTAAATATCTGTAAAGTATAGGTATACATCTTGACTTTAAAGGAAATCTTTAAATTAGCAATGTGAATAAGAGACATGAAAAGAGCATTTGAACATATCATTTGTGTCTTTGGGCAGAAGTTCTTTGTTTCTCATTGTCTTTAGCTTTGTTATTTCACAGCCTATGAATTTGACTGTGTTCTAACAAGGAAAATCAACGAGTCTAACTATCCACTCTCTCATCCTCTGCCATACACTTATCCCTCATTTGAGAATCTGTGATAATGTGTTTAAGGAGCCCTGGTAGTATACGGTTGATAGAGTGCTTAGATGCTAATGAATGGTCATGGTATGAATTCAATAGCTTTCTCTATGAGGAAGTGGCCGCAGTCTGCTTCTGTACAAATGTATATATTTGGAAATTTTTGAAGCAGTTCTACTCTATCCTATATGGTTTTTATGAGTCCAGATAAGCTCATTGGCAATTGTTGTTTGTTTTGTTTTTAAATTTTATTTTAAGTTTGGTTTTTTAATTTTAACTTTACTTTGGTTTCAACTTGCAATTACACCAAGGATAATTAATTGCATTAAATTGGTGAGAGGAAAAAAAAATCTTCTTTAGTAGAAAAGAAATGATGAGTAAATGATTAATAGACTGAAAAAGAAAATAAAAAATCCAAATATTTTTGCTGACATTTATTCAGATAATCCAGAAGTTAAACTGAGAATATAACACCTATATTAGCAACCCAAAAATACTCAAACCACTCCTGACTCATTGGTTGGGACTCATAGCAATCCGCCACTGGGTTTCTGAGGTCATCAATGTTAATGGGAGGAGACTAAACACCTTTCCTCTGTATAGAACACTGAGGTGCCGTTAAGGGACATTTGAAGCATGTGAGTCAAAATAGAATAGTGATTATTTTCATACTATTTGCTAAAGATAATATCTAGGAAATACAATTGTAAAGATATTTGCCTAATTAGTCCAAGAAGCATCTGGTTTCTAAGAAAGCTTAACAAAGACAATTGTTGAAGTGCGCCACCAAGTCGAAACTGGATCGTAGCTGACTTTCTAGCAGATATTCAGAGGCAACAATTGCATGACTACTTTGGGCATGTTGCAGGAGGGACTAGTCCTTGGAGGACATCATGCTTGGAAAGATGGAGGGGCAGCACAATGGAGGAAGACTCAAAATAAGATGGGTTGGCACAGAAACTGAGATGATAGGACTAGGTATGTTGGAGACAGTGAGGCTGGCTCAGGATAGGGCAGGGTTCAGATCTATTGTTCATTAGGTCTCTGAGCGGCAAGCCACTTGAAGGCACATAACAATAACTGGATTGTCAATTCTTCTCATGTGCAGCAGCTGCTAGATTCAAACCAAATGTCTTGGGATTGCAGTGTAGATTCTTATGACTAGGCCACAAAAACTCCCTAACAAAGTCAATAATAAACTAAAATCAATGAATAAACTAAGAAAGTGAAGGGAATGATGAATAGGCTATATGTGCACAAAACATGCAGAAATAAATTGTGTAGAGATCTAGATATATCTCACTTTCATTTTTTTCTCTCCATCATTAAACATGTATTTCCTAATATAATATAAACTCTTTTATAAAATAAACATTCTAAAAATATTCTTTTTTAAAAATTTATTATTAATTTCAATGAAAATTTACAGAGACTTTGGGTTTCCATTCATTTACTGTTGCACTTTTCTCCCCTCCCAACCCTCCCCCCTAGTACACTACCCTTATAGAAAAGAAAAAAAAAATTCCTTCATTGTTTTACAAACCCTCCCCCAGGTACTCTCCACTATGGAGCCTTCGCTCTGGACTCCTGTCATGACAAAAATACCTAATCACATATCCCTTTTAAACACATTCTAACAATATTGAAGAGAACTCTGGTAATCTAGTTGGTAAGAAGCTATACTGCAATCCCAAAGTTACACAGTTCAAATTCACCAGTTGCTCCAAGGAAGTAGGATGGGCAATTGCCAACTGAGCAATTTGATAGCTCTAAAAATCCACTAGAATGTCAGCTATGAGTTAGTTTTGATTCCACAGGACACAACAAAATAAGCGATGTCAAAGAGGTTCTAAAAATATGCTAGAATTTCTAGAGATTCTATAAGGTTATTATACAGTGTTCACCTTTACCTTATAACACATAAAGTATAACCTTTTGGATTTTGGGATTGCTGAGACTGTGAAAACTATTTTATTTTTAACACACTTTTATACTAGTTACTTATACCAACAACTCTGAAGGACACAGACCACAGATTTCAACCTCAGATATTTTGGGATTAACTAAAAGGGCTCTGAGAATAGATTTTTTTGATAATTTATCTCTATTAACTCTAGTATTATAACTATTAAAGTAAGAACTATAATATTCATACTGGATCCAAGCAAGATGAAGTAATTGAAAATTTCTATCTCTCTCCATCTATCCTGATTTTGCCGATTGTCCTGATGGCGAGGAATTCTGTTTTCTTGATATTAAAAGCCTCTACAGCATGTGTTTCAAGTACTCTTCACTTTTCAGCAAGCCAAGTTGTGTCTTTTTTCATAATAATGATTGTTGATGAGTCTTCAACCAATCTCGAGCCCACATTCTTCTTCACAGTGTTCAGCTTATGAAATGATTTGTTCTGCACATAGATTCAATAGATATGTTTCTAATTTTAAGCTTCAGTGACCCTTGCTCTGTTTGTAGCACAACTTCTTGGTCTAGGTAGAGGTTTTACATGAACATAATGAAATGTTCTAGGATACCCATTCTTTTCAGTATCACCTATAATTTATTATGATCCACATAGTCAAGTGTCTTTACATGATCAATAAAACACAGATATCCACTAGGTATTCTCTGCTTTCATACAAGATCCTTCTGACTTCAGCAATGGTAACCTTCATGATGATATAAGAAAATCCTCCCTGCCACTGGGCCAATCAACACTATCATGATAGAGAGAGAAAAGGTATAAATTGTCAATGACTTCATCTTCCTTGGACACACAATCAACATCCTTGGTATCAGCAACCAAAAAAATCACTGGCAAAAATCTGCTGTCAGTTCAAATATCTGTATGTGTCTCAGTTCTAATATCCTTCTTGTATATTCCTAGTAGTGGAAGAGCTGGGTCATATGAAATGTCTCATTTCAGCTTTAAGAGGAATCATCAAACTGCCTTCTAGAGTGATTGTACCATTTTACAAAACCACCAGCAGTGTATGAGAGTTCCCACTTCTCTACATCTTCTCAAATATTTATTGTTTGCTGCCATGCTATTGGGGTGAGATGATATCTCATTGTGGATTTGATTTGCATCTCTCTTATTGCCAATGATTTTGAGCATTTTTTCATGTGTATGTTGACCATCTTAATGCCTTCCACTGTGAAAAGTCCTTCCATGTGTTTTGCCCATTTTGTAATTGGGTTATCAGTCTTTTTCTTCTGGAGGCCCAGTAGTATTCTATAAACTTTTGTTATGAGACTTTTGTCTGAGATGGTATTGCCAAATGTTTATTCACCATTGCAAGAACATGGAATCAGCCCAAATGTCCAGTCATAACTGAATGGATTGAGAAAGTGTGGAACATTCACACAATGAAATACTATTCAGCACTCAAGAGCAAGATTGTGGAGCCGAGCAAGTTGTAATTGTTAACAAACTCAAACTCTTCCCCATATAGCCTGGTGTGACCAATTGGCCCAGTGGAGACAATCTCTGTCTTCTTGATGTTGAACTTCAATCTATATTGAGGACTACAGTCCTTGACCTTCTTCAGCAAGTGCTTCAGGTCTTCTTCACATTAAGCAAGTAAAGTTATGCAATCTGCACACCATAGGTTGTTGATGAGTCTTCATTCTGCTAGGTGTGTGTGTGTGTGTGTGTGTGTGTGTGTGTGTGTGTGTGTGTGAAGGTGTAAAATAAAAGTAAGTTTCATCCTTAATATATAAAATAAGAATTTTAGGTTTATTTGCTTTATCAACATCCTCTTACTCAAGGTCTCACATTCTGCAATTATCTTTTTATCTATTTTAATAGGGCCACTCTGCCATGTCTTACTAAAATGGCAGAGTAATCCTACTAAAATAGATAAAAAGATAATTGCATAACATGAGACCTTGAATAAAATTATTTTCTGTCATGGCCAGTTTGGAGGCTGATGTATGAAGTGGTTGTATTCTGGTAAGTGGGTTATTTTGTTTTGATTGAGGATCTGGTGTGAGCTGTTTTTTGTTTGTTTTTATTTTTAATTTTTTTTATTTTGTTCACAATTGTGTGTGAGCTAATTAGATTTACTAGATTTAGGGGGGAAAATGAGCTATGGGCAGGAAGCTTCTTGTTTAGAGTCATCAGGACCTGATGGAGGGCCTTTGTATTTAAAAGTTGGTTGGGCCCTCAGGCCTGGTGTTAATTGTGTCAGAGACTAACATTCTTGTAAGTGTTTACAACACTCATCTGTCACAATTCGATGTACTGAGGTAATTTGGCATTGCTGTGATTCTGAACATTGTGTCACTGGTGTATGAAATGCCATAATGCTAACCCATGGTGGACAGTGTTTGGTGGAGCTCCTTGATTAAGACAGACTTGGAAGCACAAGTGGCATCCACTTCCTAAACAACATGCTCTGGAAATTCTATGAACTCAGAAAAATGGAAATCTAGAACAGGGTTCTGATCTTTTGTTCATAGGGTCACTATAAGCTGTGCTTCTCAACAATGCTTAACATCAACAACAACAACTTTACCATAAGTATGAGCACTATCTCAAGGGGTGCTTCTATAACTACTCTCAAGCTAAGTACAGAGAAAAGACTACCTAGAAAACTCTATGTTTTTAAAATGTGTTCATGCTTTCTCTTAAAGATTGCACTTAAGAATGTTTCAAGTGTTTAGATACAAAAGTAAAGAATAAGAGATGTGCTAATAAAAAAACTGCAACTTTCAATATGGATTGGTTTGCATCTCAACATCAAGAAAACAAAAATCTTTTTTGTTGGCCACAGGGCCAATAGGCAGCATCATGAAGGACAGAGAAAAGATTTACGTTACTGACAATTTCTACTTGTCAAATGCACAATCAACACTCTTGGCACCAACAGTCAGGAAATCAAAAGACAACTTGCATTGGTAAAATCTGCCATCATTGACCTCTAGAAGTCCTAAAAAGCCATGATATCAGGGTAGAGAATAATGTGCCTCTGATCCAGGCCATGGTCTTCTCAATTACTTGCTATACATCTGAGAGTTGGACAATGAATGAAAATGATAGAAGAAGAAATGTCTTTGAGTTGTGGTGCTAGAAAAGAGTATTGAATATACCATGGACTATCAAGAGAACAAACAAGTCTGTCCTGGTGCAGGTAAAACCACATTGCCCCTTAGGGGCAAGGATTGTGAAGCTCCATCTCATATACATTGGGGAAGTTGTCAGGAGGGACCAATCCTTGGAAAAATGACATTATGCTTAAAAGAGTAGAGGGACAATGCAGGAGAGGAAGAAACTGGATGAGATGGATTGATACAGTGAGTGTGGCAATGGTGTCAAGTGTGTCAGGCATAATGAGGCTGGCTCAGGCTAGAGCAAAGTTCAGAGCAGTTGTTCATAGAGTCACTATGAGTTGTAGCTGACTTGATGATACACAACAACAATAGGCAAAGGGTGATCCTGGCTTTGATCCGGCTATAGGAACTCTGGCCTATAGGTCTGGATAAAATATTTTCCCAGATTATTCGTAGTATCACTTTGGAAATATTGATGGGAGTGATGAGGAGTACTGTAGTTGGAAACATGTAACTATGACACTTCTTAAAGTTAATGTTGTCAAGAAAAATAAAGTCATAAGTACAAACCTGAGGTAAAAAAAAGAAATTTGACACCATCTAAATATGCATAAATAAAACCCAACAGATATGAATAAATCTATCTTGGAAGAAGTAGAGTTAGAATCATTTTTAGAAGCAAAGATGATAAGAGTTTGTCTCATTTACTTTAGCCATGTCAATGTGACATACCAGTCTCTGCAGAAAAGTATGCTTGGAAAAGTGAAGGGTCAGTAAAAAGTGGGAAGACTTTCCATGAAATAGATTGACACGCGAATGAAACAATGCACTTTATCACAGCAGAGACTATCAAGATGGCTGAGGATTGGACAATGTTTGATTCAGTTGTACACAGAGTTCTTATGAGTATTAACTAATTTGATGATGCCAAACAACAACATGAAGAAACTATCAAAAATAAATTATAATGCAAAATGTAGCTGAATCTTAAATTTACTCAATATAACATCAAATGTTCATCGAAATAAGTAGGTAAATAAACAGTTTTCTTTTCCTTGGCTAAAGTGATTTTCATTGTAATATCCCTACCAACAGGGAGACATGATTTGTCATGCAACAGAGAACTTCAATGTCTTTTGGCTTTAAACACTCCGAAGAGCAACAATGTCAGTCTGGATACTAAGGTGCGCCTAATCCAGGCCAACATCTTAGCAATTACATGCTATGTATCAGAATGCTGAACAATGACCAGGGACAGTAGAAGGGGAATTGATGCCTTTGAGCTGTGGTGCTAGAGAAGAATATTGAATATACCATAAACTGCTAGAATAAACAGGTTAATCCTGGAAAGGGTGAAATCAAGCTGCTCCTTGGAGGCGAGGATTCTGAAGCTTCATGTAACATACTTTGAGCATGTTGCAAGGAAGGACCAGTCCCTGGAGAGAGACATTATGGTTGGGAGGGTGGAGGGACAGAGCAAGACAAAAAGACCCTGGAGGAGATGGATTGACTCAGTGACTGGGGTAATTGGGATAAATGTGTCAGAGACAATAAGGTTGATTCAGGATAGAGCAAGATTCAGAGCTGTTGTACAACGTCACTACGAGTAGCAGATGACTTGATGGCATATAACAACAACAAAACAACAATGCTTAATTAGTAGGGAAGATAGAATTAAGTGGTCTTTTTTTTAAACTCTCTTTTCCTGTCTGATGTAGTGGAACTCTTCTGAAATAGTTCACTATAGATTCGTAGGCAAGCACAGGTAAGCCCATACTTGCCTTAACAACTGGGTGATCTGACACAGCTTCACCATCTAGCATTTGCCAAGCTGTGTCCCCTCACTGGAGAAGGCAGAGAACTCTAGGCTCTCAGTTTATCACACATAAGTTAAATGAATAACCTAATATGCTTTGTGTCACTTTGGCACTACCACAAACTGGGGACACTAGTCTCTTGTTACTTGCTTTATGTCATTCTGCTACTATGTAAAAGTTAGGAACCTCCTGGGCTAGAAAGCTGCTAAAAGAGTCAACACTCAATTGGATTTTTTTTAAATTTGGCACAAAAATAAATGGTTACTATCCAGAGACTTTTGTTATTGATGTCTTCCTGAAACTAGAGCTGGGACTTAATCTCAAAGGATTTGAAGAATTTAGTTTCTATGTTACAGAGAGAGGAAAGTACCATGGTAATAAATCCTTATTAATTCATTTTAGATAAAGATGCTATCATAGGAAGTAAAGGCAGGAAGGTAAGATCTGAGGTTATGTCCCCAGATAATCCCTCAGTCCTGGTGCTTTATTTCTCTCCAGGCTGGGATAAGGGTTTTTACCAAGGCAGAAACCTCACTGGTCAGGCACAGTCACAGAGGCAATGAGGGGAGGTGGGTTCTGGCCTGTTACTCTACCATGAGCATGAAATCCTTACCATCTTTAGTCTATTAGCCTAAGCCAAAGGAAAGATAACAAATTAAGTCCTGCATTCTCCTTTCCTAACAAAAAGAAGTCTCTGTGATAGGATAGGCTATAATAGTAATTTGTTTATATTATACAAGGCAGCTTAGAACAATCAAAAAGACATAATTTATTTTTTTTTATCTCAGTGTTGCACTATTTCTTTATTCCCTGAGAACAAGACTATGATAACCATTCACCATGACAGTTCCTCTTAAATGAAAATGAAAATATTTCACTTTCTGGCCACACAGTCTTTCCTTACTTTCAGTCCCATTTCCTACGTTCTGTTATATCATTGAGCTCTCCAGATGCCCTTTCCCCTCCTGTGTACCGATTTTCCATACTGCAATCTAAGAGATTTTATAAAATGCTATCGTTTCTTATTGCTCTTCTATTGAAAGTCATTCTTGGCCATGCTGTGCCTCTCAAAATGAAGAGGGCACTTGCTATTGTCTTGTACTGCCTTACATGTGAAACTTCTTTCTGTTTGGAGGAGTTTCTTGCTGAAAGCAAAGACATCCCTCATGACAGAATATTTTAAAAAATATATAACACTTTTGGATTGTTTTATCACTAGAATGTATGCCCATTATTGGACCCCTCCCCATCAGATGCTCTTACACCCAACAGCATCACTCAATTTGGTGTCACTCAATGTGGCGACTCATAATGATATCCTCAGACCCCAGAGACCTCTTTTCATTCCAGCCTATTAGTAATGGTTATTATCAACTTATGTATGAGAACAGGGAGCTCTGGTGGCCTAGTGGTAAGGAGTTGCACTGCCAACCCAAAGTAGCATGGTTCAAATCCATTAGTTGTTCCTTGGGAGAAAGATGGCCAATCTCCTCCCAGGTGATTTACAGACTCTGAAAACTCACTGGAGGGTCAATTATGAGTCAGCACATAAAACCAAGAACACCACATGTGATAAAAATATTAAATAAGCAGAGTTACATATTGCTTAACTGTAGTGTTTTGTTGTGTGTGTTTTTTTTCTATTTTAGGAACACTAATCACAAAACATTTTAGAAAATTAGTCTGCATTTAATGACAACAGTATTAGCTCCAGTATTATTAGTGATTGAATGGAAACCTTTTAAATTATTTTTCTCCTTCTTTTCCTTTAATTACTACTCCATTATTCTAAAAATATTCTTGGTATAGGTTCACAAACAACAGTTACTAAAATATCATGCAAAAAACCAGAAAAAATTGACAAAACATGACTACAGAAACATCATAGCATCAAAAATAATACTGCATGCTTGTGTTATGGATAGATAAAATCATGTGATTCCACCTAACATCGTGACTGGGAACAGTCACAGCTCTGACCAGAGAACATTCACTTACCCACTCATTGCTGGGATTACCCAGGCTGTAATTGCGGGAAGGAAAGTGTCCATTTTTACTTCCTCAGAGCATCTGGTGGATTCATGCAGAGGGGGTGTAGCCTTTGGGTTAATAGTGCTACTCTCTACAGACTGTGCCACCAGACAATATTGAATATTCAAAAAGTATATGAGCAGAGATTTTAGCCTTAATATATATCAACTGGAGTTGTAAAATAGTTTTGCTCTTACAACAAACCAGTATATTTTTAGAAAATGAAACAGAATTTCTGCTGACAGACTGGACGAGAATTTTATAAACAACCATTTTGATGCCATCTCCTCTGATAATGTCACCTGGCGTGGGCCACACCACCTTAGGGATACCACTGCGTGTGTAGATTTTTTAACTGGGAACTGATTGAAGGAATGTGGGCAGCAAGGGTCTTCAGGATGAGTGTATACCTGTGCTCTCGAGGGCAAGGGACCTAGTCATAGCATTCAGTGTCCAGTGGATGGTATAAACGGGTCAGTGTTGAGCGGTGGTGACTTTACCATGTCAGTTCTGCATCTTGACTTGAAGCCCTGTCTGGTTCTTTAACTTGAGGAAATTCTGTGAGCTACTCAAGCACATTAATACTCTTCTTAAAACAAAGTTGGTTTCTAATTGCATGGAAAAACTGATAGACACTCACTCCTCACTTATCATTATGTGAACACCAGTGTTATGCAGAAACAATTTTTTTAATGTTTCGGAACTACCACTGATTTTTTAAAATTGTTGTTTAGAAAATTTTATCCTGGAGGAGGGAAAACGAGTAAGATGGAAGATGAGGAGGTCGCTTAGAGCTGAGAGGAGAAATCCAATTCTCCTCCCAGAGTGCCCATTGTGATGCAGGACGATAGCCTTCTCACAGGACCTCCTCCACAGATCTGCATCCTCAAGAGGCCCACCAGCAATGGTGTGGTCAGCAACCCCAACTCCACCAGCAGACCAGCCCTTCAGTCAAGTCCCTAGCCCAGCGTGAGGCCCAAAAGTGGATCCTGGGTAGTGCCAGCCCTGAGGAGGAGCTGAAGAATAATTTAAAAGCGATGTATGATAGGGTATTATGGTTATCACAAGAGTCCACAATTAAGGTTGCGTAGTGGAATGTACTTGGGACTGTGGGAGGGGTGCAGGGGGATTGTGTACCAAGGAGGGAGTCTTTCTTTTACTTATCAAAGAGAGGATCGAATTGGGGGGAATGGGGTAGGAGGGCTGGGCGGGAAGAGAAGTGCAGCAATGAATGAATGGAAATTCAAAATCTCTGTAAATGTTTATTAAAATTATTAATAAAAAAAATTTTAAAAAACCCCCATCCTCAACAGGCCAACCAGGATCTCCCAAGTGGAAGGCAGAAACCCAGTCATGTGATCAGACAGCCCTCCAAGGCTTCAAACAGCGCAGAAAAATACAGGCAAAAAAGGATGGCACTGCTGCTGCTTGGGTCCCTCCTGGGTCGTCTTGCCTTTGCAGACAGCTGGATTCGAGCAGAGGGAACTTACTTGCACCCTAATTCTCCTTGCTGCACCCACTGTGATCCTGAACCCCATGCACTGTGACCTCCCCCTTTGCTCCCTTCCCGATTGGTATGTTGGCAAGGGCTTTCTCAAGTCAATGGAAAACGAAAGGATGAGAGCCAGGGGAGGGTTGAAGGGACCCAACAAAGACTCAATTAGTTAGGCAGTGCCACTTGAGGTAAAGCCAGTTCCAGCATTAACAGTTTATCATGCTCAAAAAACCCACATATTTTTAGAATCCTATAATAATTTGGTAAAAAAATTTCTCTTAAAACAGCTAAGGTTTCCTGCTGCACTCGTCACTGTGACAAGTCCAATTACCGTTTATTCTTTTTAAAAATTTTAAATAAAGTTTTATTTCATCTGGTTTGTTTAGAGTTTATTCATCTGTGGAGAAGGAGGAGGCTTGAAGGAGACCAAGTTAACGTAAGCAGGACTATATGATTGTAGTTTAACCATTTTCCTCGTTAGGATGCCGCTACCTCACCCCCATTCCCAGCCACCTTTAAGCTTCAACTCATCGTCTCTGCCCTCTGGGCCTGGCCAGTCTTAGCTCAGGGCTTCTTATAAGGTTGCTGGGCATCTGGCCCCGCACCAAGCCCCACTGAAGCTGAGATTTCAGGCAGTTTGTCTCCCTTTAAGCTGTCGTTAAACTTGCCTGCATTTCTTCCAGACACTTTCTCTAATGACTTTTTCCTTCCCATTCTTACTCATCTTATAGAAATTTTGAGCTGTAAGACCTAAGGCCACATGAAAAGAAAAACAACAACAGGAAAATATAAGGAGAAAGAATTTAACAGCATATTGATTGTGTGGACCACAACAAACTGGCTAACTCTGAGAAGAATGGGAATCCCAGAACCCTTGTTCATGCTTATGGGAAATCTATACTTGGACCAGAAAACAGTTGTCAGAGCAGAGCAAGGACATACTGCATGGTTCAAAATTGGGAACGGTATATTCCAGGGATGTGTCCTATCTCCAGACCTTTTCAATCTATATGCAGAACAGATAATCTGGGAGGCTGGGCTCTATAAGGAGGAGGGTGGCATCAGGATTGGAGGTAGACTCATTAACAATCTGTGTTAATGCTGATAACACAACCCTGCTTACTGAAACTGAAGAAAACCTGAAACACTTGCTTCAGAGGGTCAAGGACTGCACCCTTCAATATGGATTAAAGCTCAATATCAAGACAGCAAAGATTCTCATCATTGGTTCAACTGGCAGCATCATTACAGATGGTGACAAGATTGAGATTGTTAATAGTTTTCATTTGTTTGGCTCCACAGTCAACATTCTTGACACCAGCAGCCAGGAAATTAAAAGATGGATGGCATTGGGAAAGCTTGCTGTCAGAGACTTCTCCAAAGTATTGAAGAGCAACAGTGTCAGTCTGGAGACTAAAGCGTGCCTGATACAGGCCATGGTCTTTGTAATCAATGGCTATGCATCAGAGAGCTGGACAATGACTAGGGAGGATAAAAGGAGAATTGATGCCTTTGAGCTGCAGTGCTGAAGAAGAGTATTGAATGGACTGCTATGTAAATAAACAGGTTTGTTCTAGAGAGGGTGAAGCCAGGCTGCTCCTTAGAGTCAAGGATTCTGAAGCTTCATCTGACATACTTTGGACATGTTACATACTTTGGACATGTTAGAAGGTGGGACTAGTCCTTTTGAAGAGGAACATCTTGCTTGGGAGGATGGAGGGGCAGTGCAGGAGAGGAAGACTCTCAATGAGATGGATTGATTCAGTGACTGGGGTAATAGGTGTAGGTGTGTCGGAGACAAAAAGGTTGGCACAGGACAGAGCAGGGTTTAGGGTTGTTGTACATAGGGTAACTATGAATTGCAGGGACTCAATAGCACATAACAACAACATTAATAGTCATACATCCTTTGTTTAAAAATCAGTTTGTTCATAGCATTCTCCCTCAAAGAAAGAAAAGCATACGAAGTAGTATATCTATGTTTTGGTTATTGTTGATAGGTGCTATGAAGTCAATTATAACTCGTAGCAATGCTGCAAATAGTATATCTGAATCATGTACTATCCTGTGCCATCCTCACCACATCTGATAAACTCGAGCCCATTGTTACAGTCACTGTGCCAATCATTTTGTGGAGAATCTTCTTCTCTTTTGCTGACCGTCCACCTTTCCAAGCATGATGCCCCTTTTTAAGAACTAGCCCCTCCTAATAACATGCCTAAAGTATATGAGATAAAGCCATCCTTTTGTTTAAACAGCCTGGCTGCACTTCAAGACTTATTTGTTTGTTCTGTTAGCCATCCATGGGATAGTCATTACTCAACACTATACTACAAAGGCATCAATTCTTCTTTTGTCATCCATATTCATTGTCCAAATTTCAAAACATAGCAAGTAACTGAACAGACCATGGCTTGAATCAGGCATACTTTAGTCTTTAAATGATATCATTGTTTTTCAGCACTTTGGAGGTTTTAAACAAATTCCTCACATCTTTATTATTTTGCCTGAGTCAAAATCTCAAGACATTCAAAGTGAAACAAATAATTTCATTTTCTGGCCAAGAGTTAGAGATTGGAGGTTGTTGTAGACAACTTGAAGACATAGCTTGTGGACAATTGTACAAAATAAAGCTGATATTGGGTTGAACTTTAATTTTTGCTGTTGAAGAAAAGAGTAAAAATACAAATTAAGTGGAAAGATTTAACTATTCCTGGAATAATAGGCAGATGAACACTTTATAAACATGTGTTTGCATGTGTGTGTGTGACTGCTTATTTTTCATACATATATTGAATTTGAAAAGATAAGTTGTTATTAATTCAGTAAGAGATTGAATACAGGATAATTGAATACTTTTTTTAAAAAATTCTGAGTAAAACCAACGTGTTGAAAATTTTTTGTGTATCATTTAAGGAGTTTCCTTAAATACAATCATGTCAGTTCTAAAACTTTGTAAGTCAGCAATAGACTGAAAACAGACATTGTGCAGCCAGTCAACTTTCCAGTTTAATAAAGTTGTCAGTGTCTGTGACCTTCGTCAACTTTCCTGTCCATGAAGGTGTCTTTATACCCACAACACAGACATAGCAATTAAACTCCTATCACATATCTGTGATCATGTTGGATACTTGAGGTGATTTTTCAAGGAAAATGGCATTTTCACTGCAACTGTATCATGAAAAATGAAATTGGCACAGGATAGAACAGGTTTCAGGGCTGTTGTACATAGGGTCGCTATGAGTCGCAAGTGACTTCATGGCACATAACAACAACAATATATGTCTTTATGGAAAGAAGAATTAACAAGGCACCCAATTGTGATAACTGTGATTTGGAAGAAATACATTAATCTGGTGGCCAGATCGTTTACAATAATTTGCAACCTTATCAAGAATATGGAATTTTAATCATCCATTCTGGTGAGAGGATAAATGAAAGCAGAAATGTTCCTAATCTTGTTTTAACCAATAATTTTAGCAAAAGAACAAAAACTAAGTTGGCAAATTCTTGAATTAAATCTATTTATTTTAATTTGAAAAAAAAAGAGAAAAATGAAATGGGACATCATTTTCACTGGATACTGAGAAAAATCAAAGAGTTTTATGGCAGTCTGAAGAGAACTTGTAGACCCAAGGTAGTATTTGGCTTCAGCAAGAATTAGATGGTAATAATCCCATTTTTTGTTAACTGGTATTTGAGGAATATAACTGTGGGAGTTCTTGATACGAAGTCTTGAAATTACAAAACTGAAAATTTGACCTGTCTTCCGTCTGGTTTGTGACACCAGCCCAGTAACTTAACATGTCTGTGAAGCTCAGGTCCTGACACAATTAAAAGCTCCTGAGCTTATCAAACCTAGCAATCTGATGATCGAAAGAAATATTACTGATCTATGACCTAAAAATGCTTCTCAATCATGTACTGTATTTTTCTGAGAAGATGTCCTGGGGTCAGTCTAAGCAAGCACTAAATCATATTAGTCTCCTAATAATGTGGAATTATCTGCTCAGACAGTTTGGAACATCCGCATCGATCTGATTTCTGAATTTTTTTTCTACAAAGTTTTCCTTGGGTCACATACTTGGGACTTACTGAATGTGGCCTAAGTTTAAGTGCTTTTTTAAACAAAGACTTTTAAAATAAGAGTAAAGGCCACAGGCCTACTACTGATATACCTGAGAATTCTCTTAAAATGAAAATCCTTCCTTAGTTCTTACATATAAGTGATATTCAAATCTGTAGACTGGTTGTTTTTTCATGTGGAATCTAAATGAAATGTAATAATGGATGAATCATTAAGAATTACTAAAATGTGGTATCCATAAAATAAATTAGAATATTATCTGGACATACTAATTATTTAAATTCAGAATTCTGCTGTGATGACTAGCTAATATAGAAAGCTGTGTACTATGCTGGAATTCAAATATTTCACATGCATACTTTAAGTTCCAAAAGTCTGATACTGATATAGTACCAATTCTGTCTTAAATCAGATGTGATCTTCAGATATTGTTTTGATTGCTAAACCACTCTATTTTTTTAATTATTATTCAAACTATGTCATTGTCTGCTGAATTATTGTGGCAGTTTACTTAATGCCTTACTGTGTGGATACATATTGGCATGAAAAATAATTTTGACCTGTATTTTGTTATGACTAGATTTTATGTGTCTGTGTCTTAATTTAAATCATTTCATTATTTATAAAAATAGAGCTAGTGTTCAATTTCTCTCCCTCCTTTTTTATATAACACACACACACATTGTCATTGCTGTTATGTACCATCAAGTCAGAATCAACCCATAATTGACCCTCTAGTGGGTCTATATGGATTGAGGTTCAAGGTCAAGAAGACAAAGATTCTCACCACTGGACCAACTGGCAGCATCAGGATGGATGGCGAAGAGATTGAGATTGTTCACAGCTTTAGTTTGCTTGGCTCCACAATCAACACTCTTGGCACCAGCATCCAGGAAATTAAGAGACATATTGCAATGGCAAAGTCTGCTGTTAGGGACCTCTCTAAAGTACTCGAGGGCAACGGTATGTCTCTGGAGACAAAGGTGCATCTGGTACAGGCCATGGTCTTTGCAATCACTTGTTATGCATCAGAGAGCTGGACAATGACCAAGGAGGATAGAAGGAGAATTGATGCTTTTGAGCTTTGGTGTTGGAGAAGAGTGCTGAAGGTGCCTTGGACTGCTAAGAGAACAAACGGATTCATCCTGGAGAGGGTTAAACCTGGCTGCTCCTTGGAGGCAAGGATTCTGAGGCTTCGTCTGACATACTTTGGTCATATTGTAAGAAGAGACCGGTCCTTGGAGAGGGACATCATGCTTGGGAGGGTGGAGGGCAGCCGCAGGAGGGGAAGGCCCCCTGGGAGATGGATTGATTCAGTGAGTGGGGCAATCGGGATGAGTGTGTTGGAGGCAATAAGATTGGCACAGGACAGAGCAGAGTTAAGAGCTGATGTACATAGGGTCGCTATGAGTCACAAGGGACTCGACTGCACATAACAACAACAACAAGAAGAAGTGGGTTTTCAGAGACAGTAGAGGAGATTACCCATCTTTCTCCCATAGAGTAGCTGGTGGATTTGAACCATGTACCTTTTTGTTTGCAGCATTTAGGGAGCAAATTGTTTGAGAAGCTGAACTTTATGAACAAGAATGTGGCATCAGGATTAGCGGAAGACTCATCAATATCTTTCAGTGTGCATATAACACGTCCTTACTTACCACAAATGAGGAGAACTTTGAAGACTTGCTAGAGAAGATCAAACACTGCAATTTTCAATATGGATTGCACCTAAATGTCAAGAAAATTTAAAAATCTCATCACTGAGCAAATATATAACATCATGATGGATGCAGAAAAGATTGAAACTGTCAACAACTTCATCTTACTTGGTCCACAATCAATATATCTGATACCAACAGTCAGGAAATCAGGAGATGCATTGCACTGGGAAAGTCTGCATTTAGGGACTTCTCCTACTGAAGAACAATGATGTTAGTTTGAGGTCTAAGGTGTGCATGATTCAGACCCTGGTATTTTTAATCAATTGCTATGTGTCTAAGAGCTGGACAATGAATAAGTATAATAGAAGAAAAATTAATGCCTTTGAACTGTGGTATTGGAAGAGAGTTATGAATATCCCATGGACTGCCAAAAGAACAAACAGATATGTCTTGGAGAAGGTTCAGCCAAGTGCTCTTTAGAAGCAAAATGGTGAAGCTTTATGTTCCGTATTTTGGACATGTTGCTTAAAAAACGCTATTCCTTAGAGAAGGACATCATGCTTGGGAATGTGGAGGAATGGCAAAAAAGAGAAAGATGCTCAGTCCTGTGGACTGACACAATGATTGC
This sequence comes from Elephantulus edwardii, assembly GCF_000299155.1. Lineage (NCBI taxonomy): Eukaryota > Metazoa > Chordata > Mammalia > Macroscelidea > Macroscelididae > Elephantulus > Elephantulus edwardii. Next base: position 16,977,978 of record NW_006399793.1, on the reverse strand, counting down.
AGCAATGGGCTTAAGTGGGTCAGAGTTTGTGAAGCTCGCACAAGATAGGACAAAGTTCATATATGTTATTCATAGGGTAACTGTGAGTCGTACTTGACTTGACAGCGACTAACAACAATAATATGGGGAGCTCTGGTGGCTTTTAGGGGTATGGAGTTGTGCTTCCAACCCAAAAACATGTGGTTCAAATCAACAAGTTTCTTCATGGGAGAAATATGGGCAATCTACTACTGTGCAATTTACAGCCCAATTGTCTAGGCATTAGTGAACTGAGATGGACTGGCATGGCCTATTTTAATCAGAAAGTCATATGATCTATTATGCCAGGGATGAAAAACTGAGGAATAATGATGTTGCATTCATAGTGAAAAAGATAATTTCAAGGTCTATCCTAAAGTACAATGTAGTGAGTGATGAGATACAAAGAAGACCTGTTAAAACTAATATTCAATTATTCAAATATATGTACCAACAACTAAAGCCAAAAAAGGAGAAAATTGAGGGTTTCTACCTAATTTTGCAGTCCAAACTTGACCAAACATTCAATCAAGGTGCATTAATAATTGTTGGTGACTGGAATGCAAAGATTGGAAGCAATGAAGAAGAAATGGTAGTCGAAAAGTATGACCTTGGTGACAGGAATGAGGCTACACATCAAATGACTGAATTTTGTATATTCAATGATTTATTCATTGCAAATACCTTTTTTAAAAAACACAAATAGGAACTTTAGAATTGTACTTTACCCAATGAACTGCACATGAATCAAATAAAGTATATCTGTGGAAAGAATCATTGGACAAGTTAAAACCAGCAGTCCAACCAGGGCAGCTACTGACTGTGGGATGGACCATAAATTAATTACTTATGTGCAAGTTCAAACTAAACCTGAAGAAAATGAAAACAAGTCCACAAGAAAATATGGCTCTGAGTCTATGTCACCTGAATTTAAAAATAGAATAGAATAAGTTTGAGGCATTGAACATTAATGATTGAAGACTAGATGAGTTATAGATGAAATAAAATATATCATTCACCAAGAAAGCAAAAGGTCTTATAAAGACAGAAGAGGAAGAAAATACCAAAATGAATGTCAAAAGAAATTCCCAAAATTGCACTAGAGGATTGGCAAACCAAAACAAAGGGAAGAAACATCGAAGTAAAAGAGCTAAACTGTAGATTTCAAAGTTCAGGATGAGAAGATAAAGCAAAGTATTACAATGGAATGTGCAAAGAGCTGGTGTTGCAAGGATAAAATCATTCTCCATTTCTCAAGCAGAAAGGATAGAAAAATTCAAGTCTTGAGTTGCAACATTAAGAGATGCTATAGGTGAAAGATCCAGGAAGCATCAAAAGAAATTGAACAGAAATGGAGTCACTGTACCAAAAAGAAAGGCTTGAAACTAAAAAAAAAAAAAAATTCTGGAAGTACTATATGGAAAAGATTTGGTGGCAATGAAGGAAGAAGTTCAAGCTACAATGAAGGTATTAAAAATAAAGACCCAGCAATCAATGAGATATCAATTGGCATATTTCAACTAATAGATGTAGCCATGAACGTGCTCAACAGTGTATGTTAGGGAATCTGGAGGACAGATGCCTGGCCAACTGACAAGAAGAGATCCGTATTTGGTCGCACACAATGTGAAAAAACAATATCATTGCGTTGCATGCAAGCAAAATATTGCTGAAGATCATCTAAAAATGGCTAGAACTGTACACTGGCAGAGAACTGCAAGAAGTTCATGCTGCGTTTACAAAAGGCCATGGCACCAGTGATATTGTGGTGGTTGTCAGATGGTATTTCTGAAAGCAGAAAACATCAGAAGAATGTCTATTGGTATTTCATTGACCATGTAAAAACATTTGACTGTGTGGATCATGACAAATCACGGCTAACATTGTTAAGAATGGAAACCCCAGAACACTTTACTGAGTCGCAGTGGACTCAATGGCACATAACAACCACAACAATATTTTTTCCCCCTCTTCTCTACTTCAATAGGATTTTGAGAGATATCTTGCTGGGAAAGGTCCATGAACTAGAGGATGACCCTCAAAGAGATTTATTGATGCCGTGACTACCACGGTGGGCTTGAACATGAAAGAGATAGGGAGGATGCTGAAGAACAGAGCAAGGTTCAGATCTATTGTTCATGATATTTGAAATTTGAGAAAGATAGATAGATATAGGTATCTATAGACATCCATCTAGATCTAGATGATAGAGATATGGATATATAGATATAGGTATAGGTATAGGTATAGGTATAGGTATAGGTATAGGTATAGGTATAGGTATAGATACAGATACGGATAGGGATAAGGATATGGATATGGATATACATATAGATATATATAGATATACATATAGACATAGATTTGCTGTTGTTGATTTCCATTGAGTTGACCATGACTCATAGCCACCCTATGATTAAAGGCCTGAAGCTTTTCTATAGCTATCATCGTTTATCAAAGCTCATAGAGTTTCCAGAGGCATGTTGTTAGGAATTGGATGCCATTACTGCTTCCAAACCTGTCTTAAACTGAGAGCTCCACCAAACACTGTCCACTATGGGTAACTGTTATGATATTTGACACCCCAAAGGCACAAGGTTCAGCATCACAGCAACCCAAGTTATCTCAGTACAGCAAATTGACAGAAGAGTGCTGTACCACTTAGAAGAATGTTCCTCCAAAATATAATTACTGAATTTTAAATACAAAGGTCCTCCACGAGGTCTTGTTGACTCTAGATAAGAGGATTAAATAAAAATCAACCAACATAATATGTTGTTCTTGTTGTCATGTGCCATCGAATTGTCTGCAACCCGTACCATTCATATGTACAGCAACTCTAAATCCTTCTCTGTCCTGAACCAGTCTCACCAGTTCTGACACAGAAACTCCCACTGCTTGAGTTTTTATTGTATAAGTCCATCTCATCCAGGGTCTTCCTCTCCTGCGCTGTCCCTCCACTCTTTGGAGCATGATGCCCTTCTCCAAGGATTGGTCTCCTGACCACGTGCCCAGAGTATGTAAGATCAAGCTTCAAAATTCTAACCTCCAAGTAGAAACTTTGTTTCACCCTCTCCAAGACAGACCTATTTGTTTCCTTGATCTTAAGTCTTGTATCTCTATATCTCTGTCTCTGTCTCCGTCTCCATCTCCATATTCATATCTATATATTGGAAGCCAGAGTGGCATCCACTTCCTAAACAACTTGCCTCTGGAAACTCTATGAACTTTGGTAAATGATGATAGTTAAAGAAAGATTTCTGGCCTTTTGATCATAGAGTTGCTGTGAGCTGTGCTCAACTCAACGGCAATCAACAACAAATTACATGTGTCTATATATACATATATGTGTGTATATATGTATATAGGTGCCTGTATGTGTGTATTCTGAAACACGTTTTATTTTTCTATTAGAATAAAACAACAGTTCTAATTTAAATTTATAATTAGTTTATTATTTCTATTTATTGACTTGAGAAATGATACACCTGTAATAAAATTACCACATTTTCTACTTTAGAAAAACATTTTCTTTGATCCTTAAATTTTCCTAGATAGCAGGAGGAAAAAAATATCACCTTGGCATTTGAATCTTTCTTGGTAGAAGGAAGCTAGCTCATACTTTACATTTCAGTCTCAGAGTTTATTACAAACCATCCCACTGCACAAACCATCATGCTCCATGTATTTTGACAGGTGTTTTTGAAAATCTGGGTTCTTAAATTAGAGTTGTACTGGCTACGCGATGATATTGAAAACAAACACTTGTTCTTGTGGGAGTGCATTTAATATTTTGCCATCTGTTTAGAAATCTGAAATCACTCAGTGGTTCGGCTGCCACGAAGATGACTTTTAGATAGAATGCTAGTGAATGAATCATTTCTGTGGTCTCCTTGTTGCCCACTGCTTAATTCTATTCAGTATTGGAGTAGGAAATACAGAGACAGAGTTCTTCTGAGATGGGTTCAAACCAAATAAAGCACAAATTAATTTTCGTTTAGCTAGAACGTATAAAGGCTCCTCTTCTAGAATTATATTATCCCTCTCTTTTCTTTTCACATAATAGCCCTAGAATGCCAATAAAAAAGATTCATCATCTCTCTGCCTTTCCTTTTCTTGCTTTCAGAATCTAGGGAGCACGTTTTGTAAACGTGTAAACAGCATGTGGGGTTAAGGGCCATTACCATACAAAGACAAACTACTTCCTTTCCATTCTCATTTCTAATTTCCCCCATTTTGTTTCAAAAATTATCTATTTAAATTAAATAAAATCAACTCTAATTTCACTCTTATTTCAGTATTTTTATCACAGACATGTTGCTCTTTAATGGATGTGAAATGTTTATAATTTTCACTACAGGACAATCATTGTATATTTGCAGTCATTACAGTGGCATTAAATTAAATATACTCACCATATCAACACAGAATTGCCAGATGTACAGGCTGGGTTTAGAAGAGGCCATCGAACTAGAGATATTTTTGCTAATGTTAGATGGATCTTGGCTAAAAGCAGAGAGTACCAGAGGAATGTCTATCTATGTTATCTATGTTTCATTTACTGAGGGAAGGCATTTGACTGTGTGGATCATGACAAACTTTGGCTAACTGTGAGAAGAATGGGAATCCCAGAACACTTGATTTTGCTTATGCAAAACCTATACTTGGACCAGGAAAGAGTTGTCATAACAGAGCAAGGAAACACTGCAAGGTTTAAAATCAGGAAGGGTGTGCACAAGGGGTGCGTCCTATCTCCACACATTCTCAAGCTGCATGTGGAACAGATCATCTGAAAAGCTGGGCTGTATGAGGAGGAGTGTAGCATTAGGACTGGAGGAAGACTCATTAACCACCTGTGTTATGCAGATGACACAACCTTGTTTGCTGAAACTGAGGAGGGCCTGAGGCATTTGCTGCAGAATGTCAAGGACTGCAGTCTTCAAGATGGATTGAAGCTCAACATCAAGATAACAAAGATTCTCACCACTAGGCTGATTGGTAGTCATGATGGTCAGTGAAGAGATTGAGATTGTTGACAGCTTTCTCTTACTTGCCTCCCCAATCAACACCCATGGTGCCAGCAAACAGGAAATCAAAAGATTAATTGCATCAGGAAAGTTTGCTGTCAGAGACCTCTCCAGAGTACTCAAGAGCAATGATGTTAGTCTGGAGACTAAGGTGCAAATGATACAGGCCATGGTTTTCACAAATATTTGCTATGCATCAGAAAGTGGGACAATGACTAGGGATGACAGAAGGAGAATTGATTTCTTTGAATGGTGATGCTAGAGAAAAGTATTGAATATACCATGGACTGCTAGGAGAACAAACAAGTTCATTCTTGTTGTGTGCCATGGAGTCAGAACCAACCCATAACTGACCCTTTGGCGGGTTTTCAGAGGCAGTTAATCACACAGGAGTAGATTGTCCATCCTTCCCCCATAGAGCAGCTGGTGTCCTTCAATTGTGCAGTGCAGCTTCTTGCCCCTAGGCCACCAGAGCTCCTTAGCGGTTCATACTGGAGAGGGTGAAATCAGGCTGCTCCTTGGAGGCAAAGATTCTGAAGCTCCATCTGACATACTTTGGGCATGTTGCAAGTAGAGACCAGTTCCTGGAGAGGGACATCACACTTGAGAGGGTGGAGGGGCAAGGCAAGAGAAGAGGACCCTGGATGAAATGGATTGACTCAGTGTCTAGGGTAATGGAGGTAGATGTGTCAGAGACAATAAGTTTGGCTCAGGATAGAGCAGGGTTTAGAACTGTTGTATATAGGGGCTCTATGAGTCACAAGAGACTTGAGGGCACATAACAACAACAAACCTCATTTCTTAAAGCAATGAGGTTTAGGGCAAAGCCCTTAATTACTCACTGGCCTGATTATAATACAGATTTCTGGACCACAAGAGATGCATTGACTCAAATACCTCAGGATACGTCAAGCAATACACATTTTTTATTCAGCATCTCAGGTATTTTCTTAGGAACATTATTGTACACTAGTGGCATCCACTTCCCAAACAACATGCCTACAGAAACTCTATGAACTTTGATAAATATTGAGAGTTATAGAAAGGCTTCAGGCTTTTTGTTCATAGGGTCACTATGAGTCTTGCTCAACTCAAAGGCAATCAGCAACAACAACATTGTTGGTATTCTGAGAAGATTTATGCTTCATCTACATACAATGAACCAATAGACAATAATTATTAATAGGGACTGAAAAAGCATTTATTAAGTGCTTATCATAATGTTTTGATTATATTATTTAAATTGTACCTTGCTGCTCTAAAATAGATACTATTTCCTACATTTTGTTAAAAGTGACACTGTGGCTTGGAAACTACTGTCCTGTTCTAGGATGGAATACAGGCCACCACTTTGCCGTTTAAAATATTGTTGTTGTTGTTGTTGTTTTATGCTGTCAAGTTGCTTGCGACTCATAGCGACCCTATGTACAACAGCCCTAAACTCCGCTCTGTCCTGTGCCAATCGCACTGTCTCTGACACACCCATCCCAATTATCCCAGTCACTGAATCAATCCACCTCATAGAAGGCCTTCCTCTCCTGCGCCGTCCCTCCACCCTCCCAAGCATGATGTCTCTCTCCAAGGACTGGTCTTTCCTTACAACATGCCCAAAGTATGTCAGACGGAGCCTCAGAATCCTTGCCTCCAAGGAGCAGCCCGGTTTGACCCTTTCCAGGATGAACCTGTTTGTTTTCCTAGCAGTCCATGGTACTCTCAATACTCTTCTCCAGCACCACAGCTCAAAAGCCTCAATTCTCCTTCTATCCTTCTTAGTCATTGTCCAGCTCTCTGATGCATAACAAGTGATTGCGAAGACCTTGACCTGTATCAGACGCACCTTAGTCTCCAGAGAGACACCATTGTTCTTCAGTACTTTGGAGCAGTCGCTAACAGGAGACTTTCCCATCGCAATATGGGTTTTAATTTCCTGGCTACTGGTGCCGAGAGTGTTGACTGTGGAGCCAAGCAAACTAAATCTGTGAACATTTAAAGATTTACAATATAGGTATGTTAATAAATAGTTCTGAGATTGTTAGCTATTTGAAAACAAAATACAAAATTTGATTGAAACATAAGAGCTCTAAGTATATTAGAAAACTAAATACAAAGTCATACAAATACTTGACTAAAACTGTTGGAAAGTTAATCTTTAATTTCAATAAAGGAGACATTTTTATGGCTGTTTCTTGAAATCTCAAAACAATTTTAAAAGCATTTAATAAATTTGATTACTAAAAAGCAAAGAATTTATGACAAGCAAACAAACCAAACCATACTATGATTCAAATCAAGAGATAGTTGATAAACGGAAAGAAAATATTTGTAGTACGTGTCAAAGACAAGTGAACACTGGTGGCCTAGTGAATAAGGTGTTTTGTTACCAACACAAAGGCAATTGGTTACAATCCTCTAGCACATAACAACAGCAATCAAAGTCAAAGGAACACTGTCTCTTATACACAAAGAACACGTAAATGTTTAAGGATAAAGAGTCAAACAAAAATAGGAAAATGGGTAAACATTGAAGAGACAAATTATGTGAGTGGACAGTTGACAAAAATGTACCAAAAAAGTTCTTAAGACACATGTAAAACAACCCAGTGGTAGATGGAATTTGGTCCAGGACTTAAGAACAATAAATGACATAGTTGAGTCTCTACATCTTGTGGTTCCTAACCTTTATACTATAATAGACAAAGTGCTAGTCAATAAGCCTTTTATTTTAAGAACTACCTTCCCTCTGTAATGTGATTTGTGCCACTGTTAGAAGCTCTACTTGGAATATTATTGCTTTTAATTTTTGACTCATGTACTTTTAACTTGTTAGTTAAATTTGTGTCTTCTAGGCTGCAACAGTTCTATGACACATCTCCAAGGATATGAACATGTATGGCTAAGCACAATTGATAACAGTGCATCTAAATTCCAAAATCAATCTCCATAATAGTCTATGTGTTTCCTATTGCCAAAGGGGCCCTTTAGAGTAGTGAGAAAAGATCTTCACCCTGAAACTCACAGCGTCCCTTTTCAGCAGGAAGTAGCTAAGAGAATACGCCATCCCCTTTTCCTTATGAATCAGGGTGAAGTCTCTCTCAGGGAGGAGTAATAGGAAATGGCAAAGGACACACTGAAAAGGAGATTAATCAGAACTGGCTTTGACAAGCACTGTGGCAATGGGACAATTAAAACAGACTTTCAAGGGGGGAAAAAAAGAGGAATGAACTGGGTGGGGGGTAGAGAAAACAGTGCAACAATGAATGAATGGAAACCCAAAATCTCTGTAAATGTTCATCAAAATTAATAAAAATCTTTAAAAAGACATATGGAACAATGTTAACAATCTATCAGAATTATTTGCTCATTCATTGCTGTTGAGTCAGATCATTTAGCTGACCCTCCAATGGATTTTCAGATGCTATAAATCTCATAGGAGGAGATTGTCCATTTTCTTCCCATTGCATATCTGGTGAATTCAAAATACGTGTATTTGAGCTGATAATACTACTACTTACCACTTGGCCACCAGAGCTCCTTTAATCAAAATTCTTAGATGAATAAAAATTGAAACAACACTGAGATGAAATGTCTCAACTCAATTATTAAAATTTATAACAACACATTCTTATGGCAAAACTGTGGTCAACACACTCATGGAATTCTTATGAGAATATGAAGTGCATTCTGGAATAATTTCACAATTTCTAGCAAATCTGTATTCGCATTTGGCTTTTAGTTGTCATTTTGTGTTTGTAGCACTATTGTTTGTTAAGAGTAAAAACATTAAAACCAAATAGCCTTTAATGGTTAAACTTTTAAGTATAATTTTACTTACCCATTTTGTTGTTACTCAAACTACACAGCATCCACCAGTTCACAAATTTAGAATGTGCATGCAGTTCAATGACATTACTCATATACTTTGAGTTGTGCAACCATTCTCACCTTCCTATAATGAATTATTCCTACACGTTATCATAAACTCACCACCCATAGGGTTATAATCAAATCTTCTGAGCTGCTAGTTTTCTTTGATTCCTGTAGGATAGGTCTTAAAATACCACAACGTATAAAATGTATATTTTTTACTAATTGATCAGTGATATAATTTCAAGGAATATATACCACCCAAAGTGTGAAAATACCTATATTGCACTTTTGAAATAACAAAATGTTAGAGAGAATATGTCCCCATATAAAACATAGTAATTTATTAGTTACTTTATAGCTGAGGTGATATGCTTGCTTGTTTGTTATTTGCTTTAATCAGTACATCACTTTTCTGTCAGTTTACTGTACTAGGTAACTTGTGGGTTACTGGCATTCTGGAAGCTACGCTACTGGTATTTCAAATGTCAGAAAGGTCATAAATGGTGGACAAATTTCAGTGAAACTCCCAGATTAATACAGACTAGGAATCAGGGTGGGCTACCAATTTCTAAAATACTAGGCCTCTGAAAAGCCTATGAACAATAGAGGAATATAGTATTAGAGGTATATCTCAGATTAAAAGTTACTCAAAATGAGGAGAAATTACTTCAAGCATCTTTTAATAATTGGAAACAATGTATAAAGTATGAACTTTGAGAAATTTGAAGGGTCAGCAATCAAATAGAAAGGCACTCAATACAGATTTTCACAGCAACTGCAGCAAAGGGTTCAAGTATGTAAGAGATGATGATGATGGTACAGGTGAGAGAACAGGAGTCAGGTCAGTTGTTCACAGAGTTACTATGAGTCATACTCAACTCGACAGCATTCAATAACTATATTTGGAGAAAAAGATGGAATTTTGTGTAGAAGAAATGAAAACAATGAGAAATATAGATAGATAGATGATAGATAGATAGATAGATAGATAGATAGATAGATAGATAGATAGACTGATAGTAGATAGATATGAACTTTATGGACTGATTGCTGAAGGTGAGGACTTGACGCATTTGCTGCAGAGGGTCATGGAATGCAGCCTTCAATATGGATTGAATCTCATTATCAAGAAAACAATGATGCTTACCACTCAACCAATAGTGCCATGATGGAAGGAGAGGAGATTGAAATTGTCAATAGCACTTCTTGCTTGGATCCACTATTAACACCCTTGGTATCAGCAGTCAGGAACTAAAGAGACTCATTATGCTGGGAATATCTTAAATTACAGAGCTCTCCAAATTATTAAGAAGGAATGATGTCAGTTTGAGAATAAATTCAGGCCATGGTCTTTTTGTTCACTTGCTATGCATCTGAGAGCAGGTGATAAGAATAAGAGTGATAGAGAAATAAATGAAGCCTTTGAGCTGTGGTGTTGGAGAAGAACACTGAACATCCCCTGGGCGGCCAGGAGAATGAACAGATAAGTCTTGGAGTGGGTGCCGTTGGAGTGTTCTTTGGAGGCAGCAGTGACGAGGCTTTGTCCCATATACTCTGAGCACGTTGCTAGGAGGGCCTATTCCTTGGAGAAGGATGCAATTCTGGGAAGAGTGGAGGGTTAGTGAAGGAGAGGAAGACCCTCAACTAAATGGATTGACATGGTGACTACTGCAATGCGCTCTTGTGTGCCAGGTAGTGTGTGTGAGGGTGGTGTAGAATAGAACAGGGTTCAGATCTTTTTTCGTTCGGTCACTATGAGTCATTCTTGACTCAGTGGCACCCAACAACAACAACAACATGGACTGATTACCAGAATAAACTATTACAGATAAAATGTAAACCATAAAAGCAAATCTATAGCAAACTATCTTAATGAGAGAGATGGGATATAAGATATTTTTAAATTGATTATAACAAAAAATTACAGGAAGTATAAATCAGAAAATAATGAGATTGTTCATATAAAAAAATAGTAGGAATGGGATTGGAAAAATTTTACTTCGGAGTAGGGAAGAGGGTTGATCAGAGATCACAACTCTGAGTGTACTTTTTTGTTTATCTTGACTTTTAAAATAAAAATAATGTTTCACTCTGTAAGAAAGGAGAATTGAAGAATAATTAAATTCTATTAAGCTGTATAAAACAATCCCAAACAGGACACAAACAATATTAAATGAGTGTACCTAGTGCTATAAAAAAGAAAAGTCATTATATTAGAGTTGGGAAGGGAAAAAAGTTATAAAGCATTTTTTTCATCAAATTCTCCAAGGCTTAAGGATAAAAAGAAGTGTACCTCAATATAGTATTTAAGAGATAAATGTGGTGTTCATAGAAATATGGTTAGTAATCCTAAAACTATGAAGAAGAGTATTGAACATACCGTGGACTGCCAGGAGGACAAACAAGTCTGTCCTGGAGAGGGTGAAACCCTCCATGGAGGTAAGGATTTTGAAGCTCCCTCTCACGTTTTGGGCATGTTTTCAGGAGGGACCAGTTTCTGTGTAAAGACATCATACTTGGTAAGGTGGTGGGTCAACACATGAGAAGAACACTCTGGATGAGAAGGATTGATTCATTCAGAGAGTTCTCACCTTGGATAGACTCACCGTGACTGTGGCAATGGGAAGAAAAACATTATAGACAGCAAGATTGGCTCAAGATAGGGGAGGGTTTAGAGCTATTAGTCATAGGATCGTTATGAGTTGTAGTCTATTCAATGGCACATAATGAAAAAAAATGTATTCTAGGGCTGAGATAATAAATATATTGTGAATAATGAGACTTAGATTTTTTTATTTTGGATAAGGAACTTACACAGAAAGAAAGAAGGAAAGAATAAATCTAGGGTTTCAGAATTGGAGGTGTGAACTCATGGACGCACACTTACACAAGCAGATTTGGAAAGAAATATACATGTATATATGCATATCCATACTGATATATCCTGGCTTTGTTAACTGACAAAATCTTTAATCAAGGACAAGATACATCATTAAGGATTAAAAAAAAGTAAAATGCAAAAAAGTATATATCACAAGCTATTTTGTAAGAAAGAAGAGATAGGACAAACTTGTCAAGCTTCAGTCCTCATCATGAATAAAAAAATAAGCCCTGTAACATATAGAGAATAAAAAGAAACTTCTATTTTTAGGTAACTATTTTACATGATCATTGATAATATTCAGTGTGTTTAATGGTAAAAATATTGAAAGTTTTTCTTTTCAAGATAAATGCATACTGTCAACACCTCTATTCCATACTATATTGGAAGTCATAGTCAGACTTCAAGGCAAAAGAAGAGAAAATAAAACTAGAAAGAGTAAAAGAGGAGGAACCAAATGAACAATGTTTAAAAATATGTGGTTTCATACATTAGAAATTTACAAGAATGTACAGTCATATTATTAGAATGAAAAAGATGGCTGGACAAGTTTGTGTCATTTTTGTTAGGTGCTCTTGAGTCGAGGTCAACACATAGCAACCCTAAGAACAACATATCTGAACTGTGTCCTGTTCTGTGATATCCTTAACAACTCTGATACACTTGAGCCCACTGTGGCAGTCACTGTGTCAATCCATCTGGATGAAGATCTTCCTCTCTTTCACTGCCCTCTTTACCTTTCCAAGTATGTTGTCGCTCTCCAAAAAATAGCTCCTCTATTCCCAAAGTCTCCAATATGGATTGAGGCTCAATGTCAAGA
>NW_006399793.1:16956733-16964913 GCF_000299155.1 Elephantulus edwardii | reverse complement strand
GACATCATGCTTGGGAGGGTGGAGGGACAGCGCACAAGGGGAAGGCCCTCTACGAGGTGGATTGATTCAGTGACTGGGATAATTGGGATGGGAGTGTGAGAGACAGTGCGATTGGCACAAGACAGAGCAAAGTTTAGGGCTGTTGTACATAGAGTCGCTATGAGTAGCAAGCGACTCGATGGCACATAATAACAAAACAACAACAATATTCCCACAGTATGTTAGATAAAGCTTTACCTCTTAGTCCAAGGAGCACTCTGGTTGCACTTTCTTTAAGACATATCTATTTATTTTTTTAGTGTTTCCAAGATACTGAGTATGTTTCTCCAACCCCACATCTCAAAGGTATTGATTCTTCTTCAGTCATTATTGTCCAGCTCTGAGATGCACAGCAAGTTACTGAAAAAAAAGATTATCGACTGAATCAAGCACATCTTATTCTTCAAATTTATGTCATTGTTCTTCAGTATTTTGAAGAAATACCTGACAGCAGACTTCCCTGAAGCAATACATCACCTGGTCTTCTGAAGGCTAGTACCAAGGGTGTTGAATGCTGATCCAAGTAAGGTGAAAGCATTGACAGCTTCATTCCTTTCTTCACCGAGCATGATTTTGCCTTTAGGCCCAGCAACGACTTGATGTTGAGATGTAATCTATAGAAGGTATAGTTAGTTCTTGATCTTCTGCCTCAAGTGTTTCAATTCCTCACTTTCAGTAAACCAAGTTTTGTGTCATCTACATAAAAAGGTTGTTGATGAGTCTTCCCTCAATCCAAATGCTACATTCTTCTTCACAGAGTCCAGAATCATTAATTATTTTTTCAACACACAATTTGAATAGGTCTGGAGAAAGGATACATTCTTGATTCACACCCTTTCTGATTTTAAACTGCAGTGTTCTGTTGGTATGTTTGGACAACAGCTTCTTGATTTAGGTACAGATGTTACATGAGCTCAATGAAATGTTCTAGGATTCTCATTCTTCTCAATGTTAGTCATGATCCACAAAGCCAAATTCCTTTACATAATCAATAAATCATAAATAGATTTTCTTCTGGTATTCTCTGCTTTCAGCCAGGATCCATTTGACATCAGGGATGTCATCCTTTGTGGCATAGCCTGTTGTTCTAAACCACACTTGAACTTGTGATAGTTCTTTGTAGATGTACTTACTGTTCCAGCTGTTTTTTTAAAAAAATTCCTTCAGCAATATTTTGCTTGCGTGTGATATTACTAATAATGTTCAATAATTTCCACACTCTGTTGGATCACTTTTTTTTATGGGAACAAATATGAAAGTCTTCCAATCAGTCAGCCAGACAGCTGTCATCCAAATTTCCTGGCATAGACTGGTGAACATGTGCATTTATTAGGTGAAACAAATTGGTATTTGTTGCAGTTAGTTGAAACAAATTGCCAATTGGTGTTCCATATATTCTTGGGGCCCTATTTTTTGCCAATGCTTTCAGCACTGCTTGAATGAATTCCTTCATTTATCATTGGCTCTTGTTCATATGGTACATCCTGAAAGTTTTCAGATTTGACCAATTCTTTTGGTACTGTGACTGTATATACCTTCCATCTGTTTTTCTTTTTTAAATAATCATTTTCTTTTATATTGGTTTCCTTGCAAAGTTCATATACATTGTGTTTCATTCACAGTATTCTTTATTCATATTGCGTTTTATACGATCAGTCCAATGCATTATGTTTTATAAAATTAGTCACCATTGGACCTTGCCCATAATTAGCTTGTCTTGTCAGGTCCCCACTGGCTGCTTCCCATTTCTTTCACCCCCTCCTTCAAGCCACCAAATAGTGCAATCCTGTGGTTTCACCCCTACCCATATTTACCTCTCTACTTTCTCTCCTTCCCCCTTTGGGTCCTCATACATGTTTTACTAGTTATCCTATTTTTACAATAATGGTCTTATCCAGTATTCGTCTTTATGAGATTGAATTAGTTAACTCAGTATAATGCTATCTGGGATCTCTCAAGTTATGTAATATTTTTCAAAATTGTTGCTCCTGAGTGCTGCATAGTATTCCATTGTGTGAATGCACCACAATTAGTCAGTCCATTCAGTTGTGGTTGGACATTTGGATGCTTCCACATTCTTGCAATGGTGAATAACACTGCTATGAACATTCATGTACAAATTTCCTTGTGGTATATTCCCATTAATGGGATAACTAGATCAAGTGGATTTCAATGTTCGATTTTTAAAATTATTATTAAATTTTATTAGTTTTAGTGAACATTTACAGAGATTTTGGGTTTTCATTCATTCATTGTTGCACTGTTTACTCTACCCTCCTCCCCAGTTCGTTCTTCTCCCCACCCCCCGTGAATGTCTGTTTTAATTATCCAATTGCCACAGTGCTTGTCAAAGCCAGTTCTGATTAATCTCCTTTGTCAGTGTGTTCTTTGCTGTTCCCTATCTCTCCTCCCTGAGGGAGACTTCACCCTGATTCATAAGGAAAAGGGGATGGCATATTCTCTTAGCTACTTCCTGCTGAAAAGGGACGCTGTGGGTTTCAGGGTGAAGATCTTCTCTCACTACTCTAAGGGGCCCCTTTGGCAGTAGGAAACACATAGACTATAGATTGATTTTGGAATTTAGATGCACTGTTATCAATTGTGCTTAGCCATACATGTTCATATCCTTGGAAATGTATCATGGAAGTGTTGCAGCCTAGAAGACACAAATTTAACTAACAAGTTAAAAGTACATGAGTCAAAAATTAAAAAGCAACAATATTCCGAGTAGAAGTTCTAATAGTGGCACAAATCAAGTTACAGAGGGAAGGTGGTTCTTACAATAAAAGGCCTATAGACTAGCACTTTGTCTATTACAGTGTACAGGTTAGGAACCACAAGCTGTAGAGACTCAGCTATGTCATTTATGGTTCTTAAGTCCTGGAGGAAATTCCATCTACCACTGGGTTGTTTTACAACTTGGAAGTTCGAATGCAAGGTAGAGGTAAAGTAAGGAACTGCTTATGAGGTTTTCCGTCCATTCCAACAACTAAGAAATAGTGAGAAGAGCTGGGACCTCAGAAGGCTTTTAGGACCAATTAGTAGGCTCTGTGTCCAGGAGAAAATGAATATACTTACCAGTAATGTTAATGCTCACCCACAGCTCTTCTGGGAGGGTAATGTTCAATTTTTTGAGGAAATGTCAAAATGCTTTCCAGAGTGGTTGTACCATTGTACAATCCCACCAACAATGTATAAGAGTTCCTTTCTCACCACATCCTCTCCAACATTTATTACTTGCTGTCTTGTTAAACTTTGCCACTGCTATTGGAGTGGGATGGTATCTCATTGTAGTTTTGATTTTTACCTCTCGTACTGCCAGTGATTTTGAGCATTCCTTCATGCATTTGTAGGCCATTTGACTGTCTTTCTTTGTGAAAATTCTTCCCATGTCTTTGCCTATTTTTTAACTGGGTTATGAGTCTTTATCTTTTGGAGGCCCAGGAGTATTCTATAAACTTTAATTATGAGATTCTTATCTGAGCTGGTATTGCCAAATATTTGTTCCCAGTCAGTGGATTTTCTTTTCATCCTGTTGGGAAAAGGTTTTGATGAGCACAAAGATTTAATCTTTAGAAAGTCCTAATTATCAATTTTATTCTCTCAAGATTGTGCATTTCTGGCTGTATTTTTCAGTGCCTTTATACCATAGCGTAGGCCTTCTAAAATTGATCTCAGTTTGTCTGTTATGAACTTTATGGTTTTGCATCTTACTCCCAGGTCTCTGATCCACCTTGAGGTGATTTTTGTGTATGGTGTGAGATGTGGATCCTGTTTCAGCTTTCTGTTGAATATCAGTTGAACATAGATTGAGAAGTCCATTTCTGTGTTCTCAATTCTGCTCCATTGGTCTATGTGTTTATCATTGTATCAGTACTATGCTGGTTTTGTTACTACTGCTGTGTTGCAGGTTTAGGGATCAGGGAGTGCTATGCCTCCCACTTCATTTTTGTTTTTCAGAAATGCTTTGCTTATTTTGAGCATCTCTCCTTTCCAAATAAACTTGACAATTTCCCTTTCCATCTGCTTGAAAATAAATTTAGAATCTGGATTGAAATTGCATTGAACATATAGATTGCTTTTGGTAGTATTGTTATTTTTCACAATATTGAGTCATCCTATCCAGGGAACATTTTCTCCTTTATTTAGGTATTTTATTGTGTCTTGCAGAAATATTCTGGTTTTTTTTAGTATTTGAAGCTGCCCACTGCTTTCTCAACATTATGTGAAATTTTTCTTGATATATACCTGGAGGTTTCTATTATGTCTATGTAAATAGTTGGTAGTTCTTATCTTTATGATGTTATTAATTAGTTACCAACTTAAAATGTTCCATCTATGGGGTGAGCCACTCATTCTACTAACAGTCCTTTCTTGGAAAATTTGCCTTTCCTAAAGTCCTTCAGGTTCTCTGTCTTCTACACTGCAGCCCTGAAGGAATCTCACTTTAATGTAGTTCCCTTTCACAAATTCTGTTTTCCTTCTTTGTCTATGGAGTGGCTGAGTGATGAAAGACTAAGTGCTCCACCTAGGATTTTCTGTTCAAGGTGCAGGTGGGGTGGTTCAAGTACATTTTCTTACAGCTCAACGAGCCAGTTTAGAAAGATGAGAAAGTCTTTCTCCTGCTTGTAGCTCTGTTTTCCAAACTCTCTTGTCCTGTTTTGTCCCTATATGGCCCTGCAGCCAGGAGGCAAGGATCCCCAAATGAAGGGACCTTACCCAGGGAAATATCAGTTCCCTGTCTCTGCACAAGCACTCAAAAAGTACTGTTCATGAGGATCAGTGTCTCACTTCATGCTCCTTTTCTTCTCAAGCTTCATGTCTTCCTTTGTCTCTGGAGTACACGATCAAGCAGCTTGTGTACAGAGGGGTCTGGAGTCAGTCAGTTCTCCCTCTTGCAGGAAGCTGAGAAAACCTTTGCCCTGATTTTATCTCTGTGTCCCAAACTCTCTTATTATGTTTTACCCTTGGGATGGCCCCACAGCCACAAAAGTAAGGATTCTTAAAAGGAGGGAACTTTGCCCAGGGAAGTTTCAGTTCCCTGCCTCCTTTCTTCCTTCTGTTTTTGATGTTTCTTGAATCATTCAAGATTTTGCCTATAGCATCTCTCTGTATTTAAACCCAAAGGGTTAAGTATATTTTTCAATTTTTCAGCTTAAGGAAGGCCTAGAGAGTTCTTCATGTTTTATTCTCCAACTCTGGCTTTTTGTACATTTTGTTATAATATTTTGCTTTGTCTTCGAGAATGCCCTTCAAAATCTTCTTTAAGATTTTATTTCAGCATCTCTTCCTTTTATTTTGGATTCTTGATGCAGTAACAGATTTTTCAAGTCTTTTCTGACATCTATTTTTATTTTGTTTATGACTATCCTGTTAAGTGTGTTATCCCTAGGTGAGTGAGGCTATAGAATTTTTCTTCCATAGAAGAAAATTGGGATGTGCACGTATTGTGATATAACATTGCACCCTGAGATGGTAGCTTAGTCTGGTAACTTTGATTGTTGAGGATAATTCTTGTCCTACGCATATCTGTACTATTTAGTTCATTGGCAATAAATGCCAGTTAGCCACACCACTAGAACCGTGTCTGTTCTCATCTCTCCTCTAAATAATCTTCACTAAAGATTTGTGAATATGACACTTTGCAATAGGTACTTAACAATATTTTGGTGAATGTTATTATTATTATTTTAATTGAAGAAGTTATCTGTCACATATCTGTCCCCCGACTCATAGTGACTCCATGCTTTGTATCCATAGAGTTTTCTCCGGCTTATTTTTAGGAGTTGATTGCAAATCCTTTCTTCCTTGTTGGTCTTTGTGTGGAAGCTATGCTAAAACATGTTCAACATCTGGAGAGGTCTCTGACAGCAGGATTTCCTAAAGCATTGGGTCTTTTGATTTTCTGACTGCTGGTGAGAAGATTGTTCTATGTGAATCTGAGCAAGATGAAATTAATAACCCCAATATTTTCTATTTCTATCACGAGCCTGACAATTTTCCAGATGGTGAGAATCTTGGTTTTCTTATGCTGAGATGCAATACATAATGAAAACTGCAGGCCTTGACCTTCTTCAGCATACACTTCAAGTCTTCCTCAATTGGGAAAAGCAAAAGGTGTCATTTGGATAATGCAGGTTGTTGATGAGTCGTCCTCCAATATTGATTCCAAATTCTTCTTCATAAAGTCCAACCTCCTGAATGATCTTATCCACATAAAGATTGAAAAGGTATGCTGTTGTTATGTGCCATTGAGTCGCTTGCAACTCATAGCAACCCTATGTATAAGAGCCTTAAACCCTGCTCTATCCTGTCACCTGCTCCCATTACTGCAGTCACGGAATTGATGCATCTCATTGAGGATCTTCCTCTCTTGCACTGTCTCTCCACCCTCTCAAACATGATGTCCCTCTCCAAGGACTGGTCCCCTCCTTTCAACATGTCCAAAGTATGTCAGATGAATCATCAGAATCCTTGCCTCCAGGGAACAGCTCGGTTTTACCCTCTGCGGGACAAACCTGTTTATTCTCTTAGCTTTCCATGGTATATTCAAAACTGGCAGTTCTAGGTCTATGTTGCCTTTTTAAAAATCTTTAGTAAAATTTTGCTTACATGTGACATTAGTGGTATTGTTTATTAATTTCCACATTCTATAGGGTTATCTCTTTTGGGGATATGTGAATAAATATGGATCTCTTCCAGTCAGCTGGTACGTGTGGATAAACAATTTTTATCATATCATCATTCAAAAAAATTTTAAAGGGCATTTGAAAAGGGAAATTTAAAAAAATACAATCACTCAGATCAGTTCATTTTAAATTTCTATAATGTGAACTAAAGTTTATTTGTAGGTATTAAGTATCCTGGAGGTGACTCAAAGCCATGTGCTGTGCTCAGTGGTATTTTGGTTAAATGCTACTTGACCTGAGTGGAATGAGCTCAGGGGCTCTCAGAAAGATTGAGATAATTATGTAATAGGAGAAATAGGGAAAACCTATTGAGTATTTGTCCTTGAATTCAATTACATATTTTTATATGAATTGCTAGTAAAATATATTAGAGATAAGTAGTATTGTTCTTTTTGTCTGAACAAATGGCTCCCAAGTAATAGTGGGAGGTAAATAACCGAGAAAAAACCATGTTGTCTAGAGGGTCTATTTCAAATAAGAAGATAAGGTTATGCAAATGTACTTTACCCTCTAAAAAATTAAGTTCTTTTCAAACTATCAACAACAACAAAAACCCCCAGATAACTCAGTGCCATCGGGTGGGTTGTGACTCATACTAACTCTCCTGTGGGTTTCTGAGGCTATAAATTGCACTTGGAGTTGATTGATTGTCTGCTTCCCTCAAAACTGTTAGTTGATTTTCTTTAAGAGAAATGTGCCGTCTTGGGGTTATCAGCACAACTATTTGTGTACTACGCAAAGAGCTCCTTAGTTCTTTGCAGATGTCAGAGAAACTATGATCATGTCTAAACTGGATACTTCTTTTCTCCTTATGTATCATTCATGTTCCTCACAATATTCTGGGAGATGGCTTATCTTTAATTGCATTTTCCTCAGTTGTAATCATCTTATGAATTCTCCACCCTCCAGATTGTTCTCCTTCATCTTCAACTTCCCCCTCTTCATTCTATCATTTTTATGCTTTCTTTTGGTGACAATAGAGAGGTTAAGGAAGTAAGAGATTTATAAAAGGAAAAGAGATTTAAG
The DNA here is from genome assembly GCF_000299155.1 of Elephantulus edwardii. Lineage (NCBI taxonomy): Eukaryota > Metazoa > Chordata > Mammalia > Macroscelidea > Macroscelididae > Elephantulus > Elephantulus edwardii. The sequence continues at coordinate 16,957,159 of NW_006399793.1, read as the reverse complement.
TAAAGCAAAGCAAAAAGCCAAGGATCATAGATGATGAAAGAGAAGGGGGAAAGACAACAGAAAAAAGGATATGAAAAGTCTAATGTTGGGTAGGGAAGGTGGAGGAGGAAGAAGAAATACAAGAGCAGATTGAGGTATAGAGCAGTTTAGAACTGCCCATAGGGTTTTCAAGTTATACATATTTACAGAATCAGACTGTCTCATTTTGTTCTCACAGAGAAGTTGATGAATTTGAATTGCCAAGCTTTTAGTGATGAGCCCAACACTTTACCTACTTTACCCTATGGAGTCTACCAGAAGAGTTTGACTGGAGAAGTAGAATAGTGTTGTAGAGACATAATGAGTTTGAATCAACTTGATGGCAACAGTATTATTTTCTGTATTGTTGTATTTCAATTTTTAAATAATCTATAGGAATGTCTATCT
>NW_006399793.1:16953574-16955888 GCF_000299155.1 Elephantulus edwardii | reverse complement strand
TGAGGAGAGACCGGTCCTTGGAGAGGGACATCATGCTTGGAGGGTGGAGGGACGGCGCAGGAGGGGAAGGCCCTCTATGAGGTGAATTGATTCAGTGACTGGGATAATCGGGATGGGAGTGTGAGAGACAGTGCGATTGGCACAGGACAGAGCAGAGTTTAGAGCTCTTGTGCATAGAGTCGCTATGAGGCGCAAGCGACTCGATGGCACATAACAACAACAACAACATAATAGTTCCTGAATAACTAAAATAGGTTGCACAAGACTATAAACTCAAAGGTTGACAGTTTGAACTTATCTAGTGGTTTCGTGAAAGATGAGCAAGAAAAGTCTTCTTCCATAAAGATAACAACCAAAATGACCCTGCAGTTCTACTCTTAGGTATATGCCGCAAATACATAAAAGCAGAGGTTCAGAGACTCGTGCATTACTATCCATTACAGCACTGACCACAATAGCCAAAAGGTAGAGAATCTGAAGTCCCATCAACCAGTGAAAGTTGCTGTTGTCAGGTGCCATCAAGTTGGCTACAATTCTTAGTGATCTATGAAAAACAAGTCTGAACCTTGCCCTAGTCTGCATCTTTCTCATGATATCTGATATACTTGAGACCATTGTTACAGTCATTGTGGTAATACATCCTCTTGAGGGTCTTCCTCTCTTTCTCTGACCTTTCTTCTGTACCACCTGATGTCTTTTACCAAAGACTAGATCTTCTTAATAAAATACACGAAGTTATGTGACAAGAAATGACACCATCGTCTCTAAGAAGCACCTTGGTTTTTCATCTTGTTTTCATTAAAGCACAAATAGAAAATAAAGATGAGAATGATTATACAATGGAAAACCATCAATATCACTGAATTGTATACATAGAAGCTATTGAATTAGTATATATTTTGATGTCTATAGTCTCAAAAATAAAATTTAAAAAGTACAAATCAGAGAATTTAATTGAGAAATTCTAGTCTCCATGAGATGGAATTTATTTGACAGAATGGATTATTGGGGGTTTAAAAAATGTATTTTGAGTTGTATCTTTTTTTTACTTGTAGTGATTTCATGTGATAAATTAGAACTTTCCTGTGGCGTTTTCTAAGCTATAATCTTCATGGATACAGATTGCTGGTTCTTTTAACATAGAGCTTCTAACTGGGTTCATACCACCAACTTTTCAGTTAGCAGCTGAGTGCTTAATTGTCAAGGCACCGGGGCTCCTCCCCAGCACCATCGTTTGTAGTGTTGCCCTGTTAGCCAAAACACTGAGTCTCTGTTCTTTCATATGGGCAGTCTCTTTCTATTAATATTTACAGCCTTGGCGACCCCATGAGAGGTTGTTATAGGTCAAAATCAACTCAATGACAATAAAAATTTCACATTAATTCAAATACAACTGACAAAGACATTTAAAATATTTTTAAACACATTAGTATCAATCACAAAATAATATTTCCCGGGTAAAGCAGATCAATGAAAGAAAGGAAGGTCCTCAACAATAATGACTGCAACAAAGGGCTTAAACGTGGCAGAGATTGTGAAAATGACACAGGATAATGCAAGGTTTCAATCAGTTCTTTATAGGATCACTATGAATCATAATGGGCAGTGAAATGTAACAGGAACAACAGTTATTTTTTTTCTAAATGGAAAGGTCTTTGATAGCTATTTCCAAAATACAAAGGTAGAATAAGGTAGATATTCAAGGTGAGTATTTTCTTCTTTTCCTTCCCTCCCCCACTTGTTCTTACGCAAAATGTATACTTGGACCAGGAAGCAGTCATCAGAACAGAGCAAGGAAACACTGCATGGTTTAAAATTGGGAAGGGTGTGCATCAAGGATGTGTCTTCTCTCTATATCTCTTCAATCTCTATGTGGAACAGATTATCCAGGAGGCTGGACTCTATGAGGAGAAATATGGCATCAAAATTGGAGGTAGACTCATCAACAATCTGCGTTATGCAGATAACACAACCCTGCTTGCTGAAACTGAGGAAGACCCGAAGTGCTTGCTGCAGAAGGTCAAGAACTGCAGCCTTCAGTATGGATTGAAGCTCAACACCATGGAAATAAAGATTCTCACCTCTGGGCCAATTGGCAGCAGCATCATGATAGATGGTGAAGAGATTCAGATTGTTTACAGCTTCAGTTTGCTTGGCTCTACAGTCTAGACTCTTGGTACCAGCATACAGAAAATTAAAAGATGAATTTCCCTGGAAAGTCTGCTGTCAGAGATCTCTCCAAAGTACTGAAGAGCAACAATGTCGGTCTGGAACCTGAGGTGTGACTGATACAGGCCATGGTCTTTTCCATTAC
>NW_006399793.1:16950724-16953090 GCF_000299155.1 Elephantulus edwardii | reverse complement strand
ATAAAATTGTACACCCCCATGATTAATCCCTCCCCTCCTCCTGCACATCCTCATTCTCTGCTTCCAACCTCTCCCACCCCTCTTGGATCCTTATACTCATTCTACAATAATGGTTTTATACAATATTTATCCTTGTGTGACTGAGTTAGTTCACTCAGCATAATGCTCTCCAGTCCCCCCCAAGTTAGGTAACAATTTACAAAATCATTGTTCCTGCATGCAGCATAGTATTCCATAGTGCAAATATACCATAATTTCTCAATCAATTTGTTTGTGGTTGGACATTTGGGCTGTTTCCATGTTCTTGTGATGGTGAATAATGCTGCTATGAACACTGGTGTACAAATATCAGTCCATCTGATCTAGATGCTCTGCAGATGACCTTTTTCTTTTTGTTAGAGGGCAACAAACATAGTTCTACTTGTAGAATTCCAAGAGGCAGAAAATGTCCTTGACTTGTTCTTTCTGTATCTTCTTCACTGCAAGACAATGAAGTTTCTGCTGTGGCTGCTGACTAGACCTATCAGTCAAAGAATTAATCTTTTTAACAAAAATTTGTGTAGCCGCACTCTTAGTAAAAATTCCAAAACATTTTTTTCTTAGATTATATAATATTGAGGGGTAGTGATGTCAGTTTGAAGACTAAGCTGTGTCTGATTCAGACCATAGTCTATCCAAATACTTGTTGTGTATCTGATAGCTGGACAATGAATAAGGATGACAGAAAAAAAGAATTGATATTTTTGAGTGTTGGAAAAGAGCACTGAACACCCCATGGACAGTCAGGAGAATAACAGATATGTCTCAGTGAGTATGCAGCAGCGTGTTCTGTGGAGACAAAGATGACGAAGCTTCATCTCACATACTTTGAGCATGTTGCTAGGAGGTGCTATTCTTTGGAGAAGGACATGATGCTGGGAAAGGTGGAGAGTCAGTGAAGGAGTGGAAGAGCCTCAGCCAGGTGAATTTTTACAGTGACTGCTCCAATGGGATCTTGTGTGTCAGGATGTGTAAGGATGGCGCAGCACAGAACAGGGTTCAGATCTTTTGTTCAGAGAGTCTCTATGAGTTGTGTTTGACTCACTCGCACCTAATAACAGCTATAGAATTTTCCAAATTTTTCAATTTTATTTTCATTTTTCACAGCTTTGTTTCCTTCTTGTTGTTTTGGCTTCTTTTAAAAAATAATATTGTCATTTGAGGGGTACAGTTTATTTTCAAATCCAATTCTTTCTCCTTGAAATTTAAAATGGCAAGGAGAAGCTACAAAGCCTTTTATGATCTTGTCCAGAAATCTCCTCAGTCAGATAACCATGTTCATCATTTATAATTTCTACCTTTCCTCAAACACTGAAACAGAATTAAGATATAGTCTCTGTTGATTCCAAAAAAAGTACTGCCCTTCCTCCACTGTTCTATCAAATTTCTTCAGTTTTAAAACCTTATGAGAAGAACACATTTCTAGCAACATTCTGTTGCTGGTGTCATACATGGTATCTTCTAATATGATACTTTATTTAGATCTCTCCTCACTCCCTTCTGAGCTCTCAACAAAAGTGATGGCCAAAATTCTAGCAACAGTCTCTTCATCACAATCTAAGTTTTCAGTATTGTTGTTGTTGTGTACCGTGGAGTCAGAAGCAACCCATAGGTGACCCTCTGACAGTTTTCCAGAGAGTTAATCGCAAGGGAGTAGATTGCCCATCCTTCTCCCATGGAGCAATTGGTAGCTTCAAACCATATACCATTGGGATTGCAGCACCGCTTTTTGTCAATAGGCCGGGCAATTTAAAACTCTTCTAGCCTCCACTCATCCTTCAATTTCCAAACCACTTGCACATTATAGATATTTGTTAGAGCAACATCCTCTTGCTTTGCTACCAAATTATCTTATTTGTGTAGTGAAATTTGTGTAGAAAAATACTACAAATGAGTGACATTTAAAAACATAAATTTATTTTGACACAATAAGGAGGCTAGAAGTCTGTATTCAGAGTATGTACTACAGACAGTGTTTTCCTCTGCTAGCTAGGGAGGAAGGTCCATGTCTCTTTTGAGTTTCTGCTCCTGGACATTCTCTTTTTTTTCCTTTTGCTTTTTCTATTTTTATTTGTTTCAAGGAACTTCCAAAATTTCAATCTTTATTTATTCATAACCCAATCACGTTCTACCAGAGTTACTTAGTTTCCACATGGGTGATTTTGTAAGCTTTACCATGCTGTGGTTGATTTCTAGTTTTATGGCATGTGGTTTGAGAAGATACTTGGTATTATTTCAATGTTTTGTTAATTTGTTTAGGCTTGCTTTGTGTCCTAGTACGTGATCTATTCTGAAGAATGTACCATGTGAGAAGAAGGTGTTGACTG
>NW_006399793.1:16915409-16950114 GCF_000299155.1 Elephantulus edwardii | reverse complement strand
ATCTCTTTATCTATACTATCAATTCTTTCTTCCATCTTTGGAATTTTCTTTGTAGCTATTCAAGTTGCTCCTCATCAATATATTTCTTCTGGATAGCTTGTCTCTGAAGTATTTGCTCTCTTAATGGCTTCCATTGTTTCTTCCATCATTTGCATCTTCTTATGTAGCTTATTTAAAGATGAAAATATTTCTTCTGTCTCTCTCTATCTGAAATATTCATTGAGTCTGCTGTTTTAGGAGAAGGGTTTATCTGTTTGTTTGTTTTTTCATGATGACTGAGGCACACACTATGTGAGTCTTTTCTTAGTGGATGTTAGGTTGTTGTACTTATATAATTTCCCAGGCATTGTTTTGTGAAGAATCCTTAAATTGGTGCTTCTCTCTTGGGCTTCAGGCCTAAAGCTGGATGACTGTAGCCCCTCAGAAACTGTGACTTCACCTGGCTTCTTCCATTTGAGCTTAAGAAATCCCACAATGTAGCTAGACAGCCGTGTTCAAGGCCAAAGTACCTGTGATATTAGTGCTTTCCATGCAGGACAGCAGAGCAGCAGCAGCAAGGTGGTCTCCAGGCAGCAGGGCAGTGGTCTCCAGGCAATGGGACAGTGGTCTAGTGCTCCAGGGTGGAGTGTGGTCTGGTCCATAATGGACCTGAAGCCCTTTGACCTGGCAGGCAGTGGTTCTGTCCCCAGCGGGGGTGTGAATGCACCTTGGTTGGGTTACAGCCTATAGCAGATGCTAGGGGAACAGTGATGGAAAGATGTTCCAGAGCCTGGCCATGCCACACAGGCCTTGGTGTCCTGCAGGGGAGTAGTGTGATAAGGTCCATGATGAGCACAACCCTAGATGACAAGCTATGGTCCGCAATGAGCATGACAAGAGGCAATTAGTGTGACCTGAGATGACATGCGCCACCCTACACTAGACAATCTTTATGTGACTTTGCATCTCTCCCCTCTTCTCTAGCACCAAAACTCAAAGACATTGATTTCAACACCCCCCTACCACCCCATCATCCTTATTCATTGTCCAGCTCTCTGATGCATAGCAAATAATTGCAAAGATCATGAGTTGAATAAGGTGCACCTTAGTCTCTAGACTGACATCATTGTTCCTTAGTACTCTGGAGAGGTTCGTGTGCAACTTTCCCAATGCAGCTCATTTTTTCCCCCTGGCTATGGGTGCCAAGGGTGTTGATTGTGGAGCCAAGCAAGCTTAACCTGTTAGCAATCTCAATCTCTTCTCCAGCTATCATGATGCTGACAATTGACCGAGTGGTGAGAATTTTTGTTTTCTTGACGTTGAACTACAACCCATATTGAAGGCTACAGTCCTGACCTTCTGCAGCAAATGCTTCAGATCCTCCTCAGTTTGAACAAGCAAGGTTCTTTAATCTGCATAGTGCAGGTAAAATCTTGCTCCAATTCTGATGCCACCTTCCACTTCATAATGTCCAACCTCTTGAATGATTTGCTCTGCATATATACTAAAAGGGTATGGAGATACAATGCATCCCTGATGTACACTTTTTCTGATTTTGAACTATGCAGTGTTTCACTCTTGGCACCAGCAGCCAGGAAATTAAAAACGTACTGTCATGGATCTCTCTAAAGGATTGAAGAGCAACGGTGTCTCTCTGGAAACTAAGGTGCATCTGATACAGGTCATGGTCTTTGAATTGATGCCTTTGAGCTGTGGTGCTGGAGAAGAGTATTGAGGGTACCATGAACTGCCAAGAAAACAAACAGATTCATCTTGGGGAGGGTTAAACCGGGCTGCTCCTTGGAGGCAAGGATTCTGAGGCGTCTTCTGACATACTTTGGTCATGTTGTAAAGAGAGACCCGTCCTTGGAGAAGGACATCATGCTTGGGAGGGTGGAGGGCAGGCGCTGAAAGGGAAGGCCCTCTATGAGGTGGATTGATTCGGTGACTGGGGCAATCAAGATGAGTGTGTCAGAGACAATGAGATTGGTACAGGACAGAGCAGAGTTTAGAGCTGTTGTACATAGGGTCACTATGAGTCGCAAGCGACTCGATGGCACACAACAACAACAACAGTAGTGTTTCCTTGCTCTGTTCTAATGACTGATTCCTGGTCCAAGTATTGCTTTTGCATAAGCATAATTAAGTGTTCTGGGAATCCCATTCTTGTCAAGGTTATCCACAACTTGTTGTGATCCACACAGTAAGATGCCTTAGCGTAGTCAGTGAAACACAGATAAACAGTCCTCTGGTACTCTCTGCTTTCAGCTAAGATCCATCTAACATTGGCTATAATGTCTCTAATGCCATAGCCTCTTCACAGCTTGCACATCTGGCTGTTCTCTGTCAATGAACGCTTCCAATCTATTTTGGATAATCTACAGTAGGATCTTGTTGGCATATGATATTAGTGATATTGCTCGATTTCTATCAGATCACTTTTTTAAAAAAATGATAATAAATACGAATCACTTCCAGTTTGTTGGCCGGGTAGTTGTCCTTCAGGTTTTTTGGCCCAATCTAGTGAGAACATCCAGGGCTGCATATGGTTGCTGAAATATTTCAGTTTAGATTCTATCAATTTCTGGGACCTTGTTTCATAATAATTCCTTCAAAGCAGCTTGAACTTCCTCCTACATCACCATTGACTTGATCATATGCAGTTTCACAAAATTCTTCTGTGCCAGCCAATTCGTTTTGGTACAGTAACTATTTTAATGCTCCTTGGATCAGTCGACATTCTGCTCATAGCATCCTTAAGTATTGTAACTCGAGTCTTGAATTTGTCCTTCAGTTCCTTCAGCTTAAGAAATGCTGCGTGAGTTTGGTCTTTTTGATTTTGTGACTCCAGTTGTTTACACATTTCAAAAGTGAGGATTTTTATTTTCTTGATATTGAAGTTTTTGATCTTCTGTAGCAAGTGTTTTAAGTTCTCTTCCCTTTCTACAAGCAAGAGTGTGTCACTCACATAATGCAGGATATTGATGAGTCTTCTTTCAGTCCTCATGACATATTCTCCCTTACATAGTATAGCTTCTCAAATGGCTTTATCATGTGGTAGAATAGTGAGTCTGTTGCTCAAAATTTGGCTTCTCTAGACTATTGTCTGTGGTCTTGCCATTACTCTCTTCTGCTCACCTGGGATAATAATTCTAATCTGATTCAGCTACTTCAACTCTCCCTGCACTGCAAGCACATGTCTTGCCTACACAATCAATGGCTGTGAACATCTCTTGATCTCTTCTTCATCCAAACAGGGCATGTACTAACATCTGCAAGAGGGCTGGCTAGTCTTGCCATTAAATTGAGCAGATTCAGTGGCAAAAAGGAAGATTATCACCACTAGAAGATAGGTTTAGCATAAGCATCCTTAAGTGTTCTGGGATTCCCATTATTTTCTTAATGTTAGCCATAATTTGCTATGATCCTCTGATGTTATATTAAAGCTGGCTTTTTTTTTAGCCATTTAGCCTCTGGCCTCCAGCCACCTTCCAGTGAATAATAACACTCCATAGTATTATAACTTGTAGCAGTAGTTGAATGATTTGTTCAATGTATCATCCACAATGTTTAATAATAAGCTTCTCTATGTCTTGATATTAAGCTGCAATGCCAAAAATGGAGTATAAAACAAAACAGAATTCCTGGACCTTCTGCAGCTTACAGCTTAAAGCAGAAGGCAGGTAAGTAAGCAACTCAACTAACATCTTTTTGTAGTTGTTTTTAGGTGCCATCAAGTCTAGTACAATTCATAGCAACCCTATGAACAAAAGATCTGAATTCTGTTCTAGCCTGTGCCATCTTCACACTTTCTGACATGCACAAGAGCCCATTGTGACTGTCACCACCTGTTTAAGGGTCTCCATTTCCTTCCCTGACTCTCCACTATTCCTAGCATCATGTCCCTTTCCAAGGAATAGCCCCTCCTAGCAACATGACCAAAGTATGTGAAGCGAAGTCTTATCATTTTTTGCTTCCAAAGACAATTCTGGCTGCACCATCTCCAAGACATATTTGTTTGTTCCTTTGGCCATTCATGGGATGTTCGGTGCTCTTCCCCAACACCACAGTTCAAAGACATGAATTCTTCTTCCTTCATCCTTATTCATTGTCCAGCTCTCAGATGCATAACAAGTGATTGAAAAGACCATGGCTTGAATCAGGCATACCTTAGTTTACATACTGACTGACATCAATGCTCTTCAGTATTTTGGAGAGGTACCTGACAGCAGCCTTGCCCAAATCAATACATCTCTTTAAATCCTGACTGCTGGTACCAAAGGGGTTACTTGTGAATCCAAGTAAGAAGAAATCATTGACAGTTTCAATCTTTTCTCCATCTCTTGTATGTTGCCCATTGACACAGTGGTAAGAATCTTTGTTTTATTCATGTAATCCATATTAAAGGCTGGAGTCTTTGATCTTCTGCAGTAAGTGCTTCAGGTCCTTCTGACTTTCAGTAAGGTTGCCTTCATCTGCATAATGTAGGTGTTTGATAAGTCTTCTTCCAATCCTGATGCCATATTCTCCCCTTCATAGTGTCCATCTTCGCAAATTTGCTCAGCATACAGATTGAATAGGAATGGCGAAAGAATAGAAACCCTAAGACACATCTATCCTGATTTTAAACCATACAGTGTTCTATTGTTCCTTTTGGACAATAGCTTCTTGTCCTAGATATAGATTTTATAAGTGTATAATTAAGTGTTCTGAGATTCCCATTTTTCTCAAGGTTAACCACAGTTTCTTGTGATTCACATGCCTTTTGCCTAATCAGATAGAATGCAGACAGATATCCTTCATTTATTCTCTGCTTTCATCCCGAGACCACTTGACATCAGTAATGATATCCCTGGTGCCATACCCTCTTCTAAATCCAACTTGAACTTCTGGTAGTCCCTATCAATGTGCTATCCTAGTCATTTTTGGATTCTCTTTAGCAATATTTTGTTAGTATAGGACATTAATGTTTGTTATTGTTATGTGCCATCAAGGTGCCTGTGAATCGTAGCAACAGCTCTATATACAACAGCTCTGAAGGCTGCCCTTTCTTGAGCCAATCCCACTGTCTCCAACACACCTACCCCATTGCCCAAGTTACTGTATCAATCCATATCAACCGGGAGGTCTTCCTCTTCTGCACTGTCCCTCCACCCTTCTGAGCATGGTGTTTTTCTCCAAGTATTGATCCCTCTAGCCACATGCCCAAAGTATTTGAGACAGAGCTTCAAAATCCTAGCCTCCAAGTAGACATTTGGTTTCCCCCTCTCCAAGACAGACCTATTTGTTTTCTTGATGGTCAATGGCATGTTTAAGTCTCTTCTCCAGCATCACGACTCAAAGGCATCAATTATTCTTCTGTCACCCTTAGTCATTAGTCAGTTCTCTGATGCATGGCAAATAATTGCAAAGATCTAATCTTGGATTTCTAGACTGACAACATTGCTTTTCAGTACTCTGGAAAGCTCCCTGACAACAGATTTACATACTGCAATTTGTCTTTTGAGTTCCTGACTGCTGGTGCCAAGAGTGCTGATTGTGGAGCAGAACAAGCTATAACTGTTAACAACTTCAATCTCTTCTCCATTGTTACATAATTTTCACATTCTGTTGGATCACCTTTCTTGGCAATGAGGACAAATATGGATCTCTTTCGGTCAGTTGGCTAGGTAGCTGTTTTCCATATTTGTTGTCAGATATTGGTGAGCATGTCCATGGTTCTATCTGCTAGTTGAGACATGTCAATTGGTATCCTATTGATTACTGGGAAATTATGTTTTTTACCAGTGTCTTTAGTTCAGCTTAAATTTCTTCCTTTGTTACTTTTTTTCATATGGTACTTCCTGAAATTGTTCAATGTCTAGCAATTCTTTATGGTATAGTGATTCTGTGTATTCCTTCCATCTTCCCCCCAGCCCTTTCCTTCTTTTCTTCCTTTAATGCTTCATGGATCATTCAAAATTTTGCCCATGACATATCTCAGTATTAAAATTAGAGGCTTGGTTTTGTTTTTCAGTTCTTTCAGCTTTAGAAACTGTGATTGATTTCTTTCCTCTTTTATTCTGAGTCCAACTCTTTGCACACTTTGTTATAATACTTTGCTTTATCTTCTGTAGCTGCTCCTTGAAATTTTTTGTTCAGCTCTTATTTCAGCGCTATCTTCTCTTTGTTCTGGTTTCTCGTTGCTCTAATAGAGTTTTCATAGTTAACTGACATCTCAAGGTAGTCGAAGGCTCTACCTTAGATGGTGATAATGATTGTACAACTCTGTGAATATACCAAAACCCACTGAATTGTATGCACTTTTAAAGGGTGTAATACTATATTACTCTGTGAATTATACCTCACTAACCAAAACTAAACCCTTACTGCTATGGAGCCAATTCTAACTCTTAGCAACCCTCCATCAGGTTTCTGTGGTTGTAAATCTTTATGGGAGGAGACTGCCTATCTTGTTCCTGAGGATTAGCTGCTGAATTCAAAAGGCTCACCTTTTGATTACCCAGCATGCAACAGCACTGTGCTGCCAGGACTCCTTAAACTCTGCACTAGAGCTGTTAATAAAAATATTATTACTAACTACAACCCAATTATGCAAAAATTATGAATATAATTTATGTTTTATTTATTTTTGTCCTCTATAAACATAGGAGGAAATTGAGAGAAATGTAAGATTTAATAAAATTTAAGAATATGTAACATAAATATGATGATAACACAATTTTTTTTCATAGTCCATTGCCTCTGTGGTATATTTGATTTCCATTTACATGTACAGAGGTAATGAAGACCACCGTTTTTTGCTAACCTGGATCTTTGTAGTTGAGCATGGCTTTCTTTTCTGATCTCATTCTGGCAATTAGTTGCTGTATTAATATTCAACCCTCCTCATTCTTTTATGACTCTTGTAACACGTTGTCTAGGCCAAATAATAAAAAAATCGTTTGTCAAAATACAGCGGACGTGCACTATGGAACCTTTTACCCCTTGAAGCACATCCGCCAACTCATTGCAAAGCTGCTGAATGCTGTTACATCAGAGGTACTTGTAGCAATCTTCTTATGTACCCATTGACCTGTGCATTCTCTACCCTTTCTGGTCAAATGAGAGTGGAATTGTTAACCAAACAAAAGAAACCTGGTTGCTAACCCTGGAAAGACCCAAGCTGCTCAGCAACTGTTTCCTGTTTGCATTCTACATCATTGGCTACAGCCAGGCCTCATTCTGCTTACGTCTGTTTGTTCAGTAGATGAGGAAAGCTTTTTGTGTCTTGCTTACCCAGACATACTCAATGCTTTCCAGGTCCATCTGTGGTAAAATCTCAAATGTGCTATGCACAATTACACAAGCAAACACAATGTCCCAAGATAAATATGCCCTATTAGTAAGCAGGCCAGAATTGAAGTAAAAGCAGGTGTTTCCTATATTGGGTCTGATTGCCTACATGTGTGGCTACTCCGAAATTATTTCTTAATTACCCTGAAGGGTTAGCTCCAGCAGAGAGGGAGAGAAAAAACACCATGGGAGTTCAAAGTGCTCTATGGTTCTCTGGTGAATTAAAGCTTAAGTGGCTGAATCCTGTAATTACTAGAAATTTTTTTTTAAAGAGCCATCATGGCCCATTTTTCCCAAGCCAACAAATTATATATTTCAACCACTGTATTGATTTTTCTCTCTTGTTTTTTTTTTCTGGACAATTCTATACTTTATTAATCCAATTTCCTATTTTGATAGAGACCTTACTTGACTCTGCATAGCTAATATGCAAAATGCTTCTGAATTTGTAATCTATATTACATTATATCATCTCAAGAGAAATTGATTACATGAAAAGAGATGTAATTTTCTCAACCTAAAGGGATATTCTACCATGTTTGTATTGCTAAGCCTTTAACAACTGAACCAGCTCTGTCTGGAAAGCAGCCCTATATTTTTAAAAGTAGAAAAGGTCAATTATTTCAGAATCTCAGTATGTAGCATGAATGGGGTAAAAGGGACAATGTTAATACCAATAGGAACATTCAGTGGAAGAAACAAGAATATATGAACAGTAAGTATATTCTTGGCGTTACATAGTTGTTGTGTACGGTAGAGTCAGAACTGACTCATAGCTAACCCTTCCCCCTCCCCCACAAAGAGTTATCAGAGGCAGTTAATCTCGTTGGAGGATCCTTCTCCTGGACAGCAACTGGTGACCTTGAACCGTGTGCCTTTGGGATTGCAGCACAGCTTCTTGTTCCTAGGCCACCAGGACTCATTACGTTGGGAAAGGGAAAAAATGACATAAGGTAGTCTACACTTCCAATGATAGCTGAATCAATTTGGTAAGTTGGTATGTACCAGTAGAGGTGATAAAAAATAGAAAAATAAATTCTGAATGCCAAACAATTAACATGCTCGCATAATAAAGACATTCTCAGTAAAGTGAAATCCTTGGGGTCTGGAATCATAAAATAGATAATTGGCATGGAAGACTGAGATAACCTAGCAATATGTCAGTTTATTGAAATAGTACTATGAAGGGGTTGAGTCTGAAATTGATATGACATTTATAAAGAGTTTGATTGGAGACAACTGATAATTGGAAGAGTTAAGTAATTTGGCCAATTTTGATGGAGGAGAATGAACTCCACATATTGTTAGTTGCCATGTGGGAAAAGAGTACTGTTCTGCAAAGATTTTAAGACTGTGACCCTTAGAAAGCAAATTGCTAGGTCTGTTGTTTGAGGTGCCTCTAAGTGGATCAAAGCCTCTGATTTTCTGCTAATAGTTAAGTGATTAACAGTTTGTGAGTTTATTTAACTCTAAAACTCAAGCTTGTTATGTGCCATTGAATTGCCAGCAGCTCTGAACCCTGACCTGTCCTGAGCCAGATTCACTAATTCTGATATACCAGCTCCCATTGCTCCAGTCACTGTATCAATCCATCTCATCCAGGGTCTTCCTCTCCTGTGTGGTCCCTCTGCCCTTCCAAGCATGATGTCCTTCTCCAAGGACTAGTATCTCCAGGCCATGTGCCCAAAATATGTGAGACAGAGCTTCAAAATCCTAACCTCCAGGGAAAAACTTGGTTTCACCTTCACCTTCTCCAAGACAGACCTGTAGCTCTCAACTACACAATATTTTTTTGTATTATGTCCTTAGATTATATTCTTGCTTCTTTTTATTAAATTCTGATGATGATTGCTATTGATAGATGCTGCTAAATTGGATCCAAATCATGATTAAGTCTACGTATATCAGAATCAAAACATGCCCACTCCTGCAGCATTCACGTGATCTGCCTCAGTTTCAACCTCTGATGATGGTAATAGCAAGATTTAAGTGTCTTTAATTTGGGGGGGGGGAGGGAAAGAAAAAAGTTTAGATTCTAGGTTTTCTTCTCAAGTCTTTTAATGCTATCAGTCCATGGAATGTTAAAGTCTAGTCTTTCTGACATCAGTAACGATATCCCTGGTGGCTTAGCCTCTTCTACACCTAACTTGAACTTCTGGCAGTTGTCTGTCAGTGTACTGTTCTAGCTGTTTTGAAGTGATCTTCAGCAATATTTTGCTTGTATATGGTATTAATAATACTGTTCTGTTGGATAACCTTTCTTGGCAATGGTAATCAATACAGACCTATTCCAGTCAGCTCGCCATGTAGATATCTCCCAAATGTCCTGACACAGATTGGTGAGCACGTCCAGGCTGTGCCTGTTATTTGAAATACGTCAATTAGTATCCCATCAATTCCAGAGGCTTTATTTTTTTGCCAATGCCTTTGGTGCAGCTTGAACGTCTTCCTTCATTGCCATTGGCTTTTGATCATGTATTACTTCCTGAAATATTTCAAACATTTTTTGATACAGTAACTCTGTGTTCCCCAAACCTTCTTTTGATGTTTCCTGGATCATTTAAGATTTGTCCATGTCTAGTGTTGCAACTCAAGGCTTGAATATGTATTTCAGTTTTTTCAAATTTAGAAATGTTGAGCGGTCTCTTCCCTTTTTATTCTTGAGCTCTTTTAACATTCTATAATACCTTACCTTGACTTGAGCTATTCTTTGAAATTTTCTGTTCATCTCTCTACTTCTATATCTTTTCTCTTTGTTTCCAACACTCTAGTGCAGTTTTCAGAGTCTCTTGACATCTGTTTTAGCCTTTTCTTCCTCTTCTGTTTATGTGATGACCTTTTGTTCTCTTCAAAGAGGATATATTTGATGTAACCCCACAACTCATCTAGTTTTCTATTACAAATGTTTAATGTCTCAGACCTATTCATGAGATGAATTTTTAAATCAAGTGAGATATATTCAGGGTTGCATTTTGGTTCTTGTGGACTTGTCATTTTCTTCAGCTTCGCTTTGAATTTTCACAGAAGCAGTTGATAGTCTGTTTCACAGTCAGCACCTTGTCTGTTTTTGACTGCTGATGTTGAGCTGGTCCAGTGATTCTTCTTGCATGTATAGTCCATCTGAGTTTTGTTCAGCCCTTGTGCATAAATCACCATTTGTGTGTGTGTTTTTTAAAGATGTTTTTAATGAATGAATCACTGAATGTACATAGTTCATTCTCCAGCTTCATTTCTGAAAAAAATAAAAAAGCCTTATTTTCAAACTATCATTCCTTCTTCATTGCTTCCAACATCAGCTTTACAGACTTAACATAAAGTAGAGAATATCAGAAGAATGTATATTGGTATTTTATTGACCATGAAAAGGCATTTTACTATGTGGATTGTAATAAACTATGGTTAACATTGAAAAGAACGAGAATCTCTGAACATTTAATTATGTCTACGTTGGCCTAGTGGACAGAAAGTTGTGCTACCAAGATCAAGGTGGGTGATTTTAATCTGCGGCCCTCAGGCTTGGTTCAAATTGGTTGTTTTGTTGTTGTTTTTTTTGTCAAACATTCTTCTAGGTGGTATAGCACTAGTCTGTGCATTGCTGTACAGAGGTAACTCGTGGTTGCTGTAATGCTAAACACTGTGACACTGATGTGCTAAATGTGATAATGGTTACACAAGACAGTGTTTGGTTGAGCTTCCTAATTAAAACAAGCTTGGAAGCAGAAGTGGCATCCACTTCTGAAATGCCTTGCCTGCGGAAACTCTATGAACAGTGCTCAGGTCTTTCGTTCATAGGGTCGCTATGAGTTGTTTACGAATCGATGGCACTTAACAACACAACAACATACCTAGACAAAGAAGCTATTGTCCAAACTGAACAAGGGAACATAACATGATTTAAAATAAGAAATTAGTTCATCGGGGATATATCCTTTATTTATATCTGTTCAATCTGTCATCAGGGATGTAATTAGTTCATCAGGGATATATCCTTTATCCATATCTGTTCAATCTGTCATCAGGGATGTTTCTCTTATCCATATCTGTTCAATCTGTGGGTTGAGGAAATCATTCAAGATGTAGGGTTCTGTGAAGAAGTCTTAGACAGAGACTAATCAAAAACTCAGATCATGAAGATGACATTACCCTTCCCTGCTAAAAGTGAGGAAGACTTGAAACACTTGCTGCAGAATATCAGAAACTACAGCTTTTAATATGGATTGCATCTCAACATCAAGAAAACAAACATCCTTACCACTGGATCAACAGGCAACATTACAGTAGAGAAAAGATTGAAACTGGCAATGACTTCATTTTGCTTGGATGCACAATCAGCAGATTTGGTAGTAGGAGTTAAGAGATCAGGAGATGTATTGCAATGGAAAAGTCTGCAGTCAGGGACTTCTCCAAATTACTGAGGAACAATGATATCAGTTTGATGACTAAGATGCACCTGATTCAAGCCATATTCTCTTTTTTTGTAATATTTTTTTTGTTTTGTACTGGTTTACTGACAAAATTTACACCAGATCTCTCCCAATTTCCTTTACCCATCCCTCCCTCCATACAGCAAATTGTGTGACCCTATGATTGCTATGTGTTTGAGAACTGCACAACTAATAAGGACAACAGAAGAAGAATTTATTCTTTTAAGCTGTGGCATGGGAGAAGAGTACCAAATATTCCATGGACTTCCAAAAGAGCAAAGACATGTCTTGGAGAAAGTGCAGCGAGGGTGCTGTAGAGGCAAGGCTAGTGAAGCTCCGTTTCCCATGTTTGGCTAATGTTAAGAGGAGCTGGAAAAGATGACATTGTGCCATTGTGCTTGGCAAGGTGGGGTCATCGAAAGAGAGTAGTCCCTCAATAAGATAGATTGACACAGTGATGGCACCAATGGACTTGAGTATGTCAGACAGGCCAGGACGGGATTCAGATATGTTCTTCAGAGTGTCGCTATGAGTTGTTTTTGAGTTGAGGGAATATGACAACAACAATAACAGCAAAGTCTGGTCAGCACTCCTCTATATGTGACATTTTGCAGAAAGCTTTTTCTGTAAGTGGCTAAATATAAAATATTCAGACTTTGTGGGTCGTTTGGTATCTCTCAAAACTATTCCGCTCCCACAGGAGCAGCAAGGGGCAACACATACATACATGCACATAACTGCATTACAACAGAATTTTACTTCTTATTATATTAAAATTACTTCTTATTATATTAAAATTATATTAAATTTGAGTTTAATATAATTTCCACAAATAGTACTACAATGAAATATTTAAAAAAATATTTCATATTTTTTATTGATTTTCATAATAATACCTATACAGTATGTTTCATTATATACATTGTGTTTTATACAATCTTTCATTTACCTTGTGTTTCATACAATTATTCATATATATATTCCATTTTATATTATTTTTTATACTTGTTTATTTACAAAATTCAAATACATTGTTTTTCACACCAGATCTTTCCCATTCCCCTCACGCCCTCACCCAGCAAATTGTGTGATCCCATGATTAATGTCTCCCCCCCACATCCTCACCCTCACCTCTTTACTTCTACCCCCCCTTAGATTCTCATACTCATTCTACAATAATGGTTTTTCACAGTATTTGTCCTTATGGGACGGAGTTAGTTCATTCAGCATAATGTTCTCCAGTCCCTCCCAAGTTAGGCAATAATTTACAAAATCATTTCTCCTGGGTACTGCATAGTATATTCCATAGTGTAAATATGCCATAATTTCTCAATCCATTTGATTGTGGTTGGACATTTGTGCTGTTTCCATTTTCTTGCAGTAGTGAATAACACTGCTATAAACATTGGTATACAAGTCTCCATTTGTGCCTCAGTTCTCATTTTCTCAAGGTATATTCCAAGGAGTGGAATAGCTGGGCCATATGAAATTCCTATGTGTAGCTTTTTGAGGAAGCACCAAACTGCCTTCCAGAATGGTTGTACCATTGTACAATCCCACCAACAACAGTGTATATGCGTTCCTATCTCGCCACATTCTCGCCAACATTTATCACTTTGCTATCTGTTAAACTTTGCCACTGCTACTAGAGTGAAATGGTATCTCATTGTGCTTTTTATTTGCATCTCTCTTACTGCCAGTGACTTTGAACACTTTAAAAATTTTAACAAATATGATTATTATTATTTTTCTTTTTACCCATGTGAGCACCTAAACCGATGACTAGACAGATTTGGCCCCTGGGTTTGAGACTCTGTACAATGATAAGGGTAAGCAAACCAAACCCATAAAGCAAAATCAAGTCTAAAAATATCTTCTCATGTGAGTGTGTTTTTAGGTGCTCTTGAGTCAACTACGACTTACAGTAATCCTGTAAACAACAGATCTGAACCTTGCCTTATCCTGTGCCATCCTCACAATCTCCAAAATACTTGAGACATTATTACAGTCTCCATGACTATTTCCATAAAGGTCTTATCTCCCTGAAAATTTGCCCAGCATGAATATATACATCATCCTTAAACAATTATCCAAAGTAAAATCAGGAAAATAAAAAAGTATGAGAGGCATTCTATGTTAAAATTAAAATAAAACTTGCACAGCCAGAGAAGTTGCATCTCTGTGATGACTTGATCCTGCCCGAATGTGTATGTAAACACAACCTGTCCTAGAAATGGTGGCTTCCAAATTGAATAAAGTGACTGATCCATACTGAATTCAGAGATACAAGGTACTATCCATTATATGAATAAAAAGGAAAAAACAAACAAACAAACAGCAAAACCCAAAACAAACCAACACCACCATGACTCAGAAACAAGTGAAAAGAGAATGGTAAATTCCAATGTTGTACACATAGAAACAATTGTGGTGAGTTCAAATGACAATATGTAAGTAAAGGAATGGGTTTAGGTAGTGAAACAGTTAAGAATAATGTAGCAATGTAGTTTAAGGATATTTTCAAAGGACTAGCATTTTGTACTACCAGGTGTTTATCAATTTGCCATTCTGTGATGGTTCACATGTTGCTGTGATGATGGAAGTTATGCTACCAGCATTTCAAATACCATTCATATCACCCATAATCAACAGAGTTCAATGGAACTCAAAAGTTAAGACAAACCAGAGGGGGGAAAGACCTGGTAATCTACTCTGGAAAATTAGTCAACAAAAGTCTTGTAGATTACAAGAGAAAATAATCTAATTCATTTACTTTGGACATGCTAGTGTTGTTTTTTTATTGTTATGTGTCATCAAGTCAACTACCACTCATAATGATCCTGTGAAAAGTAGCTCTGAGCTTTGCCCAATACTGAGCCAACTTCATCCTCTCTAACACATCTTACCCCTTTGTCCCAGTCACTTTGTCAGTCTTTCTCATAAAAGGTCTTCCTCTTTTGCACTAAAACTTCTACCTTTAAAAGCACGATGTCCTTCTTCAAGGACTGGCCCCTCTTCAAGGACAATATGTCCACAGCATGTGAAACAGAACTCCAAAACTTGCCTCCAAGAAGCAACTGAGTTTTACCCTCTCCAGGACAGAGTTGTTCATTCTCCTGGCAGTCCATGGTGTTTTTGATACTCTTATCCAGTACCACAACTCAAATGTTCTTCTTCTATTATTCTTAGTTATCGTCAAACTCTCAGATGCATAACAAGCACTTGGGAAGACCATGGCTTGATTCAAACACACATTAAACTTTAGATTGATATTGTTGCACTTAAGCACTCTGATGAGGCCCTTGAGAGAAGATTTTGCCAATGCAACTCATCTTTCCTGACTACTGGTGACAAGGATATTGAGTGTGGATCTGAGCACTATGAAATCATTAACTACCTTATGTTGTTAACAATTTCAGCTTGCTTGGCTCCAGGGTTCACCGGGTGGCTATAAGTCATCCTCAACTTGATGGCACCTAGCAACAACAACAATTTGTTGTTGTTAGGTGCCATTGAGTTGCTTGAGACTCATACTGACCCTAGTACAACAGCCCTAAAACCTGTTCTATCCTGTGCCAATCTTATTGTCTCTGACACACTTACCCCATTAAACGTGCCACATTAAATTTATCTCATCAAGGGTCTTCTTTTCTCACTGTCCCTCCACCCTCCCAAGCATAACATCCCCCTCCAAGGACTGCTCCCTCCTTGCAACATTTCCAAAGTATGTCAGACAAATCTTCAGAATCCTTGCCCCCAACGAGCAACCTGTTTCACTCTCTCTAGGATGAACCTGTTTATTCTCCTAGCAGTCCATGGAAGTTCAGTACTCTTCTTCAGCACCACAGCTCAAAGGCATCAGTTCTTCTCTTTCTATCCTCCCTAGTCATTGTAAAGCTTTCTGATGCATAGCAAGTAAATGGAAGATTATGGCTTGGGTCAGACACACTTTAGTCCCCAGACTGACATCATTGCTCTTCAGTATTTTACAGAAGTTCCTAATAGCAGACTTTCCTAATATAATTTATCTTTTAGTTTGCTGGATTCTGGTACCAAGAGTGTTGATTGTGGAGTCAAGCAAACTAAAGCTTTTAATAATCTCAGTCTCTTCACCATCTATCATAATGCTGCCAATTGGCCTGGTAGTAAGAATCTTTATTTTCTTGCCTGAATCCATATTTAAGGCTGCAGTTTTTTATTTTCAGCAGAAAGTGCTTCAGGTCCTCCTCAGCTTCAGCAAGCAGGATGTGTAACACAGATCGTTAATGAATTTTCCTTCAATCCTGATGCCACATTCCTCCTCTTAAAGCCCAGCCTCTCAGATGATCTGTTCTGTATATAGATTGAAAACGAATGGAGTTAGGACACACCACTGGCATACACCCTTCTCTAATTTGAACCATGCAGTGTTTCCTTGCTTTTTTCTGAAGATTGCCAACTTGTCCAAGTATAGGTCCAAGTATAGGTTTCAAATAAGTACGAACAAGAGTTCTGGGATTTCCATTCTTCTCAGAGTTAGCCAAAGTTTGTTGTGATACACGTAGTCAAATGCCTTTGCAGAGTCCATGAAACACAGAAAGACATTCCCCTGGTGCTCTCTGCTTCCAGTCAAGATCCATCTAACATTAGCTATAATATCCCTAGTACCAGGGCCTCTTCTAAACCAAACCTGCACTCTAGAAGTTCTCTGTTGATGTGCTTTTGCAGTTGTTTTTGGATAATTTTTAAAAGAATCTTACTTGCATGTGATATTAACAATATTGTGCGATAATTTCTACACTATGTCAGGTCATCTTTTTTTTGAAATGGGAACAAAGCCTCTTCTAAACCCAGCTTCTATTTCTGGCAGTTCTCTCTCAATGGACCTGTTAGTCATTTTGGATAAACTTCAGCAGTATTTTACTTGTATATGATAGCAATCATATTGTACAAGAATTTCCACATTCTATTGGATAACCTGCTTTAGATGTGGGAAGAAAAACTCATTTCTTTCAGTTAGCTTACTAGGTAGTTGTCCTCCCGGTTTCTTGGCATAGCCTGGTGATCACATCCAGGGTAACATCTGTTTGTTGAAATATGTTGATGGATATTTCAGAAATTTCTGGAGCATTACTTTTTGCTTAGACCTTCAGAGCTGCTTGAATTTCTTCTTTTATTACTCTTGATTTTTTATCATATTCTGCTTTCTGAAATGATTCTGTGTCAGCCAAGACACAGACTTGTGGTACAGTGACACTTCATGTTCTTCCTGCCTTCTTTTGATGCTTCCTGGATCATTCAAGTTTTTTTTCATATCATTTTTTAGCATTGAAACTCTAGGCTTGATTTTGTTCTTCAGTCCCTTCAGTTTGTTAAACATGGAGTGAATCTTCCCTTTTAATTTTCTGACTCCAGCTCTTTGCTCATTCTCTTATAATACTTTGCTTTGTCTTACTCAGCTGTCCTTTAAAATCTCTGTTCAATTCTTTAACTTCATTCTTTCTTCCCTTTGTTTTGGCTTCTTAGCATTCTAGTGTGATTTTCAGAGTGCCTTTTGACATAGTTTTTTATTCTATTTTCCCTCCTCTGTCTTTCTTCATCAATGATATCTTTGATATTGTCCCAAAGCTTATCTACTCTTTGTTCATTAATGCTCAATGTTTCAAACATATTAAATTGGTTCTTAAGATGATGTTTAAATTCAAGTGAGATAGACTCAAGGTCATATTTTGTTTCTAGTATATTTTTAAGATTTTCTTTAGCTTCAGTTCAAATTTACACATGAGCAGTTGATGGTCTGTTCCACATTCAGCTGCTGACCTGTTTTTCAGAACTGATACTGAGCTTGTCCAGCAATTCTTTCCACAGATGTAATTAATCTTATTCCTGGGTAGTCCATCAGGTAATGTCCATATGTAGTTTCTTTTTGTGTTATTTTTTTTCTTTAAATAAAAGGTATTTGCCATGACTAAATTATTGTACAAAATTCTACCATTCTATCTGTCACCAAGCTCATATTGTCTATTAGTCCTTCTTCATAGTTCCCAAGATGCAGTCTAGTCACCAATTATTAATGAGACTTGACTGTATAATATTTCAGACTGCAAAATTGGTAGAAATCTTCTACTCCCTCTTTCTTGGCTGTACTTCTTGGTACATATATTTGAATAGCAGTAATATTAACAGGTTTTCCTTATAGATGTATGAATAATATTCTGTCACAACATTGTACTCCCCTTCCAGCAAGTACCCAGTGGAGGAGACCTGATGTGCCCTCTGCGTATGGAGGCCCAGCAACCACTGAGCCTTGCCTCACCTTGCCCCACTTCCTTGATGCGGGAAGCCCACCCACCTGTGCTATCGTATCTGTAGGTTTCATTTTCCTTATCGGCTGAGCCTAAAGGTATCGTTTGTTTGTCATTTTTAATATAGTTCTTATTTGTGTACCATTGAGACAGAACCAACCCATAGTTGACACTTCAACAATTTTTAGGGGCAGTAAATTGCAAGGGAGTTGATTGCCAATCTTTTTCCTATGGAGCAGCTATCAGATTTGAACCCATTGCAAATACATTGTGGACAGCACAATTCCTTACCCCTTAATGCACACGTGGTTTCGCATGTTGTTGTTCTTAGTATATTAGATACATATAGGTTTACTTGTCTATCATCTACTCTTTTGGGTACAGTACTTGTCTGCCTGATGCTGTACTAAAACAGAGCTCCCAGATTGAGACACACTAGGAGGAGGGATTGACCATCCACTTCTGAAATATCAGGTCCTGGAAAATTATGAAAAATAGAGCACACTTAGACTGTTAGATATCTCACCTGAAGACGGATCCCTCATATTGGAAGGCACCAAAAGGAGAAAGAATAATGTCAAACATCCAGTAATAATTGGAACAGTGAATGTCCAAAGTATGAATATAGCAAAATAGGGTATTGTTACAAACGAAATGGAATGCATGAATATTGACATACTAGGTATTAATGAACTGAGAAGGACTGGCCTTGACAAGTTTGAACCAGACAATCACATAATCTACTATGCCATGAATGAAAAAAAATTAAGACAAATGAGATTGTATTCATAGTTAAAAAGGCCATTTCTAGATATCTATCCTGAAGTATAATGTTGAGGGTGACAGGGCATGTCAGTAGGAGAGTTTAATTGCTAGAGGAAGACATCCTATTTGGTGAAGCAGAAGACCAGCAAAGACGTAAAAGATCTAAGATGAATGGACATAATAGCTACAACACTAGGACATCTTGGGGAGGAGGGTGGAAATTAAAGATTTTCACAAGGGCATAGGTTATAAAATGATAACCCAGTCAGTGATTTTGAGTTCCTTATATATTGACTTCACAAAGATTTTACTCCTTTTTTTTTTTTTTAATCTAGTTGCAGACACTGAAATGCAAAGTAAAATTTCTAAATTTTCTTAGGGAAAAAAATAAAGGTCTAACTGTATTTACTTCATATTCCCACAAGACATTTATTTTTTGTCTTGTATGATCTTTGTTCTTGTATTATCTAAGTCCTGAGATTCCTCATTACTCCACACTGTCCTCCAAACACTGACAAAGAGGGAAGTCTCACCTTTTCTGCAATCTTCTTCATTCATTGGCCTTCTCTTTGGCCTGGGATGAAGGTTTTGTTTCCAACTTCATCTCCAAAAATGAATTCATTTTTCTTATTCTATGTGATTTTCTTTGCCAAGGTTCACTTCAGGAGTCCACTGTCTCCTTCCTTCCTTCCTTCCTTCCTTCCTTCCTTCCTTCCTTCCCTCCTTCCTTCCTTCCACATTTATTTAAACCCTACTGTGCAAGATGTTGGGGAAATGACAATCTCTTCAATGTTATTGTTGTTAAGTGTCGTTGAGTCATGGATGAATCATAGCAACCCTATGAATGAAAGATCTGAACACTCATATAACTTACATCATTTCTCCAAGTTCATAGAGTTTCTGGAGGCAAGCTATTTCAGAAGTGGATGCCACTCCTGCTTCCAAGCTTGTTTTAATTGGGGAGCTCCACCAAACACTGTCTACCATGGGTAGCCATTACTGCATTTGACACATCAGAGTCACAGTGTTTAGTGTCACAGCAACCATGAGTTACCTCTGTACAGCCATGGATAGATCAGTGCTATACCACTTAAAAGAATGTTTGACCAAAAAAAATAAAAATCAGGCTTGAGTGCCGCAGATTAAAATCACACACCTTTTACTTGGTAGCATAACTTTCTAACTCATGGCATAGAGGAAGAGAAAAAAACAATTGACATATAAATAAATACAAGGCATGGTAACAAGCTATGGAATAAAACAAAAGATAGACTACAAGTGAAAATAATATGGGCAAACACATTGCCATCAAGTCAGCTTTGATTCATGTAGACCCTATAAGATAGAGTAAAACTGCCCAAAGGGTTTCTAAGCCTGCAAATCTTTAAAGAACTAAATGGACTACCACATCTTTCACTTGTGAAGCAGTTAGTGGATTCAAGCCACCAACCTATTGGTTAGCAGCTGAATTCTTTAGCCAATGTAGAATAAAGGCTCTGATATATCCATTATTGTTCATTGTTATAGAGTAGGGAGTAATTCATAGCTGACCCTCCAATGGGGTTTCAGAAGCCTTAATGACCAGACAGGAGATTGACCATTAATACAAAGAAAGGGCCATAATTTAAATAAATAGTTCAATTGAGTCCTCTCTGAGGAACTGACAGTTAAGTAATGTGAAAAATCATGGAAGATAGTGTTCCAGACTGAGGGAACAGCATGACCAAAAGCCCTGGGGTAGTTAGAAGTTTGGCGTATTTGAGGCTCTTTTAAAAAGGAGAAAACCCCTCTTTGTTGCAGTAGCCAAAGATGCAACTGCTAATCACAAGTTTGGTGATTTGAGCCCATTAGTTGTGCTGTGGGATAAAGACTTGAAGATTTTAAAATGTAAAAATGATATTCTTGGAAAATCTATGGGATAATCCTCTGTCATATAGGATTCTGTGAGTCCAGGTCAACAGGAGATCCAGCAACAAAAACTTACCACACGTTCCAGTTACTAACAAATACACATCCCCAGTGTAGAACAGTTATGGGGGATTGCCAGGAAAGTGTTTAATGCCTCATGATGGGATGAGATGGCCAAGATTCAGATGTGGGATATTTGCTTTCTATGGAAAGCACAGCTCCAGGGGAAGAAGGGCCAATGTTAGCCCAGCCTCTTCACATTAATTCTACTTTCATTTCCGTTAGATTAAGAAAGACAGACGAGGAAAGACCCTTGGTTGTTAATCAAAAGATAGGTAAGTAAGAAACAAACCTATCTTTGGTTCACTTTCATTTTATCTTCTTAAGTGAAATCTCTTTAATTAATAGAGACAGGATAGCAAAGTTTATTGTATTTATCTTTTCATAAACAACTCAGTTTTCCTTCCAGAGTTTATTTATAGTCTGCTGGGAAGAAAGTCACCTATTGGTCACACTATTTATTTATTATAACATCTAATTACTGGGACTGAGGCTTGCAATAGTAATTTGTTTTTATGAACAATTTATCCTCTGCAAATGAGAACTCTTTACTTCTGTTCATTTGTCACCGAAGAAGTTGGGGAACACCAGTTCCTTGTAAATGAGCTGTTGTGGGCAAAGCCCCTTCCCTTTAGTCTCCTTTTTTCCCCTTTCTGTCATTCAATACTTAAGTCCTGGGGTTGGCTTTTTTGCCACACTCATATCCCTGTACAATAATTTTTAAAAACATTTTATCCATACTGACTTACATTTTTTTTAGAAACGAAACTTCATAGCCCTGTCATAAACGGAAAATTAAGCATCATTGTCAAAAGAAGAAGCCAAATAAATAAATAACTCTATTGCTAGTCAAAGGCACAGGGCTGTTTTCTTTCAATTTGTTGCCAAAAGAGATTAGCTAGGGTTTTAAAAGCCCTCTACCACCAATCTGAGCCATTCTCTTTGATGGCCATCTGAAGGCTGGAGAAGAGAGTACGTCTCTCTTTGAGATTCAGTATTACTTCATGCAGTGCTCAGAGAGTCATCTAAAATCATTTAAGCTGTCATTGGTGGTATGTTTGGGAAATAATGACACATAATTTTTAAAACAGCCACAATAATCTCTGAACATGCAAGGAACAGGATTATACTTCTCAGTGTTTTGTACTTTTTATTGATCACAGCATAGATAGAGATGTGGATGCAGGAAAACCAAAGCAGTTTCCTAGTCATTACAAGCTTATGTTGACCTTGTAGAAGGAAACCTGCCCCAGTGGGTTCATAAAAGGCTGTATGTAATCTTTGTGGAAGTAGCCTGCTACTTCTTTCTCCTGAGAAGTGGCTGGTGTGTTGGAGTAACCTAATCTTTGAGTTAACAGATGGGTGTTTGCTTAACCATCATGTCAACAAGGTTCTTGGGGTACAGGATAGATAATAATTGCCTATTTGATTTCTACAGCCATAACTGCCAGTCTCTTTCAGACCTCCACAAACTTCATTTTTTTGATCACCATAAATGGGGCATAGTGAGATGACTGAACTCCTGAGAGCTAAAATCATAGTGCTGGAACTATGGCTAGTCGAATCATCAACTTGATTTGTGTTTTGACATAAAAGTAACAATGAAGTATTTTTATAAGAGAGTTTATTTTGGACCTAAGTTTAAATTTACGCTTAGGATCTCCCACAATTGGCAGCTTATTTATTCTCTCTAGCTTCAGTTTCAATGTATGTAATGTAGGCAAAATAGTAACTTTCTCATAGGGTGTCAGGAACAATGAGCCAACACAAGTGACTGTCACATGGTAATATTTCAGTAATTTGTCCTTTGTGGGTAAAATATGATTAGTTTGGTGACTCTAAGACTATGTCTTATACTGAAGTTTGGAAAGAAACATGTCTGGAGAATTTTTGTTATTGTTATGTGCCATAGAGTTGGGAATGATTCACATTGACCCTCCAGTACATTATCAAAGTCTGTAAATTACCCGCGAGGAGATTGTACATCTTTATCCATGGAGCAGGGTGAATTCAAACCACTTGTCTTTTTGGGCTGACAGCACATTCAGAGTAAAAAAAAAAAAAAGAGTAAAAAAACCCCACCAAACTCCTACAGCTAAGTTAGAGAGTAATCATGAGAAATTTATTAAACAGAAATTCTGTAGCTTTTTAAAAAAAAAAAAAATCTTCATCAGAACTGGCCAGAGCCAATTAATATTGATTTGCTTATTTTCTTGATTGATCTGAATGATCTCCTAAATTCTTCTTTGCAACTTTCATGCATATGTGAGGCAGACTAGACTTATCATTTTATTCCATTGTTTCAAAGTTGTTGCTTCTGCATTCTGAAGGATTAAATTTAGATTTATCTTTTTTAATGTCAAAACATTTATTGTGAATAGATCAAGTTCCTGGAATTATTTATTCAGTTTTTTAAGTCTATGAGTCGTGTTATATGTACAGTTTAAAGACATTACCACATGCAGACTCATCTAAACATTGCCCGCTGAGAAGCTCAAGC
This sequence comes from Elephantulus edwardii, assembly GCF_000299155.1. Classification (NCBI taxonomy): domain Eukaryota; kingdom Metazoa; phylum Chordata; class Mammalia; order Macroscelidea; family Macroscelididae; genus Elephantulus; species Elephantulus edwardii. The sequence goes on along the minus strand of NW_006399793.1, from coordinate 16,926,859 downwards.
TGTCCTGGTCTATAGGAACATCACACTTAGCTTTCCTCCAGAAATTTTTTTATGGTATCCTTCGATAAAGTCTCTTATGACTATGCTTGTATATTATTGTGACAGACCCAAGATTGAAGTTCAACAGCAAGAAAACAAATATTCTCACCACTGAGCCAATTGGCGGCATTATGATTGAAGATGAAGAAATTGAGATTGTTAACAGCTTTCGTTTGCTTGGCTCCACAATCAGAATTCTTGGTACCAGCAGCCAAAAAATCAAGAGACTAATTACATTTGGAAAGTTGACTGTCATGGACCTCTCCAAAGTACTGAAGAGCAATGACATCAGTCTGGAGACCAAGGTGTGCCTGGTCCAGGCCATAGTCTTCTCAATTGCTTGCTATACATCAGAGAGCTGGACAATGACTAGGGATGATACGACCCATTCTGCAATAGACATATAACAGCAATCAGAAAAATTTTAAAAAAGACATGATGCATTGATAAAATATACTGTCCTGTCTATAGAACCTTTCCAAAGAGCAATGGTGTCAGTTTAAAGAATATGATGTGCCTAATCCAGGTCACCAATCCTGATACCACATTTCTCCTTGTACAGTCCAGCATCTCAGATTATCTGTTCTGCATACAGACTGAAAAGGTATGTAGACAAAAAACATCCCTGACGGACCCCTTTCTTGATTTTGAACCATGTAGTGTCTCCTTGTTCTGTTCTGACAACTGCCTCTTGGTCCAAGTATAGGTTTCGCATTAGCACAATCAAATGTTCTGGGATTCCCATTCTTCTCAGAGTCAGCCACAGCTTGTTGTGATCCACACAGCCTTTGCATAGTCAATGAAGCACAGATAGACATTCTTCTGGTATTCTCTGCTTTCTGCCAAGATCCATCTAACATTAGCTGTAATATCCCTAGTACCATGGCCTCTTCTAAATCCAGCCTGCACATCTGGCAGTTCTGTGTTGACATATTGTTACAAATGTTTTTGGATAATTATCAGCAGAATCTTGTTTGCATGTGATATTAAAGATATTATTTGATAACTTCCGCATTCTGTTGGGTCACCTTTCTTTGGAATGGGAACAAATATCAATCTTTTCCAGTCAGTCGGCCAGCTGGTTGTCCTCCAGATTTCTTGGCATAACTTAGTAACCTGTATTATGCAGATGGCACAACCCTGCTTGCTTCAGAAGGACCTGAAGCACTTGCTGAAGAAGGTCAAGGACTGCAGCCTTCAACACAGATTGACGAGCAACAGCAAGAAAACAAAGATTCTCACCACTGGACCAATTGGCAGCATTAGTATGGATGGTGAAGAGATTGAGATAGTTAATAGTTTTAGTTTACTTGGTTCCACAGTCAACGCTCTTGGTAACAGCAGCCAGGAAATTAGGAGATGAATTGCGGTGGGAAATTCAGCTGTGAGGGACCTTCAAGAGTAGAGAAGAACAATGACGTCAGCCTGGAGACTAAGGTGTGCCTGATCCAGGCTACAGTCTTCGCAAGTACATGATATGCATCAGAGAGACAGTGACTAGGGATGATAGAAAGAAAACTGATGCCTTTGAGCTGTGGTGCTGGAGAAGAGTGTTGAATATACCATGGACTGCTAGGAGAACAAACAGGTTTGTCCTGGAGAGGGTGAAACCAGAATGCTCCTTGGAGTCAAGGATTCTGAAGCTTTGTCTGACATACTTTGGGCATGTTGCAAGGAAGGACTGGTCCTTGGAGAGGGACATCATGTTTGGGAGAGTGGAGGAACGGTGCAGGAGAGGAAGACCCTCAATGAGGTGGATCGATTCTATGAGTGGAGTGGTGGGAATGAATGTGTTTGAGACAGCGTGGTTGGCACAGGATAAAATGGCATTTAGGGCCCTTGTACATAGGGTCACTATAAGTCACAAGCGACTCGATGGCACATAACAACAACAGCAATCCAGGTCACAGTCTTTCCTTCCTCTTCATCTGAGAGCTGGGCAATGAATATGATAGACAAAGGATTTAAATTGTCAGTGATTTCATCTTACTTGACACTACAATCAGTCTCTTTGATATCAGCAATCAAGAAATAAAAAGATGTATCACATTGGGAAAATCTACTGTCAAGAACCTTCCCAAAGCTGTAAGGAGCAATGATGTCAATTTAAATACAACTTGCTTTTGATCCAATCCATGGTCTTTACAATGTATACGTAAGACTGAAGAAGAATCATTGCCTATGAATTGTGGTGTTGGAGAAAAAGAGTACTGAATATTCAGTGGACATTCAAAATAACAAACAAATCTATCTTAAAGCAAATGCAATCAGAGTGTTCTTTAGAGGCAAAGATGAGGAAACTTCATATCACTTACTTTGGGTATATTTTCAGAAGGAACAAGTGCTTCAAAAGAGACATCATGCCAAAAAGTTAAGAGGGTCAGCAAAAGAGAGGAAGATTCTCAGCACAGTGACTATTTCTGTGGGGTTGAGCCGGACAGAGATCATAAGGTTGGCAAGATTCAGATCTATTGTTCATACGGTAATTATGAGTAGTATTTGACTTGGTGATATCTAACAACAACAACAACAAATCTTGATTTCATTAAAAAATTTTATTTGCTTAATATCACATATTTGCAATTCATTTACTTAAGTCCTTCCTTGGTGTTGTTAGATGCCACCGAATCAGTTTGCACCCATATTGACCCCACGTACAACAGCGTGAAGCAGTGTTAGGTTCTGAGCGAGCCTCACGGTTGCTGCATGGCTGAGTCCATGGTTGTACCCTCTGCGTCAATCACAGCTACATTTGCTAGTGTTGTGAAATGTTAACAAGATTTTTAATCATAATGGTGCCATGTACAACTGTCATATAGATATTCTTGGATTTAATCTTTATGAAAGTAGACCATCAGGTGCTTCTCACAGGTAACTGACTAGTGAACTCACACCACCAGCTTTGGTCCTTTGATAAAGTATTAAACAAATATTAACTTCATTCCTTAACTAAATAACCATAAGTCAATGTCTATAGGATTTAAAACTGGTGTCAGAAATAAATGGAGTAAAGAGTCCTGGAGACATGGTACATATGTGTGAGACTACTAATTGATAACTCAGTAGTTTGCTTTCACAGATTGCTTTTAGGAAGAGAGATGGACTATCTCCTTCTGTAAAGATTTACAGCTTTGGTAACCCAATAGAAGGTTGCTGTGAATCAAACAGATTTGACTTAGTTTGGTTTTTTAATTCACATGGTGGTAAAAATGTGCAAACCCCCAATCTCCCAAATATTCAACCAACAGAATCTTATAAATGGATCATGGAGAGGTCTTGTAATATAGTCAATGGAAATTAGTACTGCTAACCCAATTTCTGCCTCTCCATAGCACTTCAAAGCTACCTGAGCCTCTCTGGATGAAAGATGAGTGATTTTCTTTAGCTTCAGAAATCCACTGGAGGACCAGCTATGAGTCAATTCCAACTTCATAGCAAGATTTTGAGTTTGACAAAATATCTAGCCACAGGAAGACACTGGAACAATGTATTTCAGGGATATTACATGTGAACATGGAATTATATACATCCAGTTAAATTCTCAATTTAACAGGAAGATAATCTAAAGCCACTTTCAGACATATACCCTTTCTCAGAAATCTACTAAAAAATTGCTCCAAAAAGCTAAGAGAAAGTATCAAGAGAACTAGATATGGCATCTAGGAAATAGACTCTGATTCAAAAGGGTGATGGCGAGAATTCCTGATGATGAAGAAGGAATCTCTCATAATGATACATTCATTAGACATAAAAAGAAGCCTGTCCAGATGGAATAGTCCAGAAGGCTCTAGGAAAGCCACATCAAGGAAGATAGTATTGGTTGATTCTCTGATGCTTTTGAACATAACAGAAAGAAATTTTGACAAATAGCTGAGAGTTTAATCATGAATAATATGTGCATAGAAAACTAAGGAAAACACGCACATGGAATTACTATTTTCCAGGAAAGCAAAAAGTGTATAAAATAGGAAGAGTAATCATAGTAGACAAGATGTTTCAGTGGTGAATGAATTTTGAAAATTCTAATCTTGAAACACTGACTGTAAGTCTGAAAGGAAATATGATTCAACTGTACGGAGAAACAGAAGTAATTTGTGAGGTGGAAGTGCAATGGTTAGACAGTGCCTAAGATGAAAAAAAAATATTAAAGAAAAGAAAAATTATGTTATTTAAAAATTGGGAGGAAAAATGATGATAAAATACTGAAAATGACCAAAAAGAGGGGAAGTTGTCTTGGAGGAACCAGAGTCTACCAGTAGCCTCAAAGGAGAGAGATGGGGAAATCTCTTCCCACGCAATTTATAGCCTCTGAAAACCTGCTGGAGGTTCAGCTCTGAGGTGGTTCCAAATTGACAATTGTTGCGGGATGTTGAGAAGGAAGGAAGGGCCTCTGGCCAGCACAAATCGACTAAGCTCTAGATAAGTGCAAGCCTCCCAGCGGCCTTTAATACGGGTAGAGAAACCTCCCCTGTGTTTGGCTGTACCGGCTTGAGAAAGTTTGTCACCTGGGAAGAAGGCTGCAGTGTCTGTTGACCTGGGAGTGGTCCGCTCGAGACTGAGGTTCTCCTAACCAATCCGCATGTCCCATGCCCATAAGCCCACCCTATCCTATCTTCCTTTTTACCTGGATGTATATAAATGCACTGCAAATCCCAATAAATTTGAGGTGGATTGACTCTCTGATCCTCTCCTGGAGTGGTGTATCTCTGTGGTGCTTACCCCCATCAGTGTGTCACTGTTAAGTTGCCAGCGAACTGACAGCAGACAGACAGTAGTAAATTTGAGATTTGTTTACTGTTGATTTAGGTTGTTCATTTCTTGGTATGCTTTTTTTCCTTTTCTTTTTCTTTTTAGGGTAGAGGTCTATAGGGGGGTTTTATGCTTCCTGTTGTATGCCTGATCAATTCTGACTCATAACAATCCTATAAGACATAATTAAACTGCCCTCTAGTATTTTAGAGGCTTTCAGTCTTTATAGGAACAGATTGCCATGTATTTTCTTATATACAGACATGAGTTTGAATTGTTGACTTTTTGTGACTGAAATTCTTTATAATAAACCTAGCAGAAATAGTTGATCTAACTATGCATTTAACTTAATATGAGGAAAACACTTACTTTACAAAACACAATTGTTTTCCTGAAATTTATCCAGGGAGTTTAGTTCCAGGTAATGGTTACATTAATGAAATAGCATGCTAGGTAACTAAGCAACAAACCAAAGTGCCTTTGAAAATATCTGGTTAACTATATTCTTCAATCAATGATAGGTGTTCTAGGTTCACTGTGTTAAGACCAAAACCTGGCCTCATACAAATACGTGGAACTTGGGAAAGCTTTGAGTATTTAGACTCAGGATTGACCCTTCTGACTAATCTCTTAAGAACCGTGAGTTCAGAGAACCCTTAAAAACCCCTGAGAGGAGTGCATCAAACATTCAGCTTATATTCATCCAAAAAAGGCAGGCAGCAAGCAGCAAAGCATCTAAGTTCAAAGGATTCATGTAAAGATATGACCATCAATAGGCTATATGGTTTCTGAGAGCAGGAAAATTGTTTCCATAGCAGCCAGAGCAGTGCCTGGTATGAGCCATGATGGATATTTTGATGAATGGATGAGATACAGCAAGTTGCTTTTTGAGGTGCTGATAGGGTAGTCTCTACACACTGCAGCAAAACATTTGGTCACTAGATTTTGCTTCTCCTTTAAACACAGCATGCCAGCAAAACCTGAAGGAACATCAGAATCATTTTATGCACAAAAATTTCTTCTTCTGTTAGAATTGAAAGTACAACTTTAAGATTTATAACACACATGCTCCTTAACACATTTTCTCTAGCACACCCTGTTTGCCAATCAGTAGGGCAATAGTTTTCAAAAATGGCTTTGTGAGGGCCTTTCAACTGGGTAAAAAGATTTCAGACAGATGTCATGGGCTGCTTTCTGGTCCCTCATCTCTGCTCAGACAGAACAGGCCTGCTTTTATCTTTCTCCCATATGGGAATTTGAGCTTGATGGCATCTCTACCACTTGAAATGGTTGAAAAACACTGATGTGGCAAACTTGCAGCTTCGAAAAAACAAGGATGTATTTTTTCCTGCATAAGCAAGATCCAGAGAACTTGGAAAGGCTGTAGTGCCTCTCCACACTCTGGACAGTATTTGAACCAATCGAATTTGACCTGCCAAGGACTTGGTACCTCAACTAATATGAGAACTGTGTGTGTGTGTGTGTGTGTGTGTGTGTGTGTGTGGCACAGAGCGCACACACTCACACAAAAAAGTGTGTACATGCGCGCGCGCACACACACACACACACACCCACACACACACATACACTTGAGTAGGTACCTAATGAGTTTAAAAAAATTTTTTTACTTTCCTATAAATAAAATAAATGTAAATTCTATCATAAATCCACATTTCCTCCTAACATCTGAAAGTTGATTAAATGTTCCCGAGTAAACTCAGTCAGACTCTTGATAAGATATTTTAGCCTTAGACTCAAGCATTTGGAAAGGTCTACCTTTTGTTTTTTTTTTACCATGAATAACATTTAAATACCAAAGAAGATTTGACCAGAGGTACGGGTCAGAGAGTGTGTTTTAGGTATGTTCAGTAGATACTCTTCTCATCTATTGGCAACAATGGTTATTTAGATCATCTTGCCTATCCTTTGGACGTTGATCTTATGTCTGTTACTTAGCTACTCTTACTTAGGTCCTTAACAGAGTCTGAAGCATTTTTTAATCCACTGATGCTCACTCAGTCACATCTTAGCCCCCTGAGTGGCACACTTTCACATATTCCCATATCACGTCGAAATTTAAAGTAAACAAAAGCCATCTTATGCCTTCTCTTGCTTTGGCTCATTTTCTTTATTGCTCTCTTGCCACTAAGTGCTGAAGCATATTTGAAAGGTTGCTATCATTCTAAATGCTCAGGTGAGAACCAAGCACACTAATTCCCTTTACCCAGGTCTGTTATTTAGTGAACATGTGCTAGAATTACCATTTGGATCGATTGGATATCTCTTCTAATTGACCAATATCTATGCAATTCTGTTGTCCAATACTAACAATCTTACCTCTATTCACAACTCTCCCAAATAATGGAAGACTCAGACATTTCGGTTTTTTCCTCTAGACCTTGCTCTGATGAGCACAGAGCTCCAAGTTTCACATCCATATTTCACTGTTGCTTTTTCCCCCAGGTAACTCTTCCTTCCCCAGGGTAGGCATTTTTTCCTAGTATCTAGGATATGACTCTGAATCCTCATCTATTCCTTTTCCTTTCTGTTGTTCATGTCACAAAACACGAGGCTGACTTCCTTCAGGTCTTAGTCTCTTGTAGCTGTAAAACCCCTAGATCTTGAATATTAATATCTTTAGCTTTATAAATTACCATTTCTATAGTGATATTTCTTTTTCCCCCCTTTAGATTCAAAAGCTGAGCGTCAACTACTTATTTTCTTTTTGTGTTCCTAGTATAAAAGGCTGCATCTTCTCAGAAGCAGTGCATGTTATGGACTGAAAAGGAAAGGAGTCTGCAGAATCCTTGTTAATATCTCAAAATGTCATCCTGCACGCACATGGGAGTAGTGAGCCTGTGTATCCTCCCCTTTCTAAAAGTACTGAAGAAAATATAGAAATTGGAGAGAAGTAATTGCCGTTCTATCTCTTAAAGTCACCTTAATGACAGAGTGGTGTGTAATATTACCTGGATTATGATACAATGGTTGTTTTAGCATAAAAATGTCACGTGATATTAGCAGTAAAAAATATTAATTTCTTTTGTAGACTGAATTAGGGGTAGAACAAGGACTCTTAGAATAAGCAATGGGTAATGCTCTTGGAGACAAACTAGAATCAAGTTCATGATTCCAAACTGGAGATTCCTCCTAGTCACTACTTCCTCCTCACACACTCACACACGCTATCTAGAACAAATTCATCCCCAAATCTCAGAGTCAGAAAAGGCAGAAAGGAAGATGCTTTAGACCCACAAGTAAACAAGACTGGGAACACTTAAGATTAAGGCAAAATGGAGGAGTTTGTTATTTCAGAATAACAAAGGACGTGTTCTCCCAAACAGGGAGAAGAATGGAATTTAGGCTAAGAAAATGGACTTAAGAAAGAGATTGATTTTAAGAAGTAAAAGGATAAATTTGGGAAATAAGGTGCATTTAGTGACAGCTCCTAGAGTATTAGTGGACATTCAAAAGAATTCAAAAGGAATCCATAAGTAACATGAAATTGAGGCTGATGCCTATATAAAGGGCAAGCAGATAAGTGACAAAAAGTCTCATTTCCAATCCTCTATCATGTTTATTTTGCTTGTTTGAAATTATTACCTGAAGTCTATACATGTGTCTGATTTGGGGAGCAGAGATTAAGATTATTTATTAAAAAGAAAGCAAAAACCCAATGAATACCCCAGGGACAGGGAAGCAGAAAAAAATACACCAATAAGGAGTTACATGAAATACTACTGAAGAAATTACAAATGATAGAAGAGAAATAATTAAAACCATAAATAAAGAGGTACGAGAATTAAAATCATCACAAGACATAGAGGATTCAACCAACACAATACTAGAAAAAGCAGAAGTGCATTAAAATGCAATCTAGAATATCAAGACTAAAATGATTGACATTTCCAAAATGCTAGGAGGATAAAAAATAAAAAATAGATGTGATGGAATAGAGAGTCACTGGGCTAGAAGACAAGAACTTCAATGGGAATTTACTAGAATTAAAAACAGCAGATAGTGGAAGGAAAATTAAGAAGGCATTATAATCACGTATGAGAACATCAAACAGAATAACATACATGTGATCAGAATTCTAGAAGAGGAAGGAGTAAAGGAAACACTGAGTAAATTGTGAAAGAGGTACTAGAAGAAACCTTCACGGTATCATGAAATATTAGAATATCTTAATTTGAGAAGCTTATCAAATCCCAGACTATACCCCAAAAGAAAAGCATCAAGACATGTAATACTTAAATTCTTCAAAATCAAAGATAATGATAGAACACTATAATCAGCATGAGAAAAACAAAAAGTCACCTACAAAAAAGAACCAATTAGATTAAGCTCTCACTTCTTGGCAGAAATTCTGCAAGCAAGAAGACATGTTGCAAGGAGGGACTGGTCCTTGGAGAGGGGGCATCATGTTTGGAAGGGTGGTGGGATGGAGAAAGAGAAGGAGACTATCAAAGAGAAGGACTGACAGAGTGACTGGGGTTATGAGGTTAGGTGTGTCAGAGACAATAAAGTTGGCAGGTTTCTGGGATTTTTACACAGGGTCTCTATGAGTTGCAAATGACTCAACAGCATGTAACAACAACAACAGCATACTCTGATAAGTTTGAAAGCCTAGAGGAAATGGGTAATTCCTACCTAGCTGGACAAAGACAGTTGCAGGACCTTTGAAGATATACATCACAAAAGAAGAAAAAGAGCAGACCATCAATAAGACTCCTCCAGAATAAAATTCTTAGTCCCATGGCCTCACAGGGGAATTCTACCAAATATTCAAAGACAAACTACCATCACTGTTACTTAAATAGTTAAAACAACATAAACATAGATGGAACACTTTCAGACTCATATTATGAAGGAAGCACAACTCTAATACCAAAACCTGCGTTCTTTTGTCCCTGACAGACCAGTATCTCTCATGAACATAGATACTAAACTCCTTATCAAAATCCTGGCCAGTGGAATGCAACAGTATGTTTGTTAAGTCTAGCTCTACAGCAGGCCCAAGAAGGGGAATGAAAGAAACTTAAGAAAATATACACATAAAATACTTGGGGTGCAAGTCCAAATGACTTCAAAAATTTTGTTGTTGTTGCTATGTGCCATTGAATTGCTTGTAACTCATAGAACCCTATGTACAAGAGCCCTAAATGCCATTTTATCCTGTGCCAACCTCGCCGTCTCAAACACACTCATTCCCACCACTCCACTCATAGAATTGATCCATCTCATCGAGGGTCTTTCTCTCCTGCGCCGTCCCTCCACTCTCCCAAACATGATGTCCCTCTCCAAGGACCAGTCCCTCCTTGCAACATGCCCAAAGTATATCAGACAAAGCTTCAGAATCCTTGACTCCAAGGAGCATTCTGGCTTCACCCTCTCCAGGACAAACCTGTTTGTTCTCCTAGCAGTCCATGGTATATTCAACACTCTTCTCCAGCACCACAGCTCAAAGGCATCAATTCTCTTTCTATCATCGCTAGTCACTGTCCAACTCTCTGATGCATAGCACGTAATTGCGAAGATTATAGCCTGGATCAGGTGCACCTTAGTCTCCAGCCTGACGTGGTTGCTCTTCAGTACTCTTCAGAGGGCCCTCACAGCCAACTTTCCCAATGCAATTTGTCTCCTGATTTCCTGGCTGCTGTTACCAAGAACGTTGACTGTGTAACCAAGTAAACTAAAACTGTTAACTATCCCAATCTCTTCACCATCCATACTGATGCTGCCAGTTGACCCAGTGGTAGAATCTTTGTTTTCTTGATGTTGAGCTTCAGTCCCTATAGGAGGCTGCAGTCCTTGACCTTCAGCAAGTGCTTCAGGTCTTCCTCAGTTTCAGCAAGCAAGGTGTATCATATGCATAAAGCAGGTTGTTGATGATTCTTCCACCAATCCTGATGCCACATTCTCCTTGTACAGCCCAGTGTCTCAGATGATCTGCTCTGCATACAGATTGAAAAGGCATGGAGACAAAACATATCCCTGATGGAGGCCCTTCTTGATTTTGAACCATGTAGTGTCTCTGCTCTGTTCTGATGACTGCCTCTTGGTCCAAGTATAGGTTTTGCATTAGCACAATCAAATGTTCTGGGTTTCCCATTGTCCTCAGAGTCAGCCACAGCTTATTTTGATCCACACAGTTAAGTGACTTTATTCAACACAACTCAAGCTTTAAAGCAAAATCTTCAAATGATTAGCAATATGCCATAAATCAGATGGTAGCAGTAACAACAGGCAGTATAAACATTTCTTCAAGAGCATTCTCTCAGAATAAATATTTACTAGTGGATTTACAAGGAACATACTCCTAATGTTTACTTAGAGTCTCATTCAAAGGCTATGTTCTAGGCTTTGCAGGTATTGTTGTTATCAAAGCCATTATTAGTCACTCTGTAGGTTTTCTTGATGCAAAATGGCTCACTTGTCTAAGGTTGTTGTTGTTGTTATGTGCTGTTGAGTCGCTTGAAACTCATAGCAACCCTATGTACAACACCCTTAAAGTCTGCTTTGTCCTGTGCCAATCACACTGTCTGCGATACACCCATCCCGATTACCTCAGTCACTGAATCAATCCACCTCATAGAGGGCCCTCCCCTCCTGCACTGTCCCTCCACCCTACCAAGCATGATGTCCCTCTACAAGGACCT
>NW_006399793.1:16906811-16907624 GCF_000299155.1 Elephantulus edwardii | reverse complement strand
CTGTTCATATACAGGAAGACACAGCATTGTGAAAATAACAATCCTACCATAAGCAATCTACATGCTCAGTGCAATCCCAAAATAGATTTCAAACTCATTCTTCAAAGAGAAAAGGCAATTAGCATCTTTATTTCAAAAGAAAAGAGGACTTGAAATAGTTAAGGTCTTCCTAAAAAGAAAAAAATTAGGTGGGGAACATAGCATTCCCTAATCTCACAACATAACCATAATAACCCAAACAGCATGGTATTGGTAAAATAACAGACAGACCAATGGAGTAGCATCTAGAACCCAGAAACCAACCCATGTAGCTATGATTAATTGATATTTGACAAAGAATCAAAACCAATCAAATGGGGAAACAACAACTCCTTTAAGAAATGATACTGGCAAAAGTAGACATGTACCTGCAGAAAACTAAAACAAGGTCCCCATCACACCCCATACATAAAAATCAATGCAAGGTGGCTCAGGTACCAAAGTGTAAAACCCAAAACCACAAGAATCATAAGAAACAAAATGGGACAAACTTAGAAACTCTAGCCAATTACGTAAATAGATTGCAAATACAGGCTGAAATGCACAACCAAGTGATGATCAAATAAATGAACAGGACTTTCTAAAAATCAATCCCTAAATGCATCAAAAACTTTTCCCACTAGGATGAAAAGAAAATCTAGGGAAAAACATTTGACAAACAATTTAAGACAAGGATCTCATAAATGAATTTGCAAAATACTATAGGACACACACAGACACACACACACACACACACACACACACACACACCCCTCAAGCTAACACACCTGATAA
>NW_006399793.1:16875132-16905268 GCF_000299155.1 Elephantulus edwardii | reverse complement strand
TGGCACAGGACTGAGCAGAGTTTATTGCTGTTGTACATAGGCAACTCGACAGCACATAACAACACAACAATAACAATTGTATAAAATACAATGTATGTGAGTGAAAACGTGCAAATAAAGATTGTATAAAACATAATGTACATGCACAGAACATAATATATATGAATTACTGTACACAGACAAAAATATTGTTGTTATTGGTAGGTACCATTGGGTATGACTCATAGTAACCTCATGAACAAAAGATCTGAACTCTGTTCTGCCCTGCGCCATCCTCACACTTCCCGATAAACAAGAGTTTGTTGCAGTAGTCACAGTGTCAATTTATTGGTTGAGGGACTTCCTCTCCTTCGCCGACTCTCCACCCTTTCCACCCTTCCCAGCATCATGTTCTTCTTGAAGGAATAGCACATCCTAGTAACAAGCCCAAAGTATGTAAGCCAAAGCCTCATCACTCTTGCCTCCAAAGGACAACCCAGCTGCACCCTCTTCAAGATATATCCATTTGTTCTTCTGGCCATCCATGAGATGTTCAGTGCTCTTCTCCAACATCACAGCGCAAAGGCATTGATTCTTCTCTGTCATCCTTATTCATTGTCCAGCTCTCAGATGCATAACATGTGATCGGATGGCCTGAATCAGATGTACCTTAGTCTTCAAACTGACATCATTGCTCCTCAGTATTTTGGAGAGGACATAATTGCAGATTTTCCCAGTGCAATGCATCTCCTTATCACCTGACTGCTGGTACCAAGGGTGTTAATTTATGGATCCAAGCAAGATGAAGCTGTTGACAGTTTCAATCTCCTCAACATTCATCATGACACTGCTTATTGATCCAGTAGTAAGAATCTTTGTTTTCTTGACATTGACATGCAATCCACACTGAAAATTCATTCCTTGATCTTCTGCAACAAGAAGTCTTCTTCCTTTTCAGTAAGTAAGGCTGTGTCATCTGCCCAATGCAGATTGGTGATAGAAATGAGGATAGAAATAGAATTATTGAATTTTGCATTTATAATGTGCATTTACAATGTTTTACTTACTGTAAATATCTTTTTTTAAAAGACACAAATGATGATGTAACACATGGATTTCACCTGATAAGCTGCATATAAATTAGACTGACTAAATTTGTAGAAGAAATAATTACAGAAGCTCAATATCAGCAGTCAAACTAGGCAAGGAGCAGACTGTAGGTCAAATTATCATCATAATTAAAAATATTAGAAGGAAAGAAAGTTTTCTTTCTCTGTGTGGATATTCGTCTGAGGATAGCTCGAACCATATTTCTTGGGTTACTTTCCATTTAGTTGAGACACATTACTTGGTTTTCTTTTAATCTCATAGAAATTTAATCATATACTATAGATTTCATTCATAAATGTTGTCTTAGTGATCTAATGTTGGTATAATAAAGATACCACAAGCAGATGGTCTTAACAAACAGAAATTGTCTAAGTCCAAGAGGCTAGAAGTCCAAATCCATAGTGCCTATCTAGGGGAAGGTGAACTCTCTCTCTCCGCCCATTTTCTTTCCCTCCCTCCCTCTCTGTCTGATTTCTGAATCAAGTCTTTGTTTCAATAAGCATTTACAAGCCCATATGAAATGTGAGAATTTTCCATAGATCCTTGTAGATCTCCAAGTATCTTGGTTTTCCCTGAGGTCAAAGAACTTTCTAGCTCAAAAGGTTGGGTTCAAATTGACATATTCAACTTCTGGAAATATTTTTAAAAATAGTACTGGCTTCCTCTGTCTTGACTCATCTGTCTTCTCCTTTTATCTTTCGTGAGTTAAAAGACATTACAGGTCATACCCTAGAGAAATTCTCCTTACATCAGATCAGGGCTATGAGGTAATTAAAGAATGCTGCTTTCAATCCTTTATTCTCTCACAATTATTTGGCTTCTCAGATAATGGGGTATCTTATCTTAATACAGTTTCTGCATTATATGATTACCTACATGTATTTTCAGGGCTTAGGAGGTAAACAATTCGATCCATCACAAACTAGACGTTGGCCAGGCTTGCCTCCAAAGAGTCACCAAGTGTAGATAAAGGGAAAATTCTCACATTTCATACCCAAAATAAAATAAGTCATGTGCCTGTGCCCTAGTCAAACTCTCTGGATCCAGGTCCTGAAATAGACCTAAATGTCATATTTAGTGAGCTGTAGACAGGAAAAGTTATTTCTCAGCAGCGATGCAGCTTAGAAGCTCTTCAGACTTGGAGTTCTCACTGCTCAACCTGATAACCATCATCTCTTCCAAGGGGATGCCGTTGCTTGAGGAAGAGCAATAGCCGAGGCTATGCTTAGTCAAGTGTACCCTTGTCAATATTTTTCTCATAGCTTTTCCTCCCACATGCTGAGCCATATGTTACTGGTGGCTGCCATTTTTCTGTTATTATTATTCATTGTCGTACATTTTATTCCCCACTCTCCTTCCCCTCCCCATCCCCCTCTGCAAAGTACCCTTTGTTCCAAGTTGTTGTAATATATATAATGCCTAATCATCTATTCTCTTCAAACAGTTCTTCCTCTCATCTGATATGCTTGCTACAGATTGGATATAGAACTGTTTGGTGTCTGTTGCTGTGCCCATCAGATCAAATGACACACACCACTGGATAAATGAGGTTATTTATTCTGTGTGCAGTAGTGAGGGGTCCCAGAAATGTGGCAGGATTCCCCAATCTCCTAGCTTCATCTAGGTGTTTTTATATCATTACTTCCTCTAGATACTGGGCTATGTGGCTTCAGGCTACAATATCATGTGGTTGACATATTACAGAGGGTACATAGATGTAGTAATGGGTACACAGTACAAAATATTTATATCTTGGGTTTACAAGGGTACAGTGCAAAATGCTTACATAAACAATAGTAACTACTATTTTCGGAAATGGGTCAAGACAAAACTTTAGGACTGGGGCAGAAATTTTCCACACACAGGGTTTGGTTATTCAAATGGAATGAGTGCTACATAAAATAGAGTCTATATGGCTTCTCATCTGTGAGTTCCATTTTTGTTAGTTTTCAACCTAGCTATGGTCTTCATAAACCGAAGTTATTGTGCTCTTGGTCAAATTGTTAATCTTTCTAAGCATTACTTTCCAAACAAAAAATGGATTGTAACAGTAGCTTCCTTACAAAATGTCTTATGAACATTAAGTGAAATAATTCATCGAAGGTGTTTAATCGAGAATGAGAACAGAGAACACAGTCAGTTAGCTTTCAATATTGTCAGTAAGCTATCACTCTCCACGTTTGCATAGTTTCATATTGTATGAGTGTTTGAAAGTTTACTTAATCATCAAATGTTGAAAATAGTCTATACTGCATCTTTCTCTTTTCACTCTTATGCTTCTAGGTAAAGTTAGATGACTCCATACCTTTTCAACCTGTATGCAGAACAGATTATCCGAGAGGCTGGGCTCTATGAGGAGAAGTGTGGCATCAGAATTGGTGGAAGATCTACTAACAATCTGCGTTATGCAGATGACACAACCCTGCTTGCTGAAACTAAAGAGGACCTGATGCACTTGCTGAAGAGGGTAAAGGACTGCAGCCTTCAATATGGATTGAGGCTCAATGTCAAGAAGACAAAGATTCTCACCACTGGACCAGTTGGCAGCGTCAGGATGGGTGGTGAAGAGATTGAGATTGTTAACAACTTTAGTTTGCTTGGTCAACACTCTTGGCACCAGCAGCCAGGAAATAAAACGAGTATTGCCATGGGAAAGTCTGCTGTTAGGGACCTCTCCAGGGTACTGAAGAGCAACGGTGACACTCTGGAGACTAAGGTGTGTCTGTGTCTGATACAGGCCATGATCTTTGCAATCACATGTTATGCATCAGAGAGTTGGACAATGTCTAGGGAGGATAGAAGGAGAATTGATACCTTTGAGCTGTGGTGCTGGAGAAGAGTATTGAATGTACCATGGACTGCTAGAAAACAAATAGATTCATCCTGGAGAGGGTTACACCAGGCTACTCCTTGGAGGCAAGGATTCTGGGGCTTCGTCTGACATATTTTGGATGTGTTGTAAGGAGGGACAGGTCCTTGGAGAGGGACATCATTCTTGGGAGGGTGGAGGGACAGCGTAGGAGGGGAAGACCCTCTATGAGGTGGATTGATTCAGTGACTGGGGTAATCGGGATGGGTGTGTCAGAGGCAGTGTGAATGGCACAGGATAAACCAGGGTTTAGGGCTGTTGTACATAGGGTTGCTTTGAGTTGCAAGTGACTCGGCGGCACATAACAACAACATCTAGTCCAAAATATTTTAAAAGGGATATTTCAATAGTATAACTCACAGTATGGGGAGAACAGAAGAAGTAACAATGTCAACAAAATTGTGGAAAAATGAAAGAAATCATTTCAGAATCTTGAAATAGAAGTAGAGATAACTAAAACACTTCTATATCTTGGAATTACCCAAAGTCTCAAGATTTAGCAAGAGCAAAGATTTCTGGAAGTTGAGCTGAAAAGACATTTAAGAAAAGGCATTTGAAAGCTTGTTTCAGAAGCAATCATAGTCCTAAGTTTTCTCATCACGGTGTTTTGACAAGAAGGTATCTCTTTGTTAGCCTAGCAAGAGAATGAAGATTTCCTCCCTGAAAAGGTAAACAAAAATTTGTTGGAGATATCACGCACAGATAAAAACTCTGGTTTCTTACAGAAACACGATACCAAGTGGGTAGTGAATTCTTGTGCCTTCGAAAATTAGTCCCTCTCCAAATTGAAAGTTGGAAAGTCCTCTATGTGGGATCTTACTAGCTCAAAGGGAAGATTTTAAATATTCTGTCGTTGTTGTTGTTGTTGTTATGTGCCGTCGAGTCGCTTGCAACTCATAATAACCCTATGTACAACAGCCCTAAACTCTGCCCTATCCTGTGCCAATCGCACTGCCTCTGACACACCCATCCCGATTACCCCAGTCACTGAATCAATCCAACTCATAGAGGGTCTTCCCCTCCTATGCCGTCCCTCTACTCTCCCAAAAATTATGTCCCTCTCCAAGGAATGGTCCCTCCTTACAACATGTCTAAAGTATGTCAGATGAAGCCTCAGAATCCTTGCCTCCAAGGAGCCGCCCAGTTTAACCCTCTCCAGGATGAATCTGTTTGTTTTCTTGGTAGTCCATGGAACATTCAATACTGTTCTCCAGCACCACAGCTCAAAGGCATCAATTCTCCTTCTATCCTCCCTAGTCATTGTCCAACTCTCTGATGCATAACAAGTGATTGCAAAGACCATGGCCTGTATCAGATGCACCTTAGTCTCCAGAGAGACATCATTGTTCTTCAGAACTTTGGAAAGATCAAAAACAGCAGACTTTCCCATCAGTGTGATTGGCACAGGACATGCCAGAGTTTAGGGCTGTTGTACATAGGGTTGCTATGAGTTGGAAGAGAGTTGACGGCACATAACAACAACAACAACATCATAATGAAACATTTTGTCTAAGCTTGAACTACTTAGTCAAATTATTTTGCAGTAAAACTCAGAACTGTCATTCCTCAAATGTTTTGGTTGTTGTTGGATAACATTAAGCTGACTATTGACTCAGTGACTTTGTGAAAACCCATCTGAAAGTTTCCTATTTTGCTCCCTCATCACAATCTTCAACATGTTTACCCATTCGTACACTCACTGTGTCAAATCATCTTTTGAAAGTCTTTCCTTCCTCTCTTTCACTGACTCTCCATCTTTTTCAACATGATGACTTTTCCTAAGGATTGGACCCTCCTAACAGTATGCTCAATATATGTGAGACCAGGTTTCACCATCCTTGCCTCTAAGAAGCACCACATTATTACACATCCTCTTAAGACACACTTGTTTATTCTTCGGCAGTGCATGTGTATTCAGTATTCTTCTCCATAATTCAAAGGCATTGATTCTTCTTAATCTTCCCTTTTTTATTGTATTGTTTTAGATGCATATATTCATTGAAATGACCATGGCTTGGAATAGGAGCCTGTAGACTGACATCTTTGTTCTTTAAAACTTTGGAGAGTTCCTTGACAGAGATTATTCCAATGCAAGATGTTTTGATTTCTTGACTGCTGGTACCATGGGAGTTCATTGTACATCTAAGTAAAATTAAATAGTTGACAATTTCAATCTGTTCTCCATCTATGAGAACATTGTTTATTTGCCCAGTGGAAAATACTTTTGTTTTCTTGATGTTAAAATGTAATCTATATTAAAGGCTTTTATCTTCTGAAGCAAGTGTTTCAAGTCTTTTTAACTTTCAAAAATTAAAGCTGTACTATCTGCATAAAAGATCAGAAGCTCCAGTCATATTTTTATGACCTTCTTGTTGTTATGTGCTGTCAAGTAGCCTGAAACTCACAATGACCTTATGTACAACAGTTCTGAAGGCTGCCCTATCCTGAGCAAGTCTCACTGACTCTGACACACCTACACTCTTTACCCCAGTAGTGTCAATGCATCTCATCTAGGTCTTCCTCTCCTTCATTGTCCCTCCACCCTTACGAGTGTGATGTCTTTCTCCAAGAACTGGTCACTTCTGGCCACATGCCCAATGTATGTAAGTTGGAGCTTCAAAATCCTAACCTTCAAGGAGAAACTTAGTTTTACCCTCCCTCTTCAAGACAGACATGTTTATTCTTGTAGTGGCCTGTGATATGTTCAAAATCTTCTCTGGTACCACAATTCAGAGGCATTGAGTTTCCCGTCATCCTTAGTTATTGATCAGCTTGTCTGATGCATGGCACGTAATTAAGAAGACTATGGCCTGGATCAGGTATACCTTTGTCTCTAGATTGACATTGGTGCTTCTCAGGACTTTGGTGAGGTCTCTGATAGCAAGTTTTCCTAGTACAATTCATCTTTGATTTCCTGACTGCTGGTGCCAAGAGTATTGATTGTGGAGCTGAGCAAGGTGAAACTGTTAACAGGTTCAATCTCTTCTCCATCTATTGCAATTCTATCTATCTCTATCTATCTATCTATCTATCTATCTATCTATCTATCTATCTATCTATCTACCTATCTATCTATCTACTGGTGTTGCCAATTGGCCCATTCATGAAAAGCTTTGTCTACTTGATGTTGTACTTCAATCCATATTGAAGACTATAGTCGTTTACTATGCACAGCAAGCACTTCAGGTCCTCCTCAGTTTCAGCAAGCCAGGTTGTGTGATCTGCATAAGGTAGGTAGTTGAATGTTCCTCCAATCCTGCTGCCACATTCCTTTTCATAAAGCCCAGTCCCCTGAATGATTTGTTTCACATATAGATTGAAAAGGTATGGAGCTAGGACACCTTCTTGATGCATTCTTTTCCTGATTTTAAACAATGCAAGTGTTTACTTGCTCTTTTCTGAGAACTATTTCCTGGTCTAAGTCAAGGTTTCACATGAAGACAATCAAGTCTTCTAAGATTCCTATTCTCCTCAAGATTAAATTGTTGTGATCCACAAAGTCAAATGTCTTTGCATTGTCAAGGAAGTACAGATATTCTTCTCATACTCCTTATTTTCGGGCAACTCCTTACTTTTGATTCCTTTACTGTTTTTGTTACCTTACTGTTCTTATTACCAAGAATCATTTGAGATTCAATGAATGTCCTTACAGAAAGAGGGAGAGACAGAGATGAAGATAAATGTGTTGGACTATGACCAAGGATGACAGAAGAAGAATTAATGATTTTGAGCTGTGGTGTAGGAGAAGAGTATTGAACATTCCATGGGTGGCCAAGAGAACTAATAGATCTATCCTGGAGAGAGTGAAGCCAGGCTGTTCCTTGGAGGCAAGAATTTTGAGACTCTTTCTGATGTACTTTGGACATATAGTCAGGAGAGACCAGTCATTGAAGAAGGATATCATGCTTGGAAGGGTTGAGGGATAGAAAAGGAAAGGAAGACCCTGGATGAAATGGATTGAATCAAGAACTGGGATTATGAGGGTAGATGTGTTGGAGGTAGTGAGACTGGCTCTGGGATAGGGCAAGGTTCAGAGATATTGTACATAGTGTCACCATGAATCATAATCAACTCAACAGCACATAACAACAACAACACCAAGCTGTTGAACACCAATAATGGATAAGTATTCCATCCATTAAAAATAGGTATTTATGAACATAGAAAATATAACCTAAAAATGTTCATCAAATTTATGGCAAAAGGGAAATTAATGCTGATGCAAGAAAAATTAGAATTTTGAGCTATTTTATACAGTAACTTGATTAAAGTCTTTGGCAACAAAGGAATATTTTAAATTATATTAAAGAGTAGATTTTGCAGCATTTTATTAAATTAAAGAAGAATTCAATTTCTAAATGAATTTTAGGTATCTAGAATTACTAGCACTACTTTTAAATGAACAAGTTTTGGCTCTCTGCTCCTCGTCAATTCAGATTGCCCTCTCTTCTTGTTCAGCCTCAGCTGCATCCCTGAGACCGATGGTGAAGATCGGAATAAATGGATTTGGCCGCATTGGGCACCTGGTCACCAGGGCTGTTTTTAACTCTAGCAAAGTGGATATGTCACCATCAATGATACCTTCATTGACCTCAACTACATGGTCTATATGTTCTAATATGATTCTACCCATGGCAAGTTCAATGGCAGTGTCAAGGCTGAGAATGGAAAGCTGGTCATCAATGGGAAAGCCATCATTATCTTCCAGGAGCGAGATCCTGCCAACATCAAGAGGGGTGTTGCTGGTGCTGAGTATGTTATGGAGTCCACTGGTATCTTCACAAACTTGGAGAAGGCTGGGGCTCACTTGAAGGGTGGTGCCAAACAGGTAATCATCTTTGCTCCTTCTGCTGATGCCCCTATGTTTGTGATGGGAGTGAACCATGAAAAGTATGACAACTCCCTCAAGATTGTCAGGAATGCCTCCTGCACCACCAACTTCTTGGCTCCCCTAGACAAGGTCATGACAACTTTGGCATTGCAGAGGGACTCATGACCACAGCCTATACCATCAGTGCCATCCAGAAGACTGTGGATGGCCTCTCTGGAAAGCTGTGGCATGGTGGCTGTGGAGCTGCCCAGAACATCTTCCTTGCATCTAGTGGCACTGCAAAGGCCGTGGGCAATATCATACCTGAACTGAATGGGAGACTTACCAGCATGGCTTTCCATGTCTTCACCCCCAATGTGTCAGTTGTGGACCTGACCTGCCATCTGGAGAAAGCTGCCAAATATGATGACATCAAGAAAGTAGTAAAGCAGGCATCAGAAGGGCCCCTCAAGGGCAGCCTTGGATACACTAAGACCAGGTTGTCTCCTGTGACTTTAATAGTGACAGCCACTCTTCCACCTTTGGTGCTGGGGCTGACATTGCTCTGAACGACCACTTTGTCAAACTCATTTCCTGGTATGACTATGAATTTGGCTAAAGCAACTGGGTGGTAGACCTGATGCTTCACATGGCCTCCAGAGGATAAAAGCCCCTTGGACCACCAGCCCCAGCAATAGCACTAGAAGAGAGAGAGAGGCCCTCAGCTGCTGAGGAGTCCTTGCCCCAACTCTATCTTCCCATATACTGAGAATTTCACGTCCTTGACATAGTTTCCATCAAATCCACCTGAGAAAGGGGAGGGGCTTGGAGAGCCCATCTTGTCATGTACCATCAATAAAGTACACAGTACTCAGCCAAAAAAACAAAAAACAAAACCAACATGTTTTATGCCTAGTGCCAACAAAATGAAAAAGATGTTACATAGGGTTTATTGGCAAATTGTGATTTTAATATACCTATTTTGATGAAAACTAAAATGGTAGAAGACAGAAACATAGACCAGTTCAAATATTACCCTCTTTATTTAGTCTATTTAAATAGTTTATTGTTTCATGAGAGGATGAGGCAGGTTAAAACTCCAACTTTGTGCCTACATCTATGGCTGCTTTGATTCAACCAGGAGAAATTGGTGATCAGCAGAATTCATTTTCTTATCATGTCTGTATTATAGTGACAAGATTAATTTGGACTATCGTAGAGATTTCTACATGATATTTGGAGATGAAAAAATTTTAGGTGATCCTGTACACTGTAATAAAAATCAAACAGAAAATTAAGACAATTCAGAAGAAACACTAGGCCTAATATTTTTTTCCACCAGCATCTTTCTGTACCCTGAGGATGGTGAAAAGACTCTCCAACAAGACTTCCGTGATCTCAGTCTTCTGAGAGTGTTAGAGACTAACCTGACAAAGTAGTTCTCTCTACTTAGTGCTTCTAAGAAAAACAAATCCTCAGATTTTCTTAATGTGCTTTAATCTTTCTGATCTTTAACTGTCATTGCATCAGGATTACTCGTACCATGGGTTCATAATCGGAATGCACACAACTTTCATATTACATCACAACAAGGAGATATATACAAAAGGTAGTGGCTGATGCACACCCATGTTTATTCTGGCTTTGTTCACAACAGCAAGGAGTTGGAAACAACCCAGGTGTTCATCAACAAACGAATGGCTAGAGAAGCTTGGTATATTCACACAATGGAATACTATGCTGCATTGAAAAATAAGGAACTCATGCAATATTATTCAAAATGGGTAACCCTGGAGGACATTATGCTGAGTGAAATATCTCAGTCACAAAAGGACAAATACTGCATGATGCCACTCTTGTAGAATGGGACGGACATCAGGGCTGAGAAAAACTGGATAAATTATGTATACTGCATTGAAACAGATGAGGGAGAGAACAATTTAAAAATGATATATGATAGGGTATTATGGTTATCACAAGAGTCCAGAATGAAGGTTGCATAGTGGAGTGTACTTGGGGTGGTGGTGGGGCGGGTACGGGGGGATTGTATACTAATGAAAGAATTTTTCTTTTACTTTTCAAAGAAAGAAGGCAACTTGTGTGGGGAGGGGTGAGCAGGGAGAAAAGTGCAACAATGAATGAATGGAAATCCAAAATCTCTGTAAATGTTCATTAAAATTAACAAAATAAAATTTTAAAAAAGTTAATGGTTGACAAGATTAGAAATTAACAGTTTAAACTGTTTATAACTTAGTTTAAATGTTTCACAAGAGTGTTAATTTTGGGTCAATACATTACAAATTCACAACACAACATGTGACAATTATCGCCTTAATGTCCAATAGAATCAACTAGAAGAATAGAATATATGTTCATGCTGCTGTTCCATGCTGTCCTCAATTAAATTATAATTACTAGAGTGAGATCAGCCATCAGTGTTGATTAAGAAATACTCAGATTATTTATTATGATACATACCAAGAATTGACAACTTCATCCATCAAACCCTTATGGAACAGTTTAACACATGGGACTGCATGAGTCTCTCAGCAGCAATGGGAATGGTTTTATACTAATAACTCCTTTCTTTGAAATGAAAAAGAAAAGAAAAGAATAAAAAAGAAAAAACTGAGAGCTGATTAGAGTTACACAGTGCAGAAAGTATAGTAAAATGTAACTGTACAATCTAGATTGTAGGTATATAGGTATTTAAAATTATTTAAATTTTTCTATATGTTTGAAAAAATCTACACATAAAATATTGCCAAATTAAAATAAAAGAATTGACAACTACTGATAACTATGACCAGATACAGAATTCAGAAGAAAAAAAAAGTGGTTATTTATATTTACTTTAAAACTTTTAACTATACACTATCTACTCTGTTTGGTATAGTGTACAAATAGATGACTACACTTGTTAAGTTTAAGTTGTTTCATATGTTGTCATTGCTTTTTTGTTTTGTTCAGTTTCTTGCCACTAAGGTGAAATAATTTGAGTCAGTCCAAGAAGTGGAAACTAATAAGATCTTTCTTGGTTTACATGACAGGCTTGAAATAAAACAATATGAGCAAGGTTTCTATTAGGTTATAGAGTTGGTACTATTTCATCCAGTTCTGCATCTTCATAGAAAAGGCTTTAAAACTGTGAAATTAGGTATTACATGTGGAACTACAATTAATAAGCTCTAGAAATCAGTATGGACTGCTTTATTCTTTGTAAGAGGGCCATAGTCTTATGTCCATGCATGCGCAAATGACTCTCTAACCTAACGATTATCTTTCTAATTAGATCCAAGATATATATATTTTCAGTGAATAATTGCTCTGGTTTTTCCCCAGGCTCAGTTGCATTTTTTCTAAAGAGATAATAATAAAGCCAGCCTAATTGTGGAAAATAACCTCAGGCAGTTTATTAGAGATATAAGAGAGAGAGAGAAAGAACGGAGCAGAGGAGAGATTACAGCCGTATTTGCAACAACATGGGTGGAAGTCATCACTATAGGTTTAAGGATCTGTCCCAGTGTTTCTTGTGACTTCCTAGAGCATTTTAAAATTTATAGATTCCTGGGCCCACACTGTTTCCAAAATCAAGTGGACGACCTTTAGGCACAAAAGAGACTGGAAATTACTAACGTATGGCATACCTTTTCAACCTGTATGCAGAGCAGATTATCCGAGAGGCTGGGTTCTATGAGGAGAAGCGTGGCGTTAGGATTGGTGGACGATCGATCAACAATCTGCGTTATGCAGATGCCACAACCCTGCTTGCTGAAACTGAGGAGGACCTCATGCGCTTACTGCAGAGAGTCAAGGACTGCAGCCTTCAATATGGACTGGGGCTCAATGTCAAGAAGACAAAAATTCTCACCACTGGACCAATCGGTAGCATCAGGATGGATGGCGAAGAGATTGAGATTGTCACAGCTTCAGTTTGGTCGGCTCCAAGGTCAACACTCTTGGCACCAGTAGCCAGGAAATAAAGAAACGTATTGCGTTGGGAAAGTCTGTGGTTAGGGACCTCTCCAAAATACTCAAGAGCAACAGTGTCTCTCTGGAGACTAAGGTCCGCCTGATACAGGCCATGATTTTTGCAATCACTTGTTATGCATCAGAGAGTTGGACAATGACTAGGGAGGATAGAAGGAGAATTGACGCCTTTGAGTTGTGGTGCTGGAGAAGAGTATTGAATGTACCATGGACTGCCAAGAAAACAAACAGATTCATCGTAGAGAGGATTAAGCCGGGCTGCTCCTTGGAGGCAAGGATTCTGGGGCTTCCTCTGACATACTTTTGGACATGTTGTAAGGAGAGACACGTCTTTAGAGAGGGACATCATGCTGGGTAGAGGTCAGCGCAGGAGGGGAAGACCCTCTATGAAGTGGATTGATTCAATGCCTGGGGTAATCGGGATGGGTGTGTCAGAGGCAATGAGATTAGCACAGGATAGAGCAGGGTTTAGGGCTGTTGTACATAGGGTCGCTATGAGTCGCAAACGACTCCACGGCACATAAAAACAACAACAACATGGCAATATAGGCACTAATAGGAGGAATGATAACCATTCAAACTAATTTTTTTCAAGCTTTCATTATTACCAAAGCAACAAATACTAATGATATTTAGGGAGAGAAACTTATCTAATAATAGTTGAAGATAATAACTGTTGTTGTTGTTATTGGTAAGAGCCATCAAGTTGTCTATGACTCATAATGAGTATATTTTAAAAAAATAGATCTGAATCTGACCCGATTCTACACTATCCTCTAACTCTCTGTCCTGTTCAAGTCCACTTTTGTGGTCACTGCATCAATTCATTTCATTGAATGTCTTACTCACTTCAACCAATCTGTTCCAGCGTGGTGTCTAGACTGGTTCATCCTGAAAATAAGCCCAGATCAACTTTTACAGTCAGAAATTGACCAAACATACAACCAAGATGCATTAATAAAGATGAGTGACTGAAATGAGAAAGTTGGGAGTAAAAAGCAAAAATCAAAAAATATGTCCTTGGTGACAGGAATGAGGCTGGAGACAGAATGATAGAATTTTGTGCCATCAATGATTTAATTTTTGCAAATATATTTTATTAAAAAAACAAAAATGGTGACTATCCACAAGGATTTAACCAGATGGTCTACACAGAAGTCAGATTGATTATATCTGTGGAAAGAATCATTGGAGAAGCTCAATATCAGCTGTGAAAATTAGGTCAGATGCTGATTATGAACTACTCATGTGCAAGTTCAAACGGAAGCTAAAGAAAATCAAGTCAAATACACAAGAAACAAAGTTTGATCTTGAGTCTATCCCATATGAATTTTAAAACTATCACAGGAATAGGTTTGAGGATTTAAACACTTGTGAGTGAAGACCAGATGAGTTGTAGGAGGATATCAAGAATATCATCCATGAAGAATGCAAAAGGTCATTACAAAGACAGAGGAGGAAGACAAGACCAAGAATGATATCAGAAGAAATTCTGAATATTGCACTAAAGCATTGAGAAACCAAAGCAAAGGGTGGGGGGACCAAAAAGTTAAAGAGTGAAACAGAGATTTCAGAGGGCAGCTAGAGAAGACAAAGTCAAGTATTATTATGACATGTGCAAAAAAATGGAGTCAGACCATAAAAGGGACAAACTTGCTCAGCATTTCTTAAGTTTAAGAAACTGAAGAACAAATTCAAGCCTTAAAGATGCTGAGGGAAGAAAACTGTGTGATACAAGAAGCATCAAAAGAATCTGGAAGGAGTACATAGTGTCACTTTAACAAAAAGAATTGGCTGACCCAGAAGAATTTCTTTGGTTAAAAATCAGGAAAAGAAGTGGATCAGGGATATGTCATGTCTCCATACTTTTTTAATCTATGTGCGGAACAGATCATTCAGGAGGCTGGATTTTATGAGGAATATGGCATTAAATTTTGAGAAGGAATCATCAACCTGCTTTCTGCAGATAACACAGCCTTGTTTATTGAAACTGAGGAGGGCCTAAAGCATTTGCTGCAGAAGGTCAAGGACTACAGTCTTAAATATGGACTGAAGCTCAATGTCAAGAAAGCAAAGATTCTCACAACGGGGGCAATTGATAGTAGATGGAAAAGAGATTGAAATTATTCCTAATTTTAGCTTGCTTGATTCCACAGCCAAAATTCTTGGCACCAGCAGTCAGGAAATCAAAAGACAAGTTGTATTAGGAAAATCTGCTATCAGGGAATAATATCAGTCTAGAGACTAAGGTGCTCCTAATCTAGACCATGACTGTTGCAATTACGGGCTATGTATTGGAGAGCTGAACAATGAGTAAGGGTGATAGGAGAAGAACTGGTGCCTTTGAGTTGTGCTGTAGAAGAGTATTGAATTATTTATGGACTACCAAGAGAATTAACAGGTCTGTCTTAAAAAGGATGAAACCAAGCTGCTCCTCAGAAGCAAAGATTTTGAAACTCTGTCTCACACACTTTGGACATGTTGCTAAGAGAGATCAGTCCTTAGAGAAGGACGTCATGTTTGGAAGATGGAGGAACAGCTCAGAAGAGGAAGACCCTGGTTGAGATGGATTGACATAATAATTGGAATAATAAGGTTAAATGTGTCAGAAACAGTGAGACTGGTTCAGGACAGGACAGGGTTCAGAGCTATTGTACATAGGGTCATTATGGGTTGTAGGTGACTCAAAGGCACACAACAGCAATCCTTGCCAATAAGAGGCACTTTTGCCACACTTCCTTCAAGACAAATTTGTTTGGTTTTTTTGCTTGCTTTTGTTGTTTAGTTAGAGACCACTCATAACTGATTCTTCATGAGGTTTTCAGAAGAGTTATCTTACAGGGGAAGACTGCTCATCTTTCTCCCATGGAGTCTGCATAGAGTTTCATAGAGGTCATAGAGTTTCCATAGCAACATGGGGGAGGGGGCAGGGGGACACGGGAACTGCCTTCTCTGACCTTTAATAACTCTGCAAGGGGGAACTGTCCCAATCATCATCAACATTCATGGCACAAATCCAATTCTCATGAATTCATACATACCCCCTACACTCTCACACTTCTTTCTACTATTTCCAACACCCACATGACTGCTTTTCTGGGTCCAAAATCTTTTGTAATATCTTACAGAGCACACAGAACTATACTTAAATTATCATGTTTATTAGGGAAGTCAGAAGGCTATAATTTAGTTGATGTTGTTGTTGTTAGATGCCATTGGAGTCGTAGGCTACTCATAGCAACGCTATGAATGAAAGATCTGAGCACTGTTCATAGAGTTTCTGGAGGCAAGCCATTCAGAAGTGGATGCCACTCCTGCTCCCAAGCTTGTTTAAATAGAGGGGCCCCACCCAAACACCTAGTTTAGGAAGTGGTTGCTACTCATGTTTTCTGACATGAATCAATCTGGAAGCTCACCCAACCACTGTACATACTGGGTAAACATTATCACATTTGGCACATCACAGTGTTTAGCATCACCGCAACCACGAGTTACCTCTGTACAGCAATGCACAGACCAGTGCTATATCACCTAGAGGAATGTTTGACAGGAAAACAATTTAAACAATGCTCCTGTAGAAAGCTCCTGTAGAAGGCTTTCAAAATGGATTCCAGCCTCATGCTGCCGAACAAAAGGCTTTTTAACTAGACGGCTGTATCCCCTCTTCTCACTCCCCTTAATGAATCAACTATCCACCGTAATGTTCACCAGTCTTGGCCACCAAGGTCCCGTAGAAGCCAGCTCCTGCAGATGGTTTTCAAAATGGATTCCAGCATCAATTTAATTGGTAGCGGAATATAATTACCAGTCAGGACATCTGCTGAAATGTGCTCCTACACCCCTCAGCTTTAAGCCTCAAGCCTTTAGGCCAGTGTTACAAAGCTCTTGGTGCCAATTATAGCTTCCACCTCCCCCAAAACTTAACAAGCTAATCCATAGGCTTTTATCTCTGGTTCTTTGGGGTATTGTTGTTGACTGCTGTCAAGTCAAGGTCAACTAATTGGGACTCTGTGGACAAAACACCTAATGTCTTTCCATAGCTGTCATTGTTCCCCCAAGTTCATAGAGTTTCCAGAGGCATGTGGTTTAGGAAGTGGATGCCACTCTTGCTTCCCAACCTGTTTTACAACTGGTAGCTCCATCAAACACTGTCCACAATGGGAAACCATTCTGGTATTTAATAACCTAATGGTACAAGTTTCAGCATCACAACCAACCCAGGTTACCTCATATAGCACGTTGACAAATAGTGATGTGCACAATGGAAGAATGTTCCTCCAGATATATCAGCACTGGTCTCATTTAGCAGTGTTTAAGTGTTATCGAGTCGAATATGACTCAGAGTAAGTTTTGCACAAAAGACCTGAACTCTGTTCTATGATTAACATAATTTCGGTACATTTATAAGAGAGTTTGTAGAGTTTCCAGAGGCACCTAGTTTAGGAAGAGGATGCCACTCCTGTTTCCCAACATGAATCAACCTGGAAGCTTATCCAACCACTGTGCATAATGGGTAACCGTTATGGTATTTGACATGACTATGGAATAGTGTTCAGCATCACAGCAACTCTATGTTGTTCTGTACAGCAAATATAAAAATGACTGCTGTGTCTTTTAAAAAATATTCTTTACAGGATTTTAAATCCACACCCCTGAGCACCCTTACCCTTAGTCTAAAGCTCAAGGGCCACCCTCTTTTGAGGAGGCAAAAAGAACAGTAACACACCACAAAAAGGACCCCAGAAACTTCCCTTACCTGACTGCCACCAAGACGAAACCACCATCGAGACGATTGTGAGCCACCAGATAACTTTCAGGGTGGAGGGAGACTCCAAGTCTCCAGGCTCTAGGCCAGCCCCTTCTTTAGGACAGTAGTCCAAAAATCAGATCTGTCTCAAATCAGGTCTCTGGTTTTCTGCTACAGCTGCTACCATATTTGGCTTCAAAGGACACACTCTCTACATTCTCAGCTTCCTCCTCCCCTTCCTTTTTTTTATGGTGAGATTTCCAATTTCTGCTGCTGAATATGCTCAACTTAATGGGAGATTAGCCACTCTTCTTTTGGATAGGCAAACATATCTATTTGCATATTTTCACCCAGCTACATGACAATGCCAAAGTCAAAGGCTTGTTACTGTTGTTATTTTTACGTGCTGTCCAGTCAAGCACTACTTATGGCAACCCTATGAAAAAAAGATCTGAACCTTGTTCTTTCCTGAGCCATCCTCATATTTCCTGACACACAAGAATCCATTACAGCAGTCACCATGTCAATGCACCTAGTTAGGGTGTTCCTCTCTTTTGTTGTCTTCCCACCCTTCCCAGCATCATGTCCTTCTTGAAGGAATAGCATCTCTTAACAACATGTCCAAAGCCTCATCATTCTTGCCTCCAAAAATCACTCTGGCTGGAACTTCTCCAAGACATATCTGTCATTCTCTGGACCATCCATGGACTGTTCAGTGATCTTCTCCAACAACATAGCTCAAAGGCATGAAATATTTTGCTGTCATCCTTATTCATTGTCTAACTCTCAGATATATAGCAAGCAATCTGAAAGACCATGGCCTGAATCAAATGTACCTTAGTCCTCAAACTGACATCATTATTCCTTAATAATTTGGAGAGATGCCTAACTGCAGATTTTCCCAGTGCAGTGTGTCTCCTTATTTCCTTACTGTGGGTACCAAGGAAGCCATTTTGAATAATAAACCCTTGATACCACAGGTTGATAGTAAAACTTCTTAGCACTAAGCCAGCAGAGCTCTTCACTATTACCACAATTCAAAGACTCCAATTTTCAGTTGTATGTTGTTGTTAGGTGCTGTTGCATCGAGTATGACCCATGTTGTTGTTATGTGCAACTGAGTTGCTTGCTGCTCTTAGTGATCGTATGTACAACAGCTCAGAAGCCTCCTCTATCCTAAGCCAACCTATTGTCTCTGACACACCTACCCCCATTACTCCAGTCACTGAGTCAATCCACCTCATCTAGGGTCTTCCTTTCTTGCACTGTCCCTCCACCCTCCCAAGCATAATGTCCTTCTCCAGTGCATGGTTCCTCCATGTCCAAAGTATGTCAGAAGAAGCTTCAGAATTCTTGGCATCAAGGAGCAGCCTGGTTTCACCCTATCTAGGACAAACCTATTTATTCTCCTAGTAGTCCATAGTATATTCAATACTCTTCTCCAGCACCACAGCTCAAAGGCATCAACTCTCCATCGTCTAGCTTTCTGATGCATAGCATGTAATTGTGAAGACCATGACCAGGATCAGGCACACCTTAGTCTACAGACTGATATTGCTCTTCAGTACTCTGGAGAAGACCCCGACATCAGATTTTCCCAATCTAATTTGTCCTTTGATTTCTGTCAACAACAGGTCTGAGCCCTGTCCTATCCTGTGCCATCCTCACACTTCTTGGCACATTAGAGACTGTTGTGACAGCCACCATGTCAATGTGCCTGGTCTAGGGTCTTCTTTGATTTGTCTTCTTGAGCTGACCTTAGAAATCTTTTGTTCAACTCTTTTACTTCAGCAAGTTTTCCCTTTGTTTTGCCTTCTAGATTCTTTCCCACCATTTTCAGTGTCTCTTCTGACATTCATTTGTTCTGTTCTTTCTCCTCGGTCTTTGTAATTACCTTTTGTTTTCTTCATGGATTATATCCTTGATTTCATCCCACAACTCATTTGATCTTTGAGCATTGATTTTCAATGATTCAAACTTATTCTTAAGATCATTTGGAAATTCAGGTATAATAGATTCAAGAAAATATTTTGGTTCTTGTAGACTTATTTTAATTTTCTTTTACTTTAATTTGAACTTGCACATGAGTAATTGATGGTCTGACCCACTTTTCATCCCTGGCCTAGTTTTGACTGCTGATATTGAGCTTCTCCAGTGATTCCTTCATTCCATAGATGCAGTCAGTCTCATTTCTATGCAGCCCATCTGGTGAGGTCCATGTGTAAAGTCACGGTTTATGTCTTTTTAAAAAGGTATTTGCACTGAGTAGCTCAGTCACTGATGGACAAATACTACATAACACCACTCTTAAAAAATAGGACTGACATGGGAAGTAGGGGGAAACGAAGAAAAGAGGGGATGAATAGTAACACTGAATTGGAACAGATAAAAGAAAGAACTGCTTATAAGGATTATGTGATTAGGATAGTTTAAGTCATGTGTGATTATTTGTATGAAAACGGTGCTTCCTGAAATGGTTCATTGTAAACTAATTCTTTTGGTACAATGACTATGTATTCTTTCCATCTTATTCTGATGTTTCCTGAATCCTTGAAGATTTTGCCCATGGAATCCTTTAGCATTGCAACTAAAAGCTTGAATCAATCCCTCAGTTATTTCAGCTTGATAAATGTTGTGAATATTCTTCCATTTTGGTTTTCTAACTCTAACTCCTTGAACATTTAATTAAAACATTTTGCTTTGTTTTCTAGAGCTTTCCATTTCATTTTTTACAATCTCTAATTTTCCTAGATTCATACTTCATACAAACCATGTTCTAATTATTAATAGATGTTTGCAATTATTTATTCTAATGTTGAGTCTTGCCACATCAACAAATGAAGGTCTTTCATTGGATGAAAGCTTTGGTCAATCTGTGTCATGGTAAACTCTGTTGTGAGGAAACAAATTTTTTCTAGTAACATGTTTAATGATCTCAGAGCTCATTTGGCCTACGCTCATTGGTGCTCAAGGCCTCAAACCTGTTCCTGAGATGGTTTTGAAATTCGAGTGAGATAGACTTAAGATCAAATTTTGGTTCCCGTGGACTTGATTTAGTTTTCCTCAACTTCAGCTTGAACCTACATATGAGTAGTTGGTGGTCTGTCCCACAATCAGCGCCCGGCCTGGTTTCCACTGCTTATATTGAGCTTCTCCACAGAGTCCTTCCACAAATGTAATCTATTTGATTCCTATGCATGTCATCAGGTGAGATCCATGTGCATAGACTGCATTTATGTTTCTTATAGAAGGTATTTGCAATGAATAAATCATTGAATGTGCAGAACTCTATCATTCTATCTCCAGCCTCATTTCTCTCACCGAGCCCATATTTTCCAGCCACTGATCCTTCTTCCTTGTTCCCAACTTTTGCATTCCAGTCACCCATTATTATCAATGCATCTTGATTGCATGTGTGATCAACTTCTGACTGCAAAAATTGGTAGAAATCTTCTATTTCCTCCTCTTTGGCTCTAGTTGTTGGTGCATATATTTGAATAATAGTGGTATTCACTGGACTTCCTTGTATGCATATGGATATTATCCTGTCACTCAGCACATTGTATTTCAGGATAGATCTAGAAATGACTTTTTTAATTATGAACCAACCCCATTCTTCCTCACCTTTTCATCCCTGGCATAGTAAATCATATAATTGTCTGATTCAAAATGTCCCATGTCAAGCCATCTCATTTCGCCAATACCTAGTATGTCAATATTTACGCGTTCCATTTCTTTCTTAACAATGTCCAATTTTCCTACATTCACGCTTCTCACATTCCATGTTCCAATCAGTAGTGTCTGCTTATAGCTCTTCCTTCTAGAATCTCTGTATTTCCGTTTCTAAGATCTCAGTCTCAATTGCCATGTCTGCTAGTCCAAGCGATAGTCTAAGTGTGCTCTATTGTACATAGGGTTTTTTCGAAGGCCTGTTTTTTCAGAAGTGGATGGCCAATCCTTCTTCTGAGCCTGTCTCAATCTTTTAATATATATAATAGTATCTGACAGACAAGCATTCCACAGAAAAGAGCAGATGAAAGACAGTTGCACAGGTATATCAATGACCAATAGATTAAGTGTTGCTGCCCATCCATGCTTCCTTACTCCACCACTATCCCTTCCTACTTTTGCCTACAGCATTTAATACCTGTCTCCCATTGATCGGCACCTGATGTGATTGCCTAAGTTCCAAGCCATCAGGATTTCTGTGACTCTGATTCTGAACATATCGTGCTGCTTGCTGTCTCTTATGATGTAGCCAATATGACTTCAATTTAAAGTTGTTAAGTACAACTGTAATGTACAACTTCCACTCCAGGATTACCTTCTCATGGGTTAATACTGCTTGTCTTCCATTTGAAGCCAGGTGCTGATGCAAATTTTCTTGGCCTTAGGGCCCAAAACTCTTTTTCCAGCAATGCTTCAGTGTGTGTGCACTGGTCAGTGTGGCCTGAGGTTACCTGTCTGCCAAGCTGAGAGACTCATCTTCTGGCATTGTAACCTACAATCTTCTGCTGTTGTTCACAGCTTTTCAAAGGCCTGCTATTCTATAAATGGTAGCCAGTCCTGCTTCTTGGTATGTCTTAATCTGGAAGGTCTGTTGAAAATCTGTCCACTACGGTGACCCTGCTGATATTTGAAATATAAGTGGCAACACACAAGTCATCACAGAACTGACAGAAGAGTGGTGAGAAGATGCAACTATAATAATAGTATTTGAAGCTTAAAAGTGAGGGAAACAACACTTCTGGATTTATTCTCCAATAATAGATGCAAAGCCGAGAAAATTATGAGAGAAGATAGATCAACGAGCCCTTGTCATGTGTCAAGATCTCTTCCAAGCAATCAACAAACATTCAATTCTTACAAATTATAGGCAATATTAATTTTCCCTGTTTAACAGATGAAGAAGCTATAGCCTTGAAAGGTTAACTTTGTACAAAGTCACAATGCTAGCAAGAGGCAAAGATGACTCAAATTCTCAAGCACAGAAACCACTAAATGTCAAGCTACTCCACATAAATGGAAGGAAAAAGCATTGTAGACTGGAGTTCTAGTTTTAGCACAGTCAGATATATTGTGTAATGTTTGGTGTCTTAAATTGCCAGTAACTTTGTTGTTGTTGTTTATAGTCTTCAAGTCGGGCATGACTCATAGCGACCCTATGAACAAAAGACCTGAAGCCCCTCTACAGCTGCTGACATTTATCAAAGTTCACAGAGTTTCCAGAGGCATGTGGTTTAGGAAGTGGATGCCACTCCTGCTTCCAAAACTGTCATGGTATGTTATTAACTTAGCTTACCTTTGTGTGAAGTGAGAATGGTTGTGGCATGGTGACATGCCTGTACACTAGCCAATATGGAACTTTTGTGAGAATTAGAACTTAACTCAGGACCACTGAGTCAGAATTTACTCAGAGCTGATCCTCTAGTGGGTTTCCAAGTCTATAAATTCCATGGGGAGAGATTGCCCATCTTTCTGTCATGACATTGTTGATGGATTCAAATTAATAAAGAGGCTCTGCCTTAAATATAGTAGTGACTCCCTCTTGACTATGCCACCAGAGCTCCCTCTGAAATGTTTAAAGTACTACATAAATATCTATAGTCATTAAACCCCTACAATCATCACTCACATGGGCTAGAGCCAAATCATTCTGGATGAAGTTAAACATTGATGTGAAGTAATTTTATTACTGTTCAATCACACACAGACAGAATCAGAATCTGGTTCTAATATCAGAGAAGTAGGTGCAGAAGCAAAAAAAAAAACACATAACAAGATACTGCCCTTTGACTCTGTGGCTTATGATCAATCATTCCTGAATTAGAATGCTGAACACATAGAACCCTACTTGCACAATATATTCCCAGTATTCATCATAATATCAGATTAACTTATGTGTTTAATATTTTTAAGGTCACTTTTATAAGGAATCTTGGTGACACAGTATATATATTGTTAGATTGCTAACTATAAGTTCAGCTGCTGGGACACGGGAGATTATGGGCAGTCTCCTCCCATAAAAGCTTTGGAAAAAATCCATTGAAGGGTCACCATGAGACAAAATTTTTGGAATGTTTGGAAAAGGAAGTTTCTGGTACTCAAGTCAGATGTAAGCTTTATGAACTATAAATAAGCTTTGTACACAATAAGCTTTATGAATTGTAGATATTTCACCTCTCTGGATTTCCGTGAACTAGAAATAAAAGAATCTATCCTCCTGCCTCTATCAACAAACTTACTAGAAAAATCAGTTAGGAAGGTATGCAACAATGACAGGGAAAAGAAAATAAAAAAGATGTCAAAAGCAATAAAAATTAGTAAGCAGGAAAAGAGATAGAAGTGTGAACTGAGGCTCTGAAATAAACTACCTATTCAACTTGCACAGATAACCATGAAGCCTCCTTCAATTCAAAGATCTGAAACATATCTGTGATGTAACTGGTGTCCTAGTCTTTCAATGCAAATATTTCTTTAAATTAACAGAAAAAGTTCTGAGTATATTATATATAATTATCACATTAAATAAGTTACAATTCATTTCCATTTTATAGTTTTATAGGTGAAATGAAAGTCAAGAAGTAAAAATGTGTTCAAAAGTTCCCTAGCTAACATTAGACAGAGCTGTCTGGCTCCAGAACCTGTCCTTCTTTTAACTTTTATTGCTTTCTTAAGTGGTGCCTATCTACATTGGAGCCTGGTTTGTCAAATGGTATCAATTTTCTTGTCAACTCTCAACTAACCTAGCAAATAATAGTAAAAGCACTGATTCTTTTTTTTTCCCTAGTTACATAAATGCTTAGGGAAAGTGAATTTGCGCCAGACATTTCATTCTCTGAAATATTACACGCATCCATTTCCCCCTAGCTTTCTGAGAGACAAACTTCCACAGTTACCCCTCTGGAGATGAGTTCTCGAGCTCGATTCCTGATTCATTCAGATTGGATTGTCAGAACATATAAAGTTGCTTTACATTTACCTGTGGCACACTTCACCGAAGAAGACATTCAGACGGCAAACAGACACATGAAGAAATATTCAAAATCCCTAGCTCTAAAAGAGATGTAAATCAAAACAACCATGAGCTATCATCTCACCCCAGTAACAATAGCAAAATTCAACAGAGAAGCAAACAACAAATGTTGGTGAGGTTATGGAGAAACTGAAACCCTTATGCACTGTTGGTGGGAGTGTAAAATGGTGCAATTACTCTGGAAAGCAGTATGGTGCTGTCTCAAAAAGTTGAAAATAGAAATACCATTTGACCCAGTAATTTCACTACTTGGAATATACCCTAAAGAAAACAGAACTGCCACCCAAGCAGATATGTGCACACCTCACACAATAACAAAGAGATGGAAATAACCCAAGTGCCCCTCAAAAGGATAGCGAAGCTGTGGTATATTCACACAATGGAACACTATGCAACACTGAAAAACAAGGAACTCATGAAATATTATGCAAAATGAGTAACCCTGGAGGACTTTATGCTGAGTAAAATATCTCATTCACAAAAGGACTAATGCTGCATAATGCCATGGTTATAAAATAGTACTGACCTGGGAGTTGGTGGAAAACTAAGAAAAGAGGAGATAAGTAATTTAAATTGTATTGGAATAGATGAGGAATAAAACTTCTTAAAAGGAATATATTATTAAGTATTATGTGCATGACAACAGTCCAGAATGCAGCTGCATAGTAAAGCAGACTTGGGCAGGGGCATTGTACAACAATGAGAGAATTTATTATTTTTTTTTTTCAAAGAGAAAAGTGAACTGGGGAGGGGTGGGCAGGGAAGAAAACATACAACAATGAGTGAATGGAAATCTAAGTTCTCTATATACTTTCCTTAAAATCTCAATTTAAAAAATTTACCTGTGGCCCTGCTGCCATCCTTGTTTGAAATGAATTCTTGTCCCTTATTAGTTTTCTCATGCTATCTAAGGAATCCTGAAGGAATAGCATGTTAGAAATCAAATCTAAAGGACAGCAGTTCACACCTACAAAATGCTATGTAAGATAAAGCTGAATACTCTTCTGTCTTGGAGATTAATGCTTAAGAAATCTGACAGAGAGTGAGTCAGAATCCATCAATAGCAGTGAGTTTGGTTTTGTTTGGTTGACTGATTGTTGTTGTTGTTGTTGTTATATACTCAGATATGTGATGGAGGACTTTTTTTTTCTGGGAGAAAACGGCAATGGCTTCTGGGAAGCCGAGTCTGAAGAGCGCTAAGAGTATGTAGAGACTCTAGGGAAAGCGTGGCAGACACAATTGCTCAGAAAGAGAAAGCTAATTCATAACTAAATCAAGTACGTCAGGCATAAGATAACACTTTTCTTGAAATATTTAATGTACTATATTTTATTTTCCCACCTTTGATACAGCTAGATAATCCTGAACTTAACTGTAAGGTAGTAAACATAATTCTAGAAACTGATGCTTTATTGCTCCATCTAAGAGTATGGGGGCTGACTGTTGCTCTACGAGCATTCAAGACTCATATTTCCAGGTTTTCAATAAAACTAGAAAACTAGATTTTGTGATTTTTTTATTTTTTGAGTGCCAGAAGCTAAGATATTAAACTATTGTAATGTGGACCAGCAGTGTAACTCTCTGTGAACTAAGAGCGCTGAATAGAGGGAAAGAGAAATTACAGTCCAGATTCTGCTTAGAAGACTTGCTTTCTCTCACAAGTTGGTAATAGTGGTCAAAGGGACGTAAGAGGATAGAGTAGAGATAAGCAACTCAACACTCGGTTACAGAATTGTACCTGGGAAGTGGAGCAGAGTAAGTTGTCAACTGCAGGACCAGTCATCTTCAGACTTTCTGCAAGGTGCTACTGAGGGACAAAAAAACAATAGAAATAATTTCAGCTTTGATTCTTTTCTAACTCCAGTAAATGCTGGGATTAATATGCCTGTTTGGGGGAAATGCAATCTTTGAATGACCAATTGCATTGAAGCTGCCTTAAAATGTCAGGGGAAGTCACAAAAGGACAAATATTACATGATGCCACTGTTGCAGAATGGGACTGTCCTTGGGGTTGAGGAGAGACTGAGTAAGATGGGTTCAATAATGTATACTGCACTGAAACAGAGGAGGGAGAAAACGGTTTAAAAGAGATATATAACTAGGTATTTCTGTCATCACAGGAGACTAGAGCGAGGGCTACATGGTGGAGTGGACCTGGGGGAGGGTTTGTTAAACAATGAAAGAATCTTTTCTTTTACTTTTCCATAATTTTTGGACTCATGTACTTATAACTTGTTAGTCAAATTTGTGTCTTCTAGGTTGCAACACCCCCATGATACATCTTCAAGGATATGAACATGTACGGCCAAGCACAATCAATAAGAGTGCATCTAAATTCCAAAATCAATCTCCATAATAGTCTATGTGTTTCCTACTGCCAAAGGGGCCCTTTAGAGTAGTGAGAGAAGATCATCACCCTGAAACCCACAGCGTCCCTTTTCAGCAGGAAGTAGCTAAGAGAATACGCCATCCCCTTTTCCTTATGACTCAGGGTGAAGTCTCTCTCAGGGAGGAGTGATAGGGAATGGCAAAGGACACACTGACAAAGAAGATTAATCAGAACTGGCTTTGACAAGCACTGTGGCATTTGGGCAAGAACAAACTGGGAGGAGGGTAGAGAGAATAGTGCAACAATGAATGAATGGAAACCCAAAATCTCTATAAATGTTTATGAAAATTAATAAAATATAATTATAGAAAAAAAAAATGTCAGGGGAAATTGGGCTTCTGTAATTGTCTCTAACTGAGGTTAAACAGGTGGGCCAGACTTGATCCCAGATATGACAAGCAAGGAATATTATCAATACAACAGCAGCAACAACAACAAC
The DNA here is from genome assembly GCF_000299155.1 of Elephantulus edwardii. Lineage (NCBI taxonomy): Eukaryota > Metazoa > Chordata > Mammalia > Macroscelidea > Macroscelididae > Elephantulus > Elephantulus edwardii. The sequence continues at coordinate 16,877,899 of NW_006399793.1, read as the reverse complement.
AACAACGAAAGCAGTGTCTTGTAATGTAGAGTAACATGTAGTAAGAGTCACAAACACACATGGCTGTGCAGTTGAAATGATTTTTATATTCTCCTCTATCATACAGGGAACTCTGGTGGCTTAATGAGTGAAGAACTGTGGTGCCAAACCAAAGGCAAGAGGTTTGACTCTACCAGCTGCTCCATAGATGAACGGTGAATAATCTCTTCTCATTCAATTATTAGCCTCTGAAAACCTGCTGGAGTGTCAACTATCAGCTTATTTCAACTTGATGGCAAAGAGCTGAGCTCAGTCTCCAAATTATATGTTTGGAAAATATTAATACACAATGACTCTTCTCATTATTTTAATAACTATTTGCCACTGAAATAATAATTTTTATATTAGTAACTTCATAATGGAGACACTTGGAAAATAACAATGCTAATAAAGTGATTAGAAATAACCACACTAGTACTTTGAAAAAGCTCTGGTGGCTTAGTGGTAAGGAATTGCACTGCCACTACAAATGCACAAAGCTTGAGTCCAGCAGCTGCTCTGTGGGAGAAAGATGGGTTATCTCCTCTTATGCAATTTCTTACCTGTAAACCTACTGGAGGGTCAGCTATGAGTCGGTACTGACTTGGTGATAAACAAAAACAACAATAACTAATATTAACAGTACTTAGACATATATGCAATCTATACTTCTTGATAAAATACACTGAAATAGACATAACATCTTTTAAAAAGTATATATAACTTCAGACACAAATGAAAATTTGCACACAATTGTTGGCTAATAACAGCATTATTCACCATCACAAGAACTTGGAAACAACACAAATGTCCAAACACAACTGAATGGATTGAGAAATTGTGGTATATTCACACAGTGGAATACTATGCAATACTCAGGAGCAATGATTTTTAAAAAATGCTAACTTGGAAGACTGGAGAGCATTATTATGACTGAATTAACTCAGTCTTATAAGGACAAATACTGCATCAGATCACTATTCTAAAAATAGAAGGATAACTAGTAAAACATATATGACAAATCAAGAGGGGAAGAAGTGGGAGCTGGAAAAAGAGGATAGGAAGGGGCAAAACCATAGAGTTGCACAATATGGTGGGTGAAGGGAGGGGGTGAAGGAAACTGGAAGGATCCTGGTGAAAAGACAGGGTAATAAGAGACAAGGTCCAATAATGATTAATTTTACCAAGTATAATGCATGAGAATGATTGTATGAAACACAATATGAAAGAATAGTGTGAATTATGAAATAGTATGCATACAAACTTTGTAAGCAAACCAATATAAAATAAAATTTAGAAATATATATATGTTGTTGTTGTTGTTGTTGATTGCCATAGAGTCAAATACAACTCATAGCAACCCTATGAGCAAAAGACCTGAAGCCTTTCTATAACTGTTTAATTTATCAAAGTTCATAGAGGTTTCCAGAGGCATGTTATTTAGAAAGTGTATGCCATTCCTGCTTCTGAAATATATATATACAATCTCCAACTTAATTATGAAAAAATATCCAAAAACCCCAAGTAAAATTTTATAATTGTCTCATAATCTTTAATTCAAACAATATTCCCCATATTATTGAGCTAGAAAACCAGATTTTATAGGATTTTCAAAGCTCAGTAATTTCAAAAGTGGCTGGCCAGTCTGGTTTCTTTGTCTTACTCTCTGGAAGATCTACTAAAGTTTGTCTACCGTAAGTAGGACCGAAGCTGTGCTTTAAAATATTGGTGGCATAACTTCCAGTTTTATAGCAACAAGCAAGTCACCCCAGTATAGCAAACTCATAGATGAGTGCTAGATTATACAATTACTATACCAAGGGAATTGGACTATACTGAACCATTTCAGAGAGAAGTACACACTCAAGAATCAGTGTTACTGAAGGAAGAAGTCCAAATTGGTTAGTATTCTTTGATGCATAACTGTCTTTGATGAAGGAGAAGGAGAAGAGAAGGAAAATCAGTAATTAGATAAGAGATACATACCATAAATTGGATGAAGGGAAAGAATATATAAAAGAAGACGTGATTAGCATAAGGTCACTAAGGAAGGAGAAGACATGAAGATGTCCATAAGAGTTATAGATCACAAGAAAACATTACATACTTGATCCTATACTATCAGTAGTATTCTCTTGCTCTGTGCAATAGCCTTTTGGTTTCGGTCTAGGTTTCACTTGAGCACAATTAAGTGCTCTGGAATACCCAGGTTTTTTTCAGGGTTAGCCATAACTTGCTATGATCCATACACTTATTGTGTAGTCAATAGGGCACAGATAGACATTCTTCTGATATTCTTTGTTTTCATCCAGGATCCATCTGAAATCAGCAATGATATTCCTGGTGTCATGGCCTCTTTTAAACTCAGCTTAAACTTCTGGCTCAGTGGAACCTAACAACAACAACATATTATCAGCAGTAACATATATTACTCTGAAACCCTATCAACAGTAGAAGAAGGCAGATAGTTACAGCATTAGAAGCAGAGCCCAGCTGGGTAGTCAGTCAAAATGAGGAAATAATGGCAGATATATTTTAATAATTGGAACATAGACTAGACAAAGTTTGAGTGTTGGAAAACTATTGTTGTTGTTGTTGTTACGTGCCGTCGAGTCGTTTTCGACTCATAGCGACCCTATGCACAACAGCTCTAAACCCTGCTCTATCCTGTGCCAACTGCACTGCCTCTGATACACCCATCCCGATTACCCCAGTCACCGAATCAATCCATCTCATAGAGGGTCTTCCC
>NW_006399793.1:16860778-16872930 GCF_000299155.1 Elephantulus edwardii | reverse complement strand
GAATGATAGTGGTATTTACTGGGCTTCCTTGTAAGCGTATGGATATAATCCTGTCACTCACGATGTTGTACTTCAAGATGGATCTAGAAATTGAAAAACTAGATACAGTAAAAATGAAATGGAATGTATAAACATAGACATTTAAAGTATTAGTGAGATGAGATAGAATAGCTTTGGCCACTTTGAATCAGATAATCACATGGTATACTATACTGGGAATGAAAAACAGAAGCAAAATGATGTTGATTTCATAGTAAAATAGTCAATTTCAAGTTTTGTCTGGAAATGTTATGAGTGATAGAATATTATTCATACAAGGAACATTTGTTAATGTGACTATTATTCAAATATACGCTTTTACATCTAGAGCCAAAGAGGAAGAAATTGAAAATTTTTATAAAATCTTGCAGTCTGAAATTGACCAAACATGCCATCAAGATGCATTAATGATAATTGATGACTGGAATACAAAAGTGAGAGACCATGAAAAAGGAGTAGTAGTAGGAAAATAATGATTTGGTGACAGAAATGAGGCTGGAAATAGAATGATCAAATTTTGTATTTTCAATGATTTATTTATTGCAAATATCTTTTCTTTAAAAAACCCACAAATTGTGACTTTATACATAGATAGACCTCACCTGATGGACTGCAAAGGAATCAAGATTGACTATATCTATGGGGAAAAAAGATTGTTGGAAAAGCTCAGGATTATCAGTCAAAACTAGGCCAATGGTGGACTGTGGGTCAAGCCATCAATTACTCACATGCAAGTTCAAATTGAGGCCAAAAAATATTAAAACAAGTCCACAAGAATCAAAATATGATTTTTAATCTATTCCACCTAAATTTTGAACCACATTGAGATTATATTTGGAGTATTGAACACCAATGATTGAAGACCAGATGAGTTGGGGAATGATATCAAAGATATCATCCATAAAGAGAGCCAAAGGTTATTACAAAGACAGAGAGGAAAGAAAAAAACTGAAGTAGGTGTCAGAAGAGATCTAAAATTGTACCAGAGCATCAAGAAACCAAAACAAAAGGGAAACATGCTGAAGTAAAAGAGCTGAACAGAAGATCTCAGAGGGCAGCTCAAGAAGATAAAGCAAAGTATTATATTGAATGTACAGAGAGCTAGAATTAGAGAATACAAAGGGAAGAACTTACTTTGAATTTCTCAAACTAAAGGAACTGAAAAACAAAATCAAACCTCTAGATGGAATGTTGAAAGATCCTATGAGCAAAGTGTTGAATGACTCAAGAAGCATCAAAAGAAAATGGAGAGAAAACACAGTCACTGTACCAAAAAGAAATGACAGATACTGAAACATTTCAATAATTATCATACAAGTCAAAGCCAATGGTAATAAAGGAGGAAGTTGAAGCTGCACTGAAAGCACTGGCAAAATATAAGATCTCAGGAACTGATGGAATATCAATTGACTTGTTTCCGTTAACAGACGCAGCTCAAGATGCACTCACCAGTCTACGTAGGAAATTTGGAGGACAGCTGTCTGGCCAATGGATTGGAAGAGGCCCATATCTGTTTCCATTGCCAGGAAAGGTGATCCAACAGAATGTCTAAGCTATCAAAAAATATCATTAATATCACATTCACATTAAATAATTCAAAATGTCATTATCATATGCAAAGATTATATAGTTCTCCTCACATACTTTAGGCATGTTGCTAGGAGGGGCTACACCTTGGAGAGGGGCATGATTCTTGGAAAGATGGAGGTCAGCAAAGGAGAGAAAACTCTCAACCAGGTGGACTACCACAATGTGCTTTAATGTGTCAGAAAGTATGAGCACGAGACAGAATAGGACAGGGTTCATATCTACTGTTCATGGGTCACTGTAAGTCATTCTCAGTGACACCTAACAACAAAAACAACAACAACATATATTGATTTTCAAGTGTTTATGCAGGTAGATAAGTAAGATGAACAGAGGTGGGTAAGTGAGAGGAACTGCACCCATGACCATTCATAGATTTGGCAGATATTTCTACATGTATATTTTTATGTATGGTAAATATATCCACATATGTAATAGAGACAACAGGGGGCAAAGTTATGTAAATTTATTCACTATAACCAAAAACTGTGAAGAAAGAGTTTTGGGACCTTAGGACCATGGTCTCAAGAAACAATAAGATGAACTAGTTTAAGTTTTAAAAGATTATGAACAGCCAGCTAAGATGCATCTCTTGGTCTCACCTTGTCCAGAGCAGAGTGAAGAAAATCAGACACCTAGAAATAATTAGTTTAAAGCACTAGTAGATTTTGAGAACCTCAAATTCTATGACTATGTGATTTAAACAGAGTCTGGCTCCCAATTATGGCTGTTCTGAAAAGGATCACAGCTGAGAGCTTTAGATAAAACTGGAGATAAACATGGAGCAAATATCCAGAGTTACTGTTATAACAGAAATTAGTAGAACTCCAAAGAGTATGACCCTCATAGATAAACTTTGAAAGTCTGTACCTGAAATTTTCCCTGTGTCACAATTCTCAGCTAAACATTAGGCAATTATAAAAACCAGGAAGGTGCCCAATCAAACATAAGGGCGTAATTATTAGATCAGGGATAAAGCTTATATAGCAGGAAAGGGGAGGATAGAAGGATGAGGGGAAACGTGATCCAGAGAGAGTAAAAATAGCACAATGTGGAAATGATAATCAATGCCATAAAGCAAAATATGTAGGAATGATTGAATCTGTTCTGTAAACTATCAAATTGCAATAAAAAAGAAAACAAAGAAAATGTCTTGATTAGAAATATAGCTTTTTGAGTATAAACCTGGACAAAAAATTATGTTGCTATTTTTCAGTTAAAATTTATTTATTATACTAAATTTAAAAATATTGTCCAGATGTGTTTTTTCTTATTATTACACCACATTAAAAATGTTATTAATTTCTTTACCTTGTCCTATAGAAACATCCCCCTGCTGTTTACTCCAGTATGTCATAAATATTTCTTTTCTAAGTATATGACACATCTTTGATTGCTGAAAATGAGGAGGATATGAAATTCTTGCTGCAGATCAGCCTTTGCAATAGGTTAGAGCTCAACATCAAGAAAACAAAGGTCCTCACCAAAGGACCAAAAGTAAGCATTATGATATATGATAGATAGGTAGATAGATAGATAGATAGATAGATAGATAGATAGATAGATAGATAGATAGATAAAGGATTGAAGGTGTTAATGATTTAATTTTCCTTGAATCAACAATCAACACCCTATCGGCAGCCAAGAAATCAGGATACATATTTCACTGGGCAAGTGTTCTGTAAGAGACCTCTCCAGAATGCTGAAAAACAATGATGTCAGTTTGAAGACTAAGGTGTGCCTGATTCAGCAGGCTATAGTCTTCACAATCACCTGTGACACATCAGAGAGCTGGACAATGAATAAGGATGCCAGAAGAAGAACTGATGTCTTTGAGTGGTGGTGCTGGAGAAGAATACTGAATATCCCATGGACCACAAAAACAACAAACAGGTAACTCTTGAAGAAAGGGCAGTCAGAATGCTTCTTGGAGGCAAGGATGACAAAGCTTTGTCTTTCATACTTTGGATATACAGGTATGTGAAACTATTCTTTGGAAAGGGCCATCATTTTTAGAAAGGTGGATGGTCAGTGAAGGGGAGGAATACCTCAAATAAGATGAATTGACATGGTGACTTTAGCAATTGTCTTGTGTTGCAGATGCTGATGATAGCACACAATAATAGGGCAAGTTTCATGTTTCTATGGTTTGTAGGGTTGTTATGAATCATACTTGACTTGATAGCACCTAACAACATGCTGTGAAATATTACTATGGGTCGATTTAGTCCCATAGTGGTTTTTTGCTACCCATCCTCTTCTACTTAATTATATATTAATAAAAAATGAAATGAAATTAGATGGCCTAGTGACAAAAAGCTGCACTGCAATCCCAAAGGCATGCGGTTTGAGGCCACCAGCCGCTCTGTTGTAAAAGGATGGGCAATCTCCTCCCTTCTGATTAACTGTCTTTGAAAACCCATTGGAGGGTCAGCTATGGGTCGGTTCTGACTCTACGGTACACAACAATAACAATAATAATAGTTCAATAAGGACACACTTCAATATACAACTTTAGTTCTTTTCCCATAGGTAAAAAATTAACTTTTAAAATGTTAAATTTAAGTTATTCCTTTACATTTTATTCTATGCCATTTGAAAATCTTAGATTATTTTTTTGGAAAGCTAGTATAGGTCATTTTCTTAACCTAAATTGTGACACTGTTCACTGTGCTCTTATACACTGACATGTCATTGATACAATATTTTATGTACTTGAGTTGTTGTTGTTATTTGCCTTTGAGTCACCTGCTACCCATAGTGACTATGTACAGCAGCTCTAACGCCTGCTCTGTCACGAGCCAGTCTCACTAATTCTGACACAGCAACCACATTGCCCCAGTTTACTGTATCAATCCATCTCATCTGAGGTCTCCTGCACTGTCCTTCTCTAAGGACTTTTCTCTCCTGCCCACGTGCCCAACGTATGTGAGATAGAGCTTCAAAATCCTAGCCTCCAAGGAGAAATTTGGTTTCACCCTCTCTAAGATAGACCAATTTATTTTCTTGGTGGTCCATGGTATGTAGATCTCCAGCACCACAATTCAAAAGCATCAATTCTTCTTCTGTCATCCTTAGTGATTTTCCAGCTCTCTGGCACATAGTAAGTAATTGGAGACTATGGATTGGATCAGGCACACCTTAATCTCTAGACTGATATTGCTTTTCAGTACTCCCTGACAGCAGATTTTCCCTAGTGTAATTTGTCTTTTGATTCCTGACTGCTGGTGCCAAGAGTGTTGATTGTGGAGCCAAGCAAGCTGTAACTGTTAACAACCTCAATCTCTCCTCCATCTATCATGGTGCTTCCAATTGGCCCAGTGGTGAGACTCTTTGTCTTCTTGATGTTGAGTTTCAATCCATATTGAATGAAGACTACAGTTTTGACCTTTTGCAGCAAGCACTTCAGGTCCTCCTCTGTTTAAGCAAGCAAGGTGTGTCATCTGCATAACATAGGTTGTTGAGGAGTGTACATGGGTTTTATTTCACTGTACTTCACCCACCAAAAAACTACCCTAGTGTTAAATCTGCTTCATGTTCACTCTCACGACTCCATCATGTTTCTGAATGTATATATCTTTACTGGAGGAGTTTGCCTATCTTTCTCCAATTGAGTGACTATTGGATTCCAGTTGGGAATCTCTCAGTTAACCATTCACTAAATTGCACTCTATGTCATCAGGGACTAAAAGAAATGGCTATAAATTTCTTCTAAACATATTTTTACATTCTGCTTATACTTCTATGCAAGAAATCTCAATAACTAACTTACTGACACTGGGCAACCAGGAGCCATTTTAGAAGGTATGACCCCACTTAATAATTCAAAATAGAAATACAATCCTTTTTGTTCCCTGAATTATCCTATTTTCCATATAAATTAGTCAGATATTATTAAAACCAACTTAATAGTTGGAACTGAGTTATAATTGGCTCATCCAATTATATATAAATATATATAATATTATTCTGAGGATTATGATGATTTTATTATGATTTACATAAACAGAAACAGATATCCATCAGTGTTCTGATGGACTAAAAACAATTTTTAAGCTTATTAATGGCAAATATGTATATTTCTTATGCATTCCATTAAGTTCTGGTGGAAAGAAGCTGCACTGCAATTCCGAAGGCATGTGGTTCAAGGCCACTAGCTACTCTGATGGAGAAGGATGAGTGATCTCCTCCTGTGTGAATAACTACCTCTGAAAACTTGCTGGAGGGTCAGCTACAGGTCCATCCCAACTCTATGATATACTACAGCAACAATAACATACATCCCACATGTTGTGACAAATAAAATCCAGAAGACTAAGTTTGAAATTTGCGGAATATATAATGGATATATACATGGTTTGAATCTACCTGCTACTATGTGAAGAAAGATGAGCAATCCTCTCCAGTGTGATTTATTGCCTCTGAAAACCTGCTGGAAGGTCAGCTATGGGTTGGTTCAGACTCAATGGTACACAACAACTGTGTTATGGAGATACTATCATACTACTTATAATTTAGCTTTTCCTGTTTAGGATGTGAATCAAATCTTTATCTCAGGTTGTACGGTATTTCATTTAAGAGAAAATCCCCCTTAATAAGACACTACTCTTACTGTCAAACTGATTTGGCAGAACTGCAAGGAGAAAAGGGCAAACACATCTTGCTCTAATGATATCTACCGCTATTAAATGTTTGTGAAGGTTTTCTCTTGCCTAACTAACGCACAGTTAGCATCTGTTTGCTGTGAGAACTAAACCAACTGGAGTGCTTGAGGCTGTAACTCAGGCAGAGGTGTGAAGGAATAAGAAGACAATTCACCAAAGCACTAACACTCAACACATGCAGATTTACACAGCTGACAGAAAGACAGTCTAAATACACAATATGCCATGGGAGATTTCCTCACATTATTGTATCAACACTTACCTGCCGCATATGGCTTATTAATGTTGGCATTTGCTTTTGTTATTAAATAAGGTTTCAGAGTCATTTGAAATAAGGGGTATTATTTTCCAAAACATGAAGGCAAATGAAGGATTTTTACTGAGTTTCCTTGTCTCATCAGCTCAAAGTCCTCTGTCATTTGTTTCCAGTAAAGCACATTTCACTTTCCTTTTTCTGTATCTTTCTACATTTACCTGCCAGTCTTGACTCTCCACACCCCCCACCCCTTTGCTCCCATCTCTTCTGTGTCTCTTCTCTCTCTTACACATTGCGCCCTCCTGCGACTGGGAGCTTTTATTATTTACGAAAAGAAAGAAAGGCTATGCATTTGCTCCCTTTCACCTCACTGCAATTTTACTCCTGGGTTGAAGGTAGCATATTTCCCTGAGCTCCAACAAAGTAGTTACAATCTTGAACCCACTCACGTTCCCTGCCTCCACTCCGACCCCCAACGAACTTCTCACATTTTTGCTGTTCAGAAAGAACAAGGGGAAACAGCTTGCAGAAAGGCAGCAATTCTTGGAGCTGGGAAGCCTTGGTCACTGCTGCAAGTCTGTCGCTGTCCGATCCTTGGTGCTGAATTCTAAGCTGTTGGAACGCCTGATCCAAATTAAGTTCCTCAGTAGTAGATTGAACTCATCTTCCTCTGGGGGTTTGATATACAGGTTTACTTGCTCTTTTTCCGTAACATCTAGTTCTTCTACAAAGATTCATTGGACATTTCATGACAAAATAATGACACAGCATCAGTTCAACACATACGTGAAAAGCCCTACTGAGAAAAAAGGGAAAGTTTAGCCTTAATGATTACTCCTCCCCTTAGTTTTTGATACAATTGGAGCTTTAGACCCTTGTATTGATTAGTAACACAAATGTTTCTCTGCTTAAGAAATATGTATTAATTATTTTTAGGTGCCTGCTGTAAACACATTCTCACACCTGAAATTAAATTTATTGTTTTACCAAGAGTGACAAATAGAACAAAAAAGAAAGTAAAATTGTAAACTAAAGTGGTTTAGTTAAAAACATAAATGTTAAAAGTATTGTTTTTAATTTTGCCTGGAGATGCACTCATCGTCTTAGGTGGTTAAGGTAAGGTCTTGTCATAGTAGCTTCCTTCCCTCATTGTGCCCTCCCAGCCTCTAACTGAGAGATCTAAGATCCTCATTCTAATGCCTAGAAGATCATTATATAAGCCTCTATTCTTCCGCCCCCCCACACGTAAGAGTGGGAGAATCAAATAAAAATAAAGAAGGAGGGAAAAGAGAAGGATAGTGTCCTGCATTCTCAGTCTTTGGTGCTCAGTAGTCAGATTCAAGCGGGGCACTTTGAGAAGTAAAGATGTTTCTGATGGCTACAGAATTTAAGGGCAACAGAAGCAGGAGCCAACTTAACCTATGCCAGAAAACGGTTCTTTCCTTTTCTTAATCCCTGGCTGCTTATTTTAGCCACTTCTCCATCCCGCCGGGAATACCATACAGATCTTAGTCCAGGTAGATCTGACGTCAAGAGATGGCTTTCGTCGATTTGACGTGTAAACACTCATTTCCATTCTAGCTTGCAAGGGCTGGGGCTCCACTCAGCCAGAGACCAAAGCGCTGCACTGAGCGCTTACCGCCGCCCAGCCTCTCCTCGCGCGCCTCCTATCTCATCTCAAAGCAACCGGCATCGAGAAGTGGTGTAGAGCCCTGGGGTGAGAAGGGCGAGTCTTCCTGGCATTTCTCCTACCTTGCCTCTCTTCTATCTTTGCCTCCCACTTGTTTGCCACCCAGTGAGTGAACCATGGAGCCCAGAGCCTGGACTCTGCCAGGCACTGTTTTCACCTTCTTTGGCGCTTGGTGTCTCTTGAACAACGTGGGAGCGAAAAGGCAATTTGTCAATGAATGGGCAGCGGAGATCTCTGGGGGACCAGAGGCAGCCTCGGCTGTCGCTGAGGAGCTGGGCTATGACCTTTTGGGTCAGGTAAGAGTTTGCGCTTTCAAGAAACTTTCTGGGACCCGAAGGGGACTGGTGGGGATAAAGTGCAGTCTCCCAGGTGAGAGTCCCAGGTTGCACTTCCCTGCTTTCAGTGGGATAGAGACCAGAGAGATAGAGAGAGCTTCAGCTCTCTCCCAAGGCACACTTGGAGAGAAAGCGAGCTTGCTTTATTTACAGTTTGGACAGGGAGCATTCAGGCAGAAGGAAGCCGCTGCAGCTGGGTAGAGCTTATTCTTGGCTTTGTCTGCTCTAGAATTGCATGAAATCTGTTCCCGCGCGGTGTAGGATAGATCTCTCTGGGCTTGTTCAGGGAACTTGAGATGCTCACAGCTCTCTCTACCCAAGCACACCCCTCCCCCTGCGAGAGGCGGTGCGCTCCGTTCCCCCGGACTCATTTGGTCTGCGTCAGGAGCCGGCTGCTTTCTTCTTTTCAATATGGCAGCATCAGATCTAAGTCCTGATCCAGGCAGCCTTGGGGATGTCCGTGGATAGCTTTTGGAGGCAAGCCCAGGACATTTGGAGAGCGCTGGATAGCATAATTTACGCCTGTGACACTGGGAGCCTGTCCAGTGGCCTGGGGAGCCAGCGGGAGTGGAAGTGGTTGAAACACAGGGGGCCAATTCTCCACCCCTTTCCTTGAGGCTCTCTGGGAATTTCACAGGTAACTTGTAAAGTCCAGGTTTCACAACTTTGCTTGACCAGTTCCCTTGCAGGATAGATAGCACAAACTGACTGCGGAATGGGATCTGTTATTTCTTTTGTTTCTTATTTAAGTACAAAACCCCTTTCCAAGGGTTTTCAGCTTGTGCTAGAAACTGTTATCTCTCTATCCAAATGGGGGCTGGGTTAATACAGCTTTTGCAAGGTGCTGTGCGAAGGAAGTAGAAGGGGCTGGTTAGCTGAACAACGTTAAAGCAACACCAGGGGCTGGGAGATCAAAGGGTAGCTTTTCCTTTCCTTGGCTTAGAACCAAACTCCACCCTTTGCCTTGGAAGTTGTGCGTCTAAGCGGGGGAGAAGGAGGGAGTTGTAAAACATTTTGGCGCGGGTTTTTTTTTTTCCTTCTGGAGGAGGTGGTGGAGACGCAGCTGAAGTCACATATGAGTAATCCGTGTGGGCGTTGGCGATTCCATAAATCGAATCCACCAGGGAATACGCTTTCCCTTGCCAGAGGCTTCATTCTCCAACTTTATGAGCCAAGCTATCTTTGAAATGCCCAGCAGGAAATCCAGTACACAGCTTGACTCTCTGGTGTTCTAGGCAGGGAGCGGGTTTTTGTACAGGCCTTTATCAGTCCCTGGTTTGGTTCAGGGGCTGAAGAATAAGTCAAGGTCTAGAAACACCATTAAGGAGTCAAGTTTCTAGAAAAGTCTGGTTTAGAAACAATGATGCAACTTGTATAGTAATAGAAGTTGTACCAGGGGCTTCTCATTTTTTTGATTGAAGGAACCTACAGGAAAGAGAATTGAGCAGAGGTGAAAACAAGAGAAATATGTGCACATTGTTTAGGAAAAAAAAGGGGCAAGAATTGCCAAAACAACATAGAGAGATTGGAAGATGGTTCATCCAGGGATAGAGAAGTGTTTGGGGGAAAGATAGCTATACACAAAGGGAGTGTGGTTAATAGTCTTGTTGTGCACATCGAATGGAAAGCCACTCTTTGCTGACCCTCCAGGAAGTTTTCAGAGGCAGTGAATCCATTGGGAGGAGATTGTCCATCTTTCTCCCACAGAGCAGTTGGTGGATTTGAACCACTTGCCTTTGGATTAGCAACGCTGCTCCTTACCACTAGACCATCCGAAAATAATTGTTGGGAATTGTTACTACTTGAAGTGAAAATGCCTTTGAGTGTTGGAAAAGAGTACTAATTATCTCGTGGACTGCCGAAAGAACAAACAGATGTGTCTTGTAAAAGATGCAGCCAGAGTGCTCCTCAGAGGCAAAACTAACAAAGTTGGTCTCACATCCTATGCCTTGGACAGTATGCTTGGAAAAGTGGAGTGTCAGCAAAAGAGGAAGACCCAGATCCAGATGGAATGACATAGTGACTGTAGCAGTAGGCTCGAGTCCATCAGAGATTATGAGGATGGCACAGGATAGAGCAGGAGTCAGATTTGTTGTTCATAAGGTCTCTCTGGGTCCTACTTGACTCGACAGCACTTAATAACAGCAATAATAAAAACAACAATTGGAGAATGAGTAACAGATGAGTTAATACTATTTGTGGATATGGTGAGCAACAAGGAAGCCTTGTGTGTTCTATGGGGAAAATCAGGAGCGTAATGCTTCATCCCTTTTGTAAGTATAGAAAGACTAAATGAACTGGTAACTATGAAAGAGGATTGGAGAAAAACACAAAACAATAAATTCTACCTTCTCACCTAGTAGTTCAGATTCACATCCAAAGCTGGACTACTCCATTTACGAATTATTCTTCAAAAGAAACATACGTCTCAAAAATTAAAAAAAAGCAAAACCAAACCAATATGAATCTGTATTATTGCTGAGATTTTTGGAGAAAAGATAAAATAGTCACAAGAATCTTACTAAAAAGGTAGGAGAGAGGGATCTATATTTGCATATAATAATTTTTATTTTATTTTGTTTTATTTTTATTTTTCTTTAACCATTTTTTGGCTACAATGGTATTAAAATAGCTCACACTGAAACTGAAACTCCTAACTGTTGAATTGGAACTGACTCTCTAAGTGGGTCCCATGGCTATAAATCAGATGGGAGAAGATTGTCCAACTTTCTCCCAGGAAGCCGGAAGTAGGTTTGAATTTCCAGAGGTAAGTGCAGGCCTTGGGTTAGCAGCTAAACTCCTCAGTTTGTTGTTGTTGTTGTAAGGTGCCCTACCAACTACCAGGGAGCTCTGCTGCAATCCTGAAGACGTGCAGTTTGAGTCTGCCAACTGCTCCTCAGGCAAAGGATGAACAATCTCCTCCTGTGCAATTAACGGCTTCCCAAAACTTAGTGGAGAGTTAGCTGTGAGTCAGTTCTGACTTGATGGCACACCACCACCACCACCACAACTATCTATATGTCTATCAGTTTGGTGCCAGCAGTAAGGAGATCAGGAGGCATATTGCACTGGGAAAGTCTCCAGTCAGGAGCCATTCCAAATTACTGAGGAGCAATGATGTCATTTTCAGGATGAAGGTGTGCCTGATTCAGACCATGATCTTTTCAATCACTTGTTATGCATCTATCTGAGAGCTGGACAATGAATAAAGATGACAGAAGAAAAATTGATGCCTTTGAGTTGTATTGCTGGAGAAAAGTATTGCACATCCCGTGGACTGCCAAAAGACAGCCAGAGTACTCTTTGGAGGCAAAGATGACAAAAATTGATCTTGTATGCTTTTGGCATGTTTCTAGGAGAGGTTATTCCTAAGAGTGGGACACCATGCTTGGGAACATGGAGGGTAAGCAAAAGGGAGGAAGACCCTCAACCTGAAGGACTGACATAGTGACTGCTGCACTGGGACCAAGAATGTCAGAAGTGATAAGGATAACAGAGGATAGGACAGGGTTCAGATCTGTTGTTCATAGGGTTGCTACGTATCGTACTCAACTTGACAACACCTAATAACAAAACGTTAT